>NC_041049.1:29496237-30096421 GCF_900634775.1 Gouania willdenowi | reverse complement strand
GTACTCCCTACTTCTGCACACTTAAAAAACAATGTTGTCACGTGCGGGTGTAGGTGCAGACTAAAATGCAGGGAACGGAGGCGGAGCTCAGGTGCATTATTCCAATATTTACTGTTTCTTGAGGCATGGTCAGACAACAGGGATTCGGCACACAGGTGGTCAGTCCAGGGAGGCAGACGTAATCAAAAATACAAAAAGGCAAACCAAGAACACGGAGCAAGGGTAAACAAGAAGAATGTCCAAATGCAGGGGAAAAAAGCACTTGTCTGTCCAGGAATTACTGGCATGAACCCAAGCCCAGATCACAGGTGTGAACTTAGTCCCAGCACTAAACTCAACCAAAGCCTCCCCATTTATACACAGCCGTTAATTGCAGCTGGTGTCCAATCACCAGCAGCTGGTGCCCAGCAGTAGAAAGCTGCTGGGAGGGAGGTCAAGAGTTCCTGCCTGCCCTCCAAAATAAAACCCCATCCTGACAAATGTTATGTCAGGTAATGTAGCCCGATAGTCAAATTTGTCCCTGAATTTTATCCATCCTGTTGAGGAATATATGATGATAATTATCTGTAAGCACATAAGAAAACATCTTATTCACTTGTTTGATATATTTAATTCATTAGCCTATTAGCATTTTCAGTGAAAAACCAATCTCTTTTTATTTGGACAAAGAAACCTACCAAACATTTGTTGATTGAACATATGGCCATAATACATCATATTCATCAGCATCAAACTGTTAAATACAGCTTGCTACAAATTTAATGAGAAGGGTGAGGTTGAGAGGATTCACTGACTTCTGCAATGTTTGGCTGAATTTGAGAAAGTCTGCGTCTTCAATCGTTCTCAACGCAAAGTCTTCTAAATTTTGTTTTCATGATTGTCAAAGCTGAAAATCCACTTTCACACAAGTACGTAGTGGCAGAGGGCATCAAGCACGTTTGGTTAGCGCAAAGCAATGTAGCTGATACCTTTAATTTGCACTTTTTTGATTAGGTTATTTTTGTGTCTCCACTAGAGTGTAGTCTTACAGAGGATTACTTAGGCTCTAAAGCATTGGCTCCAGAGGATAGACTTTGACAGGAAATTCTTGTATTAATCTCGAGTAAATATGTTTTCCTTGATGTCTTGGACACAGACTTAACCATATCAGTTTTGTATGTAATTGCTGTTGCCTATGCCTTTTTTTTTTTTTTTTTTACATCAGTTAGTTACCAAACATGCCTGTTAAAATGAAGTTTGTCCTCAGGTACTTGATGCTACCGGATCAGCAGCAGCAGAGGGCGTAGTTGGAGGGTCTCACCAGGCAACAGTGACAACAGTTGATCAGACTCAAATCATCACTCTCCAAGTAGGTGATTGTCATTCTAACTGCAGTGTTGCCATCTATCTCAATCTTTGTTTGATTTCACTTATGTATGTCTGCCTCTGAAGGCAAAACGATAAACAGACAGATATATGGCAGCAACCCAATGTATAGCACATAGAAATGTGTAGCAATAGATCTGTCAGGAACCAAAGCTATGCAGTGCATTGAGTGTTCTGGTAAAGGTTTTGTAAAGTCTTGCGAGCCTGCTATACAATGTGAGCAATTCTAAGAAGGTTTATCATGTACAAGGGACATCCATCTCCACTCTCGTGCTGTAGATCGCTGTCATTCAAGGTTATTTTTGTATGGAATGAAACCAGCAAAAAGAGATAATCACTATCTGGGAATATTTTAATCTGCTTTCTCCTAAAAGGGAAATATCTTTAAGCAGAATTGTTTGAAGTTGATCTAAAGACCTTCAATAGTGTTCTTCATTTTTTTTAATCTTTTGTTATTAAGATATATATATATAAAAAAAAAGAAGAAGTGTCAGCTGTGTACCAAATAACTATTGGACCCAACATTTGTAGAACGGAAAACCCTCTCACTTAATGGGAAGAAAAGAGTAAAGTGAACCTCAACCTGGACTAGCGCCACTCTGAGGTGCAATCACACTGAGGCCCACGTCCAGATGGAGAGGAGTTGTAGTCTAAATGGTGAAGTTTTTTATCGTTTACGCCTTGCGTCCACACGCCAATGACTTGGTGTGTGGACGTCAACTTCTTAAAATTTACAGTTGCCCTCGTTTTTAACCAGTTGTGAGTGCTCTGTGTTGAAATGATGAGATCCAGATGAAAGGGTGATGAAGTAAAAAAAAAAAAAAAAAATTTATTCTAAACAAAATGAAAAGGTGCAAAGGAGGACAAAAGGCATTCCATCCCACAGGAGGGAGGTAAGCAACTAACTGGAAAGTTTTCAGAGCACAAACTTTTACAGATCTGAAGAACCCCACCCTAAGATGGAAATAAAGGAGGGGGTCAGATGGCCTAAAAAGAGCTCGGGACCTTGGAGGATAGGCGCCACTGATATTTGTCTTATTGATAGTGTGCGTGCGTATGAGTCTGCCTCTGGCTTTGTGGCTGAGGCAGCTGGTGCTTATCTCGTGTGTGGAAGATGTTGAAGAAATGTGAGTGCCATCTGACTCTCTCCAAAGAAAGACAAAGATATTACATATAAATTCAGATTGATACACCTCTCAGTCATTGGAAAAGGTTATAATTACGAGATAAAGCCTTGATTATGCTTTGAATAACAAGTTAAAACTGAAAGACTCATATTTAGGTCATTGGCTCATCTTCCTTTGTTTCTGTCCACAGCATAATCTTATATTTAGTTCCTAAAAATGTGTTTATGGCTTATTTAACTGTCTAAAATACACATTTTGCCTGAAGTAATTAAAATGTAGGCTATGTTTTACTGATTACAAAAAATAAAAACAATGATATAGCCTGTTAACTCTGCCTAAAAGCTTTTATTTAGCTAGCCTGTGTATATGTTTTCAATAACACATCCATGAAACAAAATTGCTGGTTTACCTATTCAAGATAAGATAAGGTGATGCAGAAATGGTGATGAAAATAGTCAGGAATGTTCTCAAATTTGCTTCTCTCACAGTTTTTATACGAGGCCTATTGTGAATTGGGTCGCGATGGTTTGTCATTTTTTAAAAAATGGGTCACCAGAAAAAATATGCTGGATATGTGCTGGACTGGATTTCTGCACCACTGCAATAGAGCATCATTGGGTTGTGGGGGTATGTGATTCTTATCATGGGGATGTGCATTCTACAAACCTGCAACAACTGTGTGACACTATCATAATGTACGAACAACTGAGGAATGTTTCAGTTGCTTGATAGACTAGTTGCACTAAGAAGCTCTGAGAGCAAGAGGATATTTGTCGCATTCTGGCCATCTCCAGCTTCTTTCCCACAGTTATGTGATGGCATTTGTTTTTTGACAGGTAGTAAACATGGAGGAGCAGGCGGCTTTGGGCCTGGGAGAGCTCCAGCTGGTTCAGGTGCCGGTCTCTGCCACCACGCTGCAACAGGGCACTTATGTAGACACCACTTCAATGACCAAGGATGGAGACCCAGTCATTTGTCACACTTTGCCACTACCTGAAGGCTTTCAGGTACGCCACCTATCCACCACATTTATAGAATTTAAGGTTGCATTGTTTTTTTGTTGTAGTATTGATCAATACTGGCAATTAATCACATTTATTAATTTAAATAATTTTTAAACAACTATTTTTAAAATGTTGTAGTTGAACTTCTAAAAATATGATTTAGGGGTATGAATCCAGATAGACTTTCTAGTTTGTTTGTTTGTTTGCATGTTGGCATTGTGTTTTATGCATTTTCACATGGTTTTTAAATTATCTTGATGGATGGTTAGGTAGTGAAGGTTGGTGCTAATGGAGAGGTGGAGACGGTGGATCAGGTGGAAGAAGAAGCAGTAGCCCACACTGAAATGGAGGAAGATGAGGATGTGGGAAGTCAGCTTCTGGAGGAAGGAGAAGAGCCTCTTGAGGCTGCTAACCAAGACTCAAGATGGTCCAAAGACCCTGACTATCAGCCTCCAACTGGAGTTGTCAAGAAGACCAAAAAGGTAAGGTAGCTGCAGGCTATTTTTTAAATCCCTAACATGAGGCTTGTGTTTGTAATTTATCTGGATTTGCTTTGCATCCAGGGTAAAAAAAGCAGTTTGCGTTATGCTGAAGGAGATAAAGACATGGATGTCAGTGTTTATGACTTTGAAGAAGAACAGCAGGAAGGGCTTCTGTCTGAGGTCAATGCTGAGAAAGTGGTCGGGAACATGAAACCACCCAAACCTACCAAGATCAAGAAGAAGGGTAAGACACATTAGAAGTTAGAATTTTGTACAAAGGAGCTACATGGAGGATCAAGGATGTAAGTTTAAGAGCAACACTGCCAAATGATTTGGAATCTACCACTTACCTACACTTTGGACATCACTGAACTATTTTTGCATTTGATTCATTTGGTTACATTACGATAAAAAAGTTAAAATGTCTTTTAATGATATAAACTGCCACAGACCAGGTATGCTGAGGTCAATATTGCAAACTGTACAAATGTGTTATTATATTACTGATACTAATTCATAATTATGAGGCCTACAGTTTCTACATAAATAGACCAAATTGTGATTGTGCTTTGATAAATAAAAATGTGTACAGTAGATCAGAAAGTTTCTCTGGGCATTTTGGTTCTGTAGTGATCAGAACTTCAGCAACATGACCAAGAAGGCCTCAGTCATCATAGTCCAGTCGAGACATCTGCTGGGATAAGAAAAAAAAGCCCTTGATTGATATTGGATCTTTCTGTGTGAAGTAGAGCCTGATAATCAGGCTGATTATAGTCATCTCTGATTACATCGACATGGTCGATAGCCTGGCCTATTAATCTATCAGGCTCTAATATGTAACTCATGTAGTGACTTTTTTGCTGTGTGGAGATTCTGTGGCTCTATGCTGTGCTTTCTGCATCATAAGGTGTCGCTTTCTAATCAGAAGTAATGATTACACAATGACAACACTGGAAGAAGTGCATTAGTTAATTGTTTACAGTTACTGCTACATTTTGCATTTTTAATTTATCCATCGGATGAATACATACAGACACATCGGATATTGGCTTTTGAAAACCTCCAATATTGGTATCTGCATCATCCCTAAAAATCCCATCTCAGCCAGGCTCTATTGAGGAGTTTGTTTGTTCTATTCCTGTTTGGGGTGGTGCATGAATGTTTTTAGTCGGAATCCTCTTTCATCATTGGTGTGAATCCAAATATTGTCACTAAAGACTGTACATGTTTTCATGCCAGGAGTGAAGAAGACCTTCCAGTGTGAGCTATGCAGCTACACCTGCCCTCGACGCTCCAATCTGGACAGGCACATGAAGAGTCACACTGATGAAAGGCCCCACAAGTGTCATCTTTGTGGAAGAGCTTTCAGGACGGTCACCTTGCTCAGAAATCATCTCAACACACACACAGGTACATAGAACTTTACATATTCAGTCAATTGTATTGACTCTGATGTTTAGTCGGATTACTAGATTTATATATAGACTATGAAGGAATGCATGGGGCAGAAAAATCCTGGTAATTTTCCGATATATTTCTGATAAATTTACACTAGAACCTAAGCTCTGTAATTTTGGGAATATTCAAAAATATACATTATTTATTGGAATTAACTGGAAATTTAGAGTAATTATAAATAACCGTCTTAAATCAATATAAATGTTAGCATCCATTCATAATATTACAATTGAAAAACATTTCAACAGATTTATGTGTAATTCAAACTTTACAATTATTTAAAGGTTGTAACCATCTTGTTTTTAGGTCCTGTAGAAAGTAATACGATCTTAAACATCAGAATATTGATTTCCACCCACTACCTTTTCATAACTAAAAATCTAAGCTTGAAGGGCAGTTATAACCTGAAAAAAAAGTCCTGATCAAAACCCTTTCAGGCCATGGTCAGTCCTGGGCCTCTTCCTAATCTAATGTATACTTACATGAAATCTGCTTCTTGAATTCAAGATGATGCTAAAATATATCCTCCCAACTATATTAAAGATGCCTGTTAATGATCTACCTTCAATTTTGTAAATTTCCCATTTATTCCCATTTATTCATATGGAAAGTTTCCAACTTTGAAACTTTGCAACCCTAATTATATATCACTAATTGTTGCTGCAGGAACCCGTCCACACAAGTGCACAGACTGTGACATGGCTTTTGTGACTAGTGGAGAGCTGGTTCGTCATCGTCGCTACAAACACACGCATGAGAAACCCTTCAAATGCTCAATGTGTGACTACGCCAGTGTGGAGGTGCCATTACTTATTGTTTTTGAAATGCCGTTTCTACCTCAAAAGTGAACAATGTGCAAAACTTATTATGGGACTCTTGTGTAGGTGAGCAAATTAAAGCGCCACATTCGATCTCACACTGGAGAGCGTCCATTCCAGTGCAGTCTGTGCAGCTATGCCAGCAGAGATACATACAAGCTCAAGAGACACATGAGGACTCACTCAGGTAAGGCCATTACTTACAAAACTATGTCTGTTAGTTTGGTCTTCTAAAGCTTCAAAGATTATTGTTATGAAGAGTCAGAACAGAAGTGTTGGATGGCACATATTCAATGTAAAAATGAAAACAGTCTATAATTATGTTAAAATGTGAAGGCCTGCATGTACTATTTTTGGTTATTATTGCTATTAATAATAATAATAAATTTTTATACAAATTTAAGCAAAAAACTAAAACCTAATGTTGTGAATATTGCAGTTTTAGTCACTGATCTTTTGTCCATATTTTTTGGATGTCAAAGTCAAGGCTCGCAGGCCAAATCCGGTGTCATGTACTGAGTCCACATCGTACTGGGATTGCATATGCGCGTAGATGCACATGAGCGCACATGCGCACTACTGAAAACTTATTTTTTGCTAAAAAAAAATTAATTAATTTTTGTTTGTTTTTGTTTTCTAAGTGAACGGACACATGTTTTATTTGTTTATTGGATCATGTTAGGGTTAGGGTTATAATCTCAGTATGGAGGTAAACTCAGACCATGACACCGGCAAGAGCTTTCTTTTCTATCCCGCGGTAGGATTTTGTTCAAATTAAATATTACAGAGAAAACATGGGAAAAATTATTATCTCTATATAGTTAAGTCTGGAAATTTCAGTTCCTCTAAATTCCCAAATTCAATGAATTTACCTGATATACCGTATGTGGAAGCCTGCAATCTTTATATGCCCACTACACTTGAAGAATTTCAGTATTTTTACATGACAGATATTTTGCTATAACTCTACAATTTCTCACAAATTATTTCATAGAAATTCCTGCACATTGCAATTTTTAAGAAAAATTATGCAAATTCTACATAAATGCTTGACATGAATGTTATTGCTTTATGTTATAAGTGAAATACTAACAGTGTTACACAGTAAAGAGAGTGAGTTAGGGAACAATATTAATTTTACAGTATTTGCACTTTTTTACTCAGACATCAATATTTTTTAGTTCAACCTGAGATCAAACCTTGAATTGAAAGGAGTTTGACAATCTTGGTCTAAGACTTTGCACATCAGCAAAAGAATTGTTTCTTTCTTTGAAGCATGGTAACATGCTAATATATTTTTGAATGCCTGTTTGCTTTGTTGTGGTAGTTTATAATCTGAACACAAGCTGTATCTGCTCTGCCTTAAAGGAGAGAAACCCTACGAGTGCTACATCTGCCATGCACGATTCACTCAGAGTGGGACAATGAAGATGCACATTCTACAGAAACACACAGAGAATGTGGCCAAATTCCACTGCCCACATTGTGACACCGTCATTGCACGCAAGAGTGACTTGGGTAACAGCGCTACACAGTAAAACCTACAACGCAAACAGGAGCTTTGCTCTTATTTTCCTAACCTCACCTCATGTGTTGGTTGTGTGTCTCCAGGTGTTCACCTTCGTAAACAACATTCCTTCATTGAAACTGGAAAAAAGTGTCGTTACTGTGATGCTGTGTTCCATGAACGTTATGCTTTGATCCAGCATCAAAAGTCTCATAAGCATGAAAAGAGGTTCAAATGTGACATGTGTGATTACTGCTGCCGACAGGTTAGTGTCGCCATAGTTTTTATACAAAGCTAATTTATATTATTTCTAAAATTAGGGCTGCATGTTACTTGGAAATCTTTCTCTCTTTTTAAAAAAAATAATTTCGTTTTAATAATATTTCTATGTTAGAAAATGGAAAATATGAAAAGATAAATCCAAGTCAGGGTCAATCATTCTACAAGCTGAAGAACAAAGATTGAATGTAATGCTTTGTGTTGCTCCAGGAGCGCCACATGGTGATGCATCGCCGTACCCACACTGGAGAGAAACCATTCAATTGCTCTCAGTGTGGAAAGACCTTCAGACAAAAGCAGCTGCTGGACATGCACTTCAAACGCTACCATGACCCCAACTTTATCCCTACGGCCTTTGTTTGTCCAAACTGTAATAAGACCTTTACCCGCAGGGTAAGCACAAATCTTAACTATTTCTACACACTGATTATTACTTATATTTATTATATTTCTTTTATTTCTTGCAGAACACAATGGCTCGACATGCTGAAAACTGCAACGGGGAAATGGATGCCACAGAGAATGGAGATGAAACGCCCAAAAAACGAGGGAGAGGAAGAAAGAGGAAGATGAAGAGCAAAAAAGATGATGACAGTGGTGAGAGTTTGGCCTGATTTAGTAGCTTTGAGTAGTTGGAATAAACTTCCAGAGCAATGTTCACATAGTAAGATACTGATGTGTGGACCCTCTTAAAGGTAAAACGTAGGGCTCAGTCAGAGTTGAGACACCTGAGGTCCTTTGTGTTCATGCATTGTTACAAGGTAGTCAATGACTTGTCCTGTCGTTTAATGATGTCAGAAATGAAAAAAAAAAATGTTTTATATTTTAGTCCTCAATATCTGTAACAGATTTATTCAACTAAATTATTAATGTATTTTAGTCGGCTAAAACTTGACTATAATTGAAATAGTCCTGATGGCTGAATTTGGACTAAAATCAAGTTGCATTTTAGTCAAAACACTATGACTAAACTAAGAAGATGAACACTGGTACAACACATTTTAATGACATTTGGTTCCCACTGTCTTGCTACGTGTCAATTATCTGTAGAATATTTTTTCCACTTTCCGTTGTAATGCTTGATTTTCTGTTTATGATGTTTGTCTTTCAGATGAGGATCTGACCGAACAGGAAGAGGAAGAAGACGAGGGTGAGGATGAGCTACAGCTGCTACCCGAAGAGGAAGAACCAGGGAGCCTAGAACTTGATCAGGCCCCTGCCTCCATCCCAGTCCCAGCTCCTGATGAGCCTCCCATTAAGAGGAAACGAGGTCGACCACCAAAGAATGCACCCAAGCCTCCAACAGCCATCAAAGCTGTCAGTGCTGCTGCCATAGCAACTGATTCTGGTGAGAACACTCAACCTCTTCCTCTTACATTAGGATCCTTAACAACAACAAAGCACAAAGAAAAGCCCAAAGCATTAAATAACCACAGTCATTAGATGATAAGGTGTGCTGACTGACTAAAATGTCCTAGGACGCTGACCTCTACCAGTATGACTGTGGTTTTAATGAATACTGGTTTCTGAGAGGGAAACTAAACCAAAGGGTTTTGGCTGACCTTCGACAACTTATTGATTATGGGTGGAGCTCCTGAAGCAGAGACATGCCCAGTCTATACTATAAAATCTCCACAGGTGATGGCTCTTATATGAGGGGTGGTGCTAACAGTGATGTTACAAACCACCATTCTCGGCCAATAGCAAAATGTGATTGTAATGGCCTTGTTTCAACCCATAGAGGGCAGTCACTCTTACATTTTTATTACAAAATATGCCAAATTGAAATACTTTGACAAAAATGTGAGGAGTTGGACAAGAATCAATCAATAATATTACTTCATACCCAAATACTTTTGTTTTCAACAAAAAAATGTTTTGAAGTTTACTGTTTAAATCTATGACTTTAATTTTGATGTTATTAGGGAACTTACTTTTAAGCAGCATTTTTTGCAGCTTTATTTTTTTTAAAATAGCTAATGGCCCAACATCCTACTCATCTGAGCACACAGCTGTTCTAGCACACAGCTGTTCTCATTCAGAGGGTGATTAAAACCTGTCAATGTTTTATTTGTCTCTTTTTTGCTCTGAAATTTCTCAGACTGCAGACAATTACTGGAAGGATTGAATATTTATGTTTTCAGTTGTACCAAATCTAAAACTTGGTAACAAATGTTTTGTTTTTTGTTGTTTTTTTGTTTTTTGAAAAAAAAACAACACTTTTGGCAAATGAAAAAGAAGATAATTTGTTCATATCTCAAACACAGTGTTGGGCAAGTTACTTTCAAAATGTAATACATTACATATTAATAGTTACTGTCATTTCAAAGTAATTAGTTAGAAATCAGAAATGTTTTAATGGCCAAGTACAGTTTTTAGGACAGTACAGGGAATTTGACTTCGTAGTCGGTGTGCGAAACAAAGAACAAAGAAACAAGCCAGCAACAATAATAATAATAATAATGATAAATATAAAGGAGAGATAGAGAATAAAGGATAAATATATATATATACAGTGCAGCAGGTAATGTCTTCATGGAGGTGGTGATCGGGTGGGGGGGTTCAGTGGATGACTAGGGGTGTGTTCATGTGGATGGTGGCAGAGGGAAAGAAGCTGTTACATTACAATATTACTGTCTGAGTTGTAATGCGTTACACTATTTTTAAGTTACTTTCACCAAAGTTTATTGCAGCTGATTATATATCCAGTGGAAGGTGATGTGGTATAGCATAATGACTAACAACTACAGTATATATAATAGGCACAGTGAAGGCTCATGGTATAATACATTAAGTAACAATGACCTTCAGAATCACAAAAGCAGACAAAGTTAATGTCTGGTAAGTTATGATAAATATATTGTAAATATTTAAAGTCTCAGCCTATTCATATGAAACACATAGAGCTAGAAACAACTATAATGTAACCCATAGCCTTATGACATGACGATGCACAATCTCTTTATTTTTGTTTCTATTCTTTTATTCTCTTTTAATTAAAGCTCACAGCACAAAGCTGGCACAGACTGAGATTGGTAACCTTTTAAATGTTGCATGTCAATTTACAATATCTGTCGGCTTTTTCAGTGCGCTGTTTTTTACTGCTGCTAACATGGTGACCAGTAAAATTGTAACACTATTTTCTATGAGCGCTCAATACAAACCAGTCACGAGATGACCACCAGTCAAATTGATGGCAGCGGCGGCTCCGGCTAATGTTTTTAGCTGCCAGTTAGCGGCATTTCTACTGTGAATGTCTCTACAAAAATCATTCTAAACCAAAAACTTCTGCACCACACATTTAAGAGCAGGAATTTGATGTGTATGAGTCTCAGTCTCTGCCATATGGCGGTGTCACGTACTGAGTTTGTGCCGCTGTTTGTAATAATAACATAGATAGCCACATGACCCAGTGACCATAAGGTATGGTATGGTACCACTCTCTATGACAACGTTAGATTACCTTGTCATTGCTGGCGTTGGTGGAGATTTTGCCAAAAAGCTTTTTAAAAGCCAGCGATTCCACTGTTGACAGGCTGCATATCCACCAACACATACTCTACCACCAGTCTCCACTTCTCTTGGTTCTAGTAGCACGGCCGACCGAGAGAAACTTCATTTCTGCTGCTTTGTCTGACTTTTATGCACTTTTGTCATCTGCTTTCTTTCTCTTCACTGTGCCTGAATCTCTCTCTGTCAACTTGGTGTTAGCGTGGCACCGGTCCAAGTTACTGGTGCTGTTTTTCACATCTCAGGTTGAAATGCATTGTAACGCGCGTTACTGAGATTTGTAACGGGTATAATATTACCAAAATGTTATTAGCAATGCATTACATTACTGCGTTACAGCAAAAAGTAATACATTACTGTAATTGCGTTACTTTTGTAATGTGTTTCTCCCAACACTGCTCACACAGGTGTTTAAAAAGAAAGAACATTGGTAAGATTCTTACTCTTTTTGAGTTGAATTCAGAGCGGTTTATAAAAAATAACTAACAGTTCACAGTTGAAAGATTTGAACTTTTCGAGTGACACTGTAACGCGACATCCAATCGGCAATGAGTTTCTAGCTATGTCACCCCCAAAATAAAAGTGGCATACTCCTTGAATAAGCCTTTTAAATTCTAAGTATATTTTGAGTGAACTCATGCTTTAGTAACTCTGTAAGTTGGTAATTTAAACCTTAAGTACAAGTGGAACTGTCTATGATGAGTGCTGTAGACGTACGCCTGGAGAAGAAGTGATCAGCCCTCTCAGTGCTGCCTCCTGCTCTGCAGACACACTCAATTCATATTATTCCCTGGTCGTCACATCACTGGAGCAATGAAGTGATGAAGTGAGAAAAATGCACCTTAATAATGCAGTGCTAATGTGTGAGTGTGTGTGTGTGTGTGTGTGTGTGTGTGTGTGCTGGTGTTGCAGTTGCTGCCATCATCCAGGTGAAGGATGAGAGCACTGGAGCTGTGGAGAACATTATTGTGAAGAAGGAGGTTGGAGACACTTCAGCAGCAACTCCTCTGGAGCAGGAAGAGGAGGGGGAGGGGGCGGGGCTTCCTGATGAGCTGGTGGTGAATGAGGAAACAACAGCTGCTGCTGCTGCTGCTGCTAACGGAGACCTCACACCAGAGATGATCCTCAGCATGATGGACCGATGAACACATCACACAGTGTCTAACTAATGACAAAAATGTCTGATCCACATGAACACTGGCGTTCATTCAGTGTTTGTTCGAAACAACATAGCAGGAAGGGGGGCGGAGCTTGTGTAGAGACCTTCCACATGGATCCTGTTACCTGAGGGTATCCATTAAGTTCCCCTGTCCACACCTGTGTCATTTACTTTCTCCACTGCTTTTAGAGGCTTTTTCCATAGAATGATCAGGCCTCTTAAAGCTACACGTTAAGCTTTACCTTTGAGGACCATATTCTGCTGAACATGCACGTATGGCTGTTGCTTTGCCAGTGGAGCTCATTGTTGTCATTTAGCATTTCACTTTCATTTGCTGCCCTGTCTGTTTTTACATCTTTATTTGGTTTATCTTTTAAAAACACCACTGACAGGTTTAGGGCAGCCTCTGCAAAGCATTCTGTGAGTTTTCTCTCTTGAATTTAAACACAATCATAGTCCACACAATAATCCCTGATTCTGGCTATCGTGGTCTGACACTGTTGTAGTTTTTTTGGACTTTGAGCTGTGTATCTGTGACAAACGTACGGGAGATAATACAATGGGGCAAAAAAGTATTTAGTCAGCCACCAATTGTGCAAGTACTCCCACTTAAAAAGATGAAAGGCCTGTAATTTTCATCAAAGGTATACTTCAACTATGAGAGACAAAATGAGAAAAGAAAATCACATTGTAGGATTTTTAATGAATTAATTGGTAAATCCCACGCTAAATTAAGTATTTGGTCACCTACAAACAAGCAAGATTTCTGGCTCTCACAGACCTGTAACTTCTTTTTTAAGAGGCTCCTCTGTCCTCCACTCGTTACCTGTATTAATGGCACCTGTTTGAACTCGTTATCAGTATAAAAGACACCTGTCCACAACCTCAGACAGTCACACTCCAAACTCCACTATGGCCAAGACGAAGTGAATGACCTGCAGAGAGCTGGGACCAAAGTAACAAAGGCAACCATCAGTAATACACTATGCCGCCAGGGACTCAAATCCTGCAGTGCCAGACATGTCCGGGCCCGTCTGAAGTTTGCTAAAGAGCACATTGGATGATCCAGAAGAGGATTGGGTGAATGCCATATGGTCAGATGAAACCAAAATAGAACTTTTTGGTAAAAACTCAACTCGTCGTGTTTGAAGGAGAAAGAACACCATACCTACTGTAAAGCATGGGGGTGGTAACATCATGCTTTGGGGAAGTTTCTCTGCAAAGGGACCAGGACGACTGATCCGTGTAAAGGAAAGAATGAATGGGGCCATGCATCGTGATATTTTGATTGAAAACCTCCTTCCATCAGCAAGGGCATTGAAGATGAAACGTGGCTGGGTCTTTCAGCACGACAATGATCCCAAACACACTGCCTGGGCAACGAAGGAGTGGCTTCGTAAGAAGCATTTCAAGGCCCTGGAGTGGCCTCGCTGTCTCAAGATCTCAACCCCATAGAAAATCTTTGGAGGGGGTTGAAAGTCTGTGTCGCCCAGGGACAGCCCCAGAACACCACTGCTCTAGAGGTGAGATGCATGGAGGAATGAGCCAAAATACCAGTAACATTGTGTGAAAACCTTGTGAGGACTTACAGAAAACATTTGACCTCTGTCATTGCCAACAAAGGTTACATTACAAAGTATTGAGATGAACTTTTGTTATTGACCAAATACTTATTTTCCACCATAATTTGCAAATACATTCATTAAAAATCCTACAATGTGATTTTCTGGATTTTTTTTAAGTGGGAGAACTTGCACAATTGGTGGCTGACCAAATATGTTTTAGCCCCACTGTACGTATAGGTCCAAAATTGATAGATCATGTAAAGCTTTCTGATTATGAATAGAGTGGAACCATGTTAACAGAGGAAGATTCCTGTCTGCACGCTCACACAAACCCTTTCCTGTTGTTTAGTCACCCTGGTTGGTTGGAATCAGTACACCAGAGGGAAGCATGTAAATACTATGGTTTCTTTTCCATATTTCTTTGCTGTAAAATGTTTGAAAGGTGCATCACAGTCAACATCATGCATTTAAATTCTAAACTCTCAAATTAGATCATTGGGATGAGAAGCTGATCCTGCAGTTTTTCTCCACTCCAACACACACACACAAAATAGAGAGATACTGTAGCTGTATCTATGTGTCTCTATGAGTCAGTTTGAACATCACTGCTCTCAGTGACTTTGTAAAGTTCTGTAGTTTAACGCTGTGCTCCTCCTGTCAATAAGCTGTCTCTGACTTTTCCTCCTCACTTCTGTTTGTCCTCAGCCTATTGACACTGTCACTTTGGACTATCCTGTTATGTTTCAGAACAGCTGGAGCGCTGATTTCAACTGAAGCAAAATGTTTTGTTGACATGCTAAAAGATTGTTTAGTATAAACCTGTAAAATCAACTGCTAGTAAAATATATACATACTTGCAACTTCTGACTCTTTGTTGCTTTTGAATCATTTTATGCTGAGGTCGGTATGAGGAAAGTGATGCTGATGATATTCTGATATTGTCTCTTTCAGGTGTCCTTGTTTAAGGCTTGCCAACACTTTAAAGCTTGCGATAAAACCATTCACAAAGATTAAGTCTTCTCTTTATTGTTGACAATGATACAAGTGTTAATGTGTTACTTATGGACATAAACACAATCATATCTTTTTTTATATTAAACAGTGGTTTGGGGGCCCACATGCCGAAACTCGGTCTGATTCTGTGCTCTGTACTACAAACAAGATTACTCTAAAAAAGCACAAAACAGAAAAAATGCACGACTCCAGAAATGCACAAAATGGCAACCAAAACACACAAACTGACTTTAAAAATGCACAAAGTAACAAGAAAATCACTAAAAATGCACAAAACAGCTACAGAAAAGAGCACATGCTTCTGTCAAATAATACAAAAATCCACTTATATCCTGATTCACTCTGGCTTGTAAGAAATTTCTATCCCCAATAATTACCGTACAGTACGTTCAAGCAATATGTCAGATTTCAGAAAGATCTGTTAATTACAAACTGATATAATTTTTTTTTTTTTTAGTTTTCACCATATGAGAAACTGGGAATTTTTTTTGTTTTTGATTTTTCAAACTGACCCACAATCCAGTAAATTTATCCAGATTCCTTTCAAAATGTAATGGAATTTTTCATGGCTTTTAAGTCCATCTTTTATTTAAAATTTTGTAAACATATGTAAAGTACTTTTGATTTAATCCTGTTGACAAACACAAAACAACAGAAATGTACAAAAATAACAGGAAATAGACCGATATCTGATACATCAGCCTATCAAATAAGAACATTGATATACTGAACATGAACACATTTTAATACCTAAAATATGATTCAAGGCAAACATAAGAACTGTAAAGCCACTGATATGTAAATAAATAGGAAAAGGCTCATTTTATTTCTAGAATACAATGTAAAAAATATATATATTCAAAAGTAAATCAAATCACAAACATTAAACATGGCATAATTAGAAAAAAAGACAAAATATAACTGTACGCAATAAACTAGTGGCTTCTCCCAGTGTTGTAATTTTGTAATCATTAATGCTAATTTAAAATAGTCAACTTAGAACTCAGAATGAACAACACAGAGAGACAGAACGTTAATACATCAGTTACATATCAGAGCCCTAACAGTTGTAGATTCATTGATTATAGATAAATCTGCCCGATTAATTGGTTGAGATGACACTTCAGAAGCAGAATGTTGGCTGTTTCTGTGTATTAATTATGAACATAGTTGTTTTATAATTATGATTTTACCATGAAAAGCTTCTCTCTTATTAAAAAACAAGACTTTTTTTTATTTTAAAAGGTCAAACTAAGGTCTTGACCAACCAACTCAAGCAACATTGTAGATTTTGAAGGAGTCTAACTGTAATAGAATGGCATGTGCAGCTCCTAATGTTCTTTATTATTTGTGATACACAAAGGAGAGGCTTTCAGCACCACATGCACTGTGAGGCTCACTGACACAGAGGCTGCTTCCTTTCGCTCCAGTAATGTTGGTGGAATAAATGGAGTGAGGATGAGGATGGGTGATGAAGGGTAAGCACAAGCCAATGTAGGATGCAACCCCCGCCCCTTTGTTTGATTGATTCATGTTTCACACCAGTTTGTGACCAACAGTAGACAGAAACATAACAAGTTTATTTATTTGTTTGTTTGACAGTTTGCAAGATTACTGTAAAAGTATTTAATGGATTTTGACCAAATTTTAACCAAAGATGGACAGATTGAGCTATTTTTGAAAACCGGTTTATAAAACCGACGTATGATTATTATTATCTCTTATAATTGGTCAAAAGAAAAATACAAAAATGCACATCTCAGTTTGTAGTTGACCAATCTTTATGAAATTTGATGCTGTTATGTCAGATTTGTTCCTCTACCCAAGATCAGATCTGGGTTGCACATTTCATCACAATCTTTCAAAATAAATAACATGGGGTAATGAGGATAGCCTTTTTCTTCCAAACCTTTAAAGTATGTGAATGATCATGAATTAATGATCAGAATCAATGATCCAGATAACTGCCAATATCTGACAAAGAGCAGATTTGGATGTTGGGGGAGGTTTGTGCTCTTGTTCTACATATATGACATAAACATTTATATCTGAGCCCTGCTCAGATGACTCAGGGGTTGCCATGTGTGCAGTGACGCTTGTTACTGAACGCTTTTATAGACAAAATGTCCTAAACATGGAGCAGCTTTGTATGCACTACCCTTTACCAAAGTGTTAATGAGTAACTTTTATGGGTACTTGTACTTTTTTGAGTATATTTCTAAACCAGCAATTTTACTTGTGCTTTAGTACATTTTAAAATAAGCAAAGTAATTTGTTACATTTCTACACACAAACGTTACTGAGTAAATTATAATTTTTTTGTGATTATGTTTTTCAGTTTCATGGTCTCTTCATCAACTAGTTTATTTATTTAGAGACCATTGAACATAATCCATTGGTTGTTCGTTGTGTAATTTCTAATCAAAGCCCAGCCACTTTCTTCTGTCCAGGTTGTAGTTTCTACCTATTATGTTGTTCCCCATGTGGCACAGTTTCAGAGTGGCTGAATGTAGCTATACTTACGGCGTGTTTCCACTGGTAAAAAGTACCTCCTCTGTGGTACCTGGTGCTGTTTTTTATTACCTCCTTTGTTGAGCTTCCAAAAAAAGAAGCAGCTGTAAAACTGCAACCCGTGAAGTCTGGCACTTTTGCGTGTCAGGTTGGTGTTCAATGGAAACGTTCCGGAAAAACAGCAGTGAGTCACAGAAACGAGGAGTGCGTAGCCGCGTAGAGCCGATACCGCCAATGGAAATGCGCCATAAGAGCCTGAGAATTTTATTTCAAATGTAACTAATTGGTTAGTTGGTTTTTAAAGAATTGTACATATTGACAAACAGCAACATTTGGTCTCTTTCTTTTTAAGTTTATACATGAGTTGTTTACTGTATGCAAGGAAACCGTGGCAAAATGTATTACTAAAAATAAACGTGGGGGATGAAAGTAACTAGTGACATTTACTTTGAGTACTATTTAATTCAGCTACGTTTTACTTGTACTTGAGTACAGTTTCAATAATGTAACAGTACTTCTTGTTGAGTATTATAAATTATATATCAGTACTCTTTACCCACTCCATAATGTTTCCCATTCACTCAGTCCTCAGCCTGTCAGGCTTTATCTGCAGCTCTTCAGGAATATCAGGAGTGAAAGAGGAAGAAGAGAGGTGAGGAAGGTGGAGCTTCCTCTGGTTGCCACAACAACCTCCAGGCCCCTCCCTCTCCTCTTCCATGTCCCCCTCCCCCTCCGGAGGATGCTGCAGAAGCAGAGCATCATCCGTTTCTCCTCCCAGTCTCACTCTGCTCTGCTCCATCCTGAGGAAAAGCAGCTAATCGTGGTGAGCTGAGCGGACTGGAGGCTCCAGCCCAGGCCTGCTCCACACACTGGATACCCCCTTATCCTCATGGAGCCCCTACCCACCCAGGGTCAGACTCTGAGGCACTACACCGCTTCCAGACCTCGGCCTCGGCGCACACGTACACAACCACCCTCCTCCAGGCCCCAGGTGAGACACACACACACACATACACCAAGATCATTATTATGTGATGACACAACACACTATCTCTCTATCTATCTATCTATCTATCTATTTATCTATCTATCTATCTTTCTACCTATCTATCTATCTCTCTATCTCTCTATCTATCTATCTACTGACCTATCTATCTATCTATCTATCTATTTATCTATCTTTCTATCTATCTATCTATCTATTTATCTATCTATCTATCTATTTATCTATCTATCTATCTATCTATCTCATTTATGTCTGTCGTGCATTTCTGTGTGAGCTTGTGTAAAAAAACACAAGAAAAAAACAAGCTCATAGGTTTTGGCCAGTGGTGTTCCCTCACTTCATACAAATCTCTCTCTCTCTTCTCTCTCTCTCTCTCTCTCTCTCTCTCTCTCTCTCTCTCTCTCTCTCTCTCTCTCTCTCTCTCTCTCTTCCGATGAAAGGGGCTTCCTCTTCTCTCTGAGTGCTGTCCCAGTATATTCTGCTGATGTGTAACACTTTCCTCTACATGCTGAACTCTACATTGTACACTATCACTGATGGGAAACATAAACATACTGTATTTGTTGCTGTGGTTTGTCCACTAATCAGTAGTTGATGAAACACAACACAACACATTGACCAATAACACCCTGGTTCATCACATCATGCATGTTCTGTAGATCTCTGAAGGTGTGCTGTGGTATCTGAACCGAGCCATTAGCTTGAGGACACAGAGATAATCAGATGAAATGATTACATATGGCAGTGCTCATAGTCATATAGTGTCATGATGCAATGAACAGTGACATTCAAATATTTGTTGTTACTTTTTACATCATCTCAAATGAATTGTGGCGTTTGATGCTTTGATGTTGGAACACTTTGGTTTTCTCTACGTTCTTCACGGATCTTTTGATTGAACAGCTCTAAGGACAGATGACAAGAGTAATGCTATTTCAGTACAGTTTTGTTTATACTAATTAGTCATAAGGAAAGTTTTAGCAGGCCTGCTGCTCCTGCACACATGCAGGTGAGAACCACAAGCATACTGTACGTGTGTGTGTACAGAGTCTTCTTTATGCTCTGAGAAGTGGCACGTACAATGGGGGAGGCTGATGCAAACATTTTTGGCTGATTTATCACCATGATCCAGTCCATCCGACTGCAACATGACCCTGGGGGTATGTAAACAGTGCACAAAGAGTGTGTGTTGGAAACTAGCATGTAGCTAAAGCAACAGAATTCAGAGTGTCAGAGCCTACCAGAGGCTAACATTGAAAAATACAGGAATAAAACAAATATCTCTCACACTAAAGGCTCAAACATACTGGGGCTGAATGTATGCAGAGTGAACTACTGGAGGTCCACAAGGCCCGTGAGCACAAAGCTCAAGTTTTATGACCGCTCGGACTCCGCTCTGGTGTCACACAAAACACTGCTCGGCATGTATTTATTTCAATTTACATCGACCCACATTAAATGTAACAACGACCTGTATTTCACCACCTGGTGAAACAGAGCAGGACAGATGGACACGAGCTTAGAGGAAAGACTGGCAGTACAGTGCAGACACCTTTGAAACACATCCCAGAAAGAGTACAAGGATTACAGAGAAAAGCACTAAGGATTGTGGGAAATGTAGGAATTTACTGGAACGTACTTGGCGGCAGCTGTGCTCGACTATGAATCCGTTCCACCTACGTATGTTTGACCCTTAACAGATACTGAATTTTTACCAAATTAAAAGCGATCACTTGGAAATGTTTGAGGATACCAAGGTTCAAGCTTTTATTGCCTTTCCTGTCCGTGTACAGTAAATCCTGCTGTAATCTGGACCTCTGACCCACTGAGGTGAAGGCCTGTTGTGTTTTGAGGCACAGAGAGAATGACAAACACATGGCTGTCAGTGTGCTAATAGCTCACGCAGTAGTCCCAGGATAACAATCCAAAGTGATGCCAAAGGAAGCAGTGAATCTCAAGGTCATGACTTTGCTAACGTCGCTGAACCCGTCGCTGTTGGTTTTACCATTGTAGATCTACCCATACACCGTCACAGACTCACAGGAGGCAGTAGTTGTGTATCTTTGATGCTATCAGGAAGTTGTATACTCACACTTCAGTGAAATATTTCAGTTTAGGTTTGTACTTCATGTTTTGATATCTTTGTTCATTCTTGTGTCTCCACTCTCAGTGTGTTTGTGCTGTTGAGTGATTAGGCTCCTCAGGTGTGCTTCATTACTAATCAGCCTCCCTCATTATTCAGCAGAGTGTTTAGAAACCCAATGTGTTCTGTGTTCTCCCTCCTCCAGCATCTTTCCTCCACAATGTGAAGTCAGGTTTTATTTCCTTAGTTTATTCTTTTCTTTTGTTCTTTGTCTTTTTGGATTTAAATGGATTAGTTTTACAAACACTACTGCTACCTCTCTCTGCAGGTGTTAATCTTTTAACCAGTTGGAACAATTCTCTCTGTAGGTTACACCTCAAACCATTCCCTATGTGAGAAATGTCATGTCCAGTTAGTTAAGGATGTCCCCATCAGGTTTATTTTGCCTCTGAGTCCTTGAATTTTGAGATTTGGCTGATACTGAGTCCCGAACCGATACTTCTCTAATACATTAAAAAGATAAAGAAGAGTAAAAAACAGATCCAGGATGTCCCTTATTTATTTAATTCACCTCATTTTAATATTCAACCCTAAACAGAGCACTTCTGTGATCAATCCAGCAATAAATACATTAAAAAAAATCACTTTAGACTTTAATGCAAGATTAAATAATATTAAATAAAAATGTCCAATATAAAAATGAATAATGCCTCATCTTAAAATAGCTAATAGGCATGTCAACAAATAAGAAAATAAAAGTGCCACAGTGCTGTAAAGTAAGGCAGTAATGTGCTTTTAGGAACTACACTCTTAATGTTTACTTTCCTCATTTAGTTTCTCAGATTGAAATGTATGTTTTTCTTGATGAAAAATATGACAACTTAATTTTGTTGGCATTATTAAATGCTTATTAAATAAAGTGTGTGAGGTCTGCAGATAGAGGTTGATTTAGAACACACCTGCACGTCTTGCTGTAGGCGCTTGATATAGTAAATACTACAGTAGATTAATTTAGGATGAGCACGCGCACACAAACACTTGTGCGGAGAAGACAAACACGCCCTCACACATCTGTGCACAGTGCGCACACACACTAGCATCAGGCTAGTTAGCAGAGAGGCTAACGACACGTTTTGTTTCTTCTAAACAGAACAAATGTTGTAGGGATTTACCTGCTGTTGAACTCCTCTATTCACAAACGTCTGAGAACTAACTCTAACTCTCCACCTCTGCTCTGCATCCAACTTGTTCTGCTGACCAAACAACAGACAGGGCTCCTCTTTTTGACACAAGTTATTCTGTGTCATCAAGTTCTGCAGCTTCAGAGCTTTCTTAATCATTTACACCGTAACCATGGTAACCAGAGCGCTACTGTTTACCTTCACAGTGCAACATTGAAAAGGCTCCGGTCTGACGCGGTGCAGCGTAGCATTCTGAAGGCTGTGTAATCAATATACCGGTACGGCGGTATATTAAAAATGTATATCATAACTAAAATATATAGCGGTATTTGGTATGAACCGGTATACCACACACCCCTATAATGATAATAAATATACATACATATCCGAGTCCTGATCAGGAGATAACGTCCGAGTCTGAAACCACGTGATCTGGCCTGATTTCCGATCATGTGATTGGATCGGGACATCGTTAGTTTTAGTTGTCACTTTTTGACACCAAAAAGAAAAACACTGGATAATTTGACTACTGTGCATGATAGACGTAAATAAATGACATTTAATCCTGGATGGTTAAGAGACTAAAACAAATAACTGAATCCAACCTGAGAGCAGCTGAAAAATGTGTTAATTGTTAATGGTGAGAGTTAAGCTTGGTGTGGCCCCAGCACACAGGACAATCCTACAAAGCCAATACAATACAGCTATACAGCTAGCACATGTGCTAATAGATTTAGTTTTTTCAGCTTTTCAGGGTTTTTGTTGTGAAAGAAAAACTGACTTTTTCTTTGTAACTTACCTATTATTCTCATTATTACCTCCAACAAGAATGTTATATAATCACTGGCATTTATTTGTTTGTCTGTCTGTCATTTTAACCAAAGATTGACCTCATACCATGGAAGATTGGTTGTGTCAGAATCATCTACTGAGTAGCCCAGGTATGAACCTGGAGCTCTAGTGTTGGAACACTTTCTTCAGCATCTTCTCTGTGACTGTCACATCATTGTGTCTGTGGGTTCACCAATGGGAGGGTTTGTCCCTGTTGGTTACACCAAATGCTTGGGACATGCTGAATGTAGCTAAGGTGCTGCTAACACATGTTGCTCATGTGTTGTGTTCATGGCCTGCTCTTCTAATTCACTGAGATCCAACTAAAAGGATACTCTTAAGGATGCCTTGACACTACACGTATATAGACCAAGCTTATGGTCTAGATGCAGGCAGATGACTGCCAAATATGCAGAAGAATGCTGAGGCAAAGAGCCAGTCTGACCTTTAGAAAATGCCTCTCATAGGAGTGGTGGATAAACCAGAAGGAGAAACATGAGAAGATTAAAGGAGTCATACCGCAGCATTTTTAACACTGATCAAACAAACCTCTGCAGATATCACTCCATCAGTTCTTATGTAAAAAAAAGAAGTAGGAGAGAAGACACTCTTTTACAAAAGGTAAAGGTGAAATGATATATCATGCAACAAGATATTGCGATATTAGAACATCACAAGATATATGTCGATGGCACAAATGATATTGCTATATTTGTGAAGAGATTGTGGGGAGTTAATAAGCATACCTTTCCATCCCATATCTTAAATCTGAGCTGTGTAGACTGTTCTAGTTTGATGGTTTAAAAAAAAACTTGTAGTGCAAAGTTAATGCATGGATAGGAATATTTGTTTGAAGAATGTCATGGTGACGACATGTTTTAATTTTAGACGGGCATTAATGCTCAATTTCTGTTTTTGCGTGAGTTACACTTTTTTCACTTCAAATAGGAAACATTGGTGTTATTTATGTTATTGTTTATTCAACATTCATTTGAGTTGAAAAGCTCATACCTAGAGTAAGTATGTAAGTATCGCCAGTGTAAAGTCAAATAAAAACATGGTTATTTTTCTAACTGCATTTTTTTGACCTTTTTTTTCCCATGTCCATAATTATCCATTAATGTATGTTGTCCGGTCTCATGAACTTTGTATAGCGTCCCACCGCTAGTAAAAAGTGAATGATGCAATGCTGTTGTGCTCCCCACAGGAGACGGTGTCAGAGGTAGACTATGACACCAATGAGGCGATGGGCAGAGTTGATGAAGGAGTAGAGGAGTTCTTCACCAAGAAGATCCTCCCTGACTATGCACTGTGAGTTCAAACAAAACATCCACACTGTACACTGCACTGTGTTGGAAAGATTAGTTTAATCCATAATCAGTCGCTTTATATCAATCAATGTCTTTATTTTTAAAACAATTTCTATAAGTGGCTCTTTGAAAAGTCCCCATGGATTTAGATCATAAGG
The DNA here is from genome assembly GCF_900634775.1 of Gouania willdenowi. Classification (NCBI taxonomy): domain Eukaryota; kingdom Metazoa; phylum Chordata; class Actinopteri; order Blenniiformes; family Gobiesocidae; genus Gouania; species Gouania willdenowi. The sequence continues at coordinate 30,072,053 of NC_041049.1, read as the reverse complement.
GTTCAGTGCACTGTTGTGGAACCACAAACTTCAAGCAATTCTCATTACTAAATTAAAACGGAATTGCATTTTTGACAAAATACTAAAACCCAAACTAAATCAACATTTGTTTTCAAAATCAACACTGCTAACTGCTTCCAGTCCATCAGCTGACTATAGCCTGTTGGAACAAGCAGGTCATTTAATACTTGGTCAAACTGAACTTGTTAACATGGGCTCTAAAAGAGCAAAGTTGGAGGCATTTGGACTTATTTTGAGAAGATCTGATGATACGAACGTAACTACACTCTTTAACTGCTACGCTTTAACTAACAGCACTATACAATGCTTCTGTTTAACAGCAGCACCTCCTGTGCATGTAAATATGTAATTTAGGTTATTGTCGATTACATGTCTTTCTAACAACACATCTTTTAATTAGTAATAGAAGTGCAACATGTTTTTACGCGTTTATGCTAAGATTGATCGTTGCTTTCTACAAAGATGATGGAATCATGTGTTGAATATATTTACTTTGTGCATTTGACAGCATATTTCATCAAAAGCAAATTTTATTTAGAATTAGTTGGAGAATCCTGCTGTAGGGTACCTTAATATTTGGGGTGTCATTATGTTAGACATGAAGGGCCTCCGATATTCAGTGATCGTGGAAAACGTACAGAAAAAATGAAAATCTTGTTCTAAAACAGAAAATTCAATCTGACACAAAAAAAAGGTAAGCAAACCCGTCTCTTTCTTCCTTTATTCAACATGGAAATGCCTCACATTCTTGTTTTTGAACAATATCCCACATTTACACGTTATTTTCCACCTGAAAACAGGTGAATGAAGGGCCAGAAAGAGACAAATGGACAAATAAATCCAATTCCAGCAATAATCCCATTCAAAACTGTAAAGTTTGACTAGTGATCATGTTATCCTGTGATTGAAAATGAATGCAGAGCTTCCTCTGAAGTGTGTTTTTAATGTGTTGGGATGAACAAGTGTTTCACATGATTCCATTCAAATCTGAAAAGGCACTGGTGCAAAGACAGGTGTAGCTGATGGTGTATTAGCTGAATTAGTGATCATTTTACAGGGTGACACATCAGGACAGAAGTGTCTCCAACCACACTGCTACGCAGGATTTCATGCAAAGAAAAGGATGGTGTTGATTTGTTGGTTTGCAGTAAACAAAGGTTTCACAAATAATGTCTTGGGAGTATCACACATTTCCATGGTTTTTTTCTTGTTAAAAGAGAGGAAGAGGGTCTAGCAGTAATGATAACGCCTCTACACTGTAATCTCACATGATTTTAGCGTAACTATCTCAACTTTGTAAATCATCTGAAGCATATAACATTGAAAAAGAATGTCAGTAGTTGACTCTATTAACCCTATTTAACATGTTTGGCACAGTTTCAGCATTTTTACTAGCCAGTAAAGTCATCTAAACAGGGAAAGATGATGAAACAAAACAGAAAAAGGTAAAGCCTGTAATCGGAGGCCCTACCCATGGGTGCATCCAGAGAAATTAGTTTTCTTTGTTTTTGAATTCTGTGAAGGTTCAAATCTGGTTTGGTTGATAGAACTTCAGCTGTGTTTTTTAAATGCATCAGAAAACGGGATGTACTCCTTTTTTAGCAGCGAAGTGAATATTAGATCACAGTTTGTTTTATTAACCCAAAAGCATGACATTTTGAGCTTACAGCATGTTGAATGTTAGACTTGTTATCTCTTTCCTTAACACCACCTGCATGTCTAATCCGTGTTCCCAACCCATCCCAATCTGCTCTTCATTTTCTAAGCAATATGCACTGAAAATAATTCTATTTAGCAATTATCAGTACGATTATACAATGCTAACTATCTACTCAGTACTCACTATACCTCTTAATTTACAATTCTCTCATTCCAATCTATAGAAGTTTTCAAGGAGCATCATCAACCCGAAAGTCGCCATTGTGGAGATAAGCAGCAAGTTTACAAACAGCACACAAATGAGCAAATCCTGAATTTTGAGAGGAAATGGGGAACTATTGCCATGTTTTTGGCTGAACTAATAGGTCAAACTGTGAAAAAGGTGGAGTTTTATAGACTGCCAAAAGTTATAACAGATCAGGGAGAACAATGTCTGAATTTTATAGTCAGTAGTTCTCCATCAGGAGAGCAGTGACATGAGACTAGCTCACCATTGTTGCAGCAGTTGTTATTCGTGTATAAACAAACACCGCCGCCCTCATCTCCCGTCTTGCATTTAAATCCAGCTTCAGGTTGTCCGGTTTGTTCTCCAGGGAGCGGACATTAGAACGTAATAATACTCAATTAGAGTAAGGTAGATGGCAGTTTTGGCAGGTTAAGGCAGCTCTGTTTTGGCCACACTTAGTTTTATATAAAAGTGAGATGTCATCGCCTGGTATTTACTTTTAATGGCCCCTAAAGATCCAAATACACACCATTTTTTAATCTGGATTGAAAATTTGAAATTGTCCTTCTCAGCTTGTATTTCCAAAAGAACAGCATTCACAAAATAGATTATAACAAGAATAAACAGTCCCTTTACATTGTTTCTAAAGGAAGAAACCTATTCTAAGCTTTATGCTAGGCTTTGCAACGCAGTAACTGCAGTGCTCCCTAAATGATATTCTTCTCTGTGTGCATGGATAGTGTTTGTACCTGAGCTCAGCATGTGACTTGGGTCCAGTAGTTGTAGAACTGAGTGTCTCTTCTTGTCTGTTGCTCTTTCTGCTGTCTCCCTACTGCAGAAAAGGCCGGTGGGCCCAAGCCACTCCCACAGAGTCAAGCCCCACCCCTTCAACCTCTACCCCTTTTTTCTCTCCATCTGACATCATCCCTTCTCCTATCAGCACTAATATCACTCCCCCCTCTGTTGCATCTCCTGACACATCCCTGTCATCTACCAATGTTCCATTGATCGATTCCCCCTCCCCCGCACCTTCTGTAGACCCCACCAGCACAACCAATGCACTCCCAAGCAAAAATATCAAGAAAAGGTTTGGTGATTTCTTCGCCTTCAAGAGAACTCGAGCTGGCCGAGCAGCCAAGGGAGGCGATGGAGAGGGAGGCGGTGGAGAGGGGCTCAAGGTCAAAAGGACCTCCATTGTTGATCTCATTCGACCTCTCCGTGAGGCTAAAGAAAGGGATAGAGAGAGGGAGAGAGACAAGGAGAGAGAGAAGGAGGGAGAGGAAAGGTCAGAGGAGGATGCTAATATTTCTAATGATGACACCATCACAGAAGGAACCAACGCAACCGACCTCCATCGTGCAGGCTGTTTGAAGGAAGAGAGGACCCCTGCCAAGACATTACCCTCAACAGTGACTCCCAGTAAAGCTGCCCCCTCCTCCTCCACCATCACCTCAAGCCCAGACCTCACAGAAGGAACAGTTGCTGCCTCGCCAGGTCACACCCCCAATGCTATGGTCACACCCTTTTCAAGTGAACAGCAGGTGCAAATGGTAAAGAGTCCATATGGTGAGAGGAGGCTCAGAGTGACCAAGAGAGCCCTGAGAGAGGGCAAGAGTCAAAGCCTGATTCTCCTGACAGGGTTAGAGACTGAAGACAAGGAGTCAGCATCCAATAAGGTCAGTGTGACAACAACAGTTCATCTGTAATATTCACATATGTTGATTTATCAAAGGAATGATAATAAAAATAAATATGTACATGTGCAAGATTATTGCAAGTGCATGTTTTCCTTTCCATGGCAGCCACACTAAGGGTCTGTACTACCAAGCTGGATAAATACATCAGGGATAACTCTCCATTAGCAGGCTTCACCAAACACTTGGGAAGTTTGGCATCCGAGTAAGTTAGTTAACACAATACATTGTTAACTAACTACGTTAACAACGTATTGACTCCCGTTGTAACAGAAAAGGTTTCACCATGCCGAAGAGTTATTGTGTGTTTGGCTGTATGTCCAATGTAAAAATCAATACAGATATAATTTTTTATATCATCCCAAAAGAAAAAAAACTAAGAAAACACTGGCTTTACTTCATAGGGCGGATGAAAATGCTTGAGTCTGGTAGGGTGGAAATGGGTAAAAACCGGTCTCCAAAAACAGATTTTAGGAGGATCTCGGTGGCTTTAGTTTTCATTCTAAATGGCAATATGTTATAGTTATGTCCATTGTAGCACCATTATAAAGTACCTTGTTATTAATGACGTGTGAGGGTTTTACCGCAGGGTTTTTACCGTGCGGGTTATTGTAAAAATTTGGGTCGGTGAAATTGGGCCAATGTTTTGGATTGTTCATCCAAGCGTTGGCTGGGACTTTGTACTGGTAGTGTTTCTTGATAGTTGTATGCCATACCAGGATATAAATCACTCATGTATTGAAATAAAGACCATTTTCTCATCTGACAAACAGGAGGCGGACGTGTTGTTTTCCCCCCTTTTCAAGATTGCGACCGTTTATTTACTACCCTTAACGTTACAATCATGAGATTATGCAATATCAATTCACTGGATAAAAAACAGACAGCGCTCTGATCATTTTATTACAGCACAGACGTGTTCTGTTCATGTAGTCTGCTCAATATTCTACATAGCTTACTCCCACAGATTAGGATAACAATGCAATGTTTCACTTTGATGCCTCTACTGAACTCTGTGAGAGGGACATGCTGCATTCATAGAGCTTAGTCAGGCTACATCATTAGGTGGACATTATTTATATTTCATACACCTGTACCTGCTGAGGCTCTTAGTGTCGCCAAGCAGACATGAATGAATGCATGAACAATTTAATGAATGTATTCACTGGTTTGCGGAAAAGGAGAATGTCAGACACAGAGTTTCCTATAGAATGTCATCAGTAAATTAAAGGATAAACATTTTTTATTTCCTAAACACAGCTGTCAGATCTGCACCAACCAGGATCTTCTAAAACTGGGCAGGTGCAGGTTAGGAGGCAGGACTTTTAAGCTCAGTCAGATTTTATCCAGGCTGCAGCATAAATTACTAAAGTGATTTACCTCGGTAAGAAGTTAACCAGCGTATAGTGAGAGAAAATCCAGCTTGGTAGTACAGGCCTCTGGTCTGAGAAACACATTGATTGTGTTTGATTGTATGTGCTTTTCTCTTGTAAAGGATCTCATTTCATGTATTACAGAAACATTCATCTGAGAGCTCCTCTAGTTTGGAACGGAGGCTCCAGGTGATGCTCCACAGAATTGGCGTGGCCAAATCTCTGCCCCCCGAGGCCGAGATGAGCCAGGTACAACATGTGTGTGTGAGCATGAGTGTGCATGTCCAAAGACACATGAAAAACTATAGGTCATTTGCATAACCTCAGTTCTCTGACTAATATGAGTGAGATGTCTCACTATGTGATACACGCCTCCTGCATCACATCTCAGAAGCCCAATCTCATTATGCCAATCCTAATTGGCTGGTGAAATGTATTCATCTGCTGCAGCTAGTCCCTTCTACTATAAGTACAGTGGGCGGAAAATACGCCATTCAAATAAGCAAACCTCTTCTCACTCACCTAGGAAGAAAGGCTGTCTGGTGAGACATCTCACTCATATTATTCAGAGAGCCAAGGTTATGTAAAAAACCTATAGTTCTCTTTCATAACATTTGTTTTGATGTCTCACCATGGGATATGGAAGCTCCCGTATTGCAGACAAGCTTATCACGCGTTACACCAGCCCGTAGGGCAAGCACTGTTTTGATCAGAACGGGAGAACCACCCATGCCACGCACGGAGCTGAGATACTTGACAAAAGTGAGGGGCGAGGATCAACTCGCAGCACAAAAATCCTGAACAGACACTCCCCTGAACAAGGCCTAGGATGTGGCTAAACCCTGAGCCAAATGTGCATGCAAGCCAACAGGCGGCTGCAGACCCTGACTTGTTTAGGCCAAAGCAATCGCTTCCATCTTCCAGTGTGACAGACATTGCTTAGTAACAGGCTTCCCTTTATGGGGCGGAGCCCACAAGACGAAGAGCTGATCACTCCTCCTGAAACTCCCTGTCATATCCATTGCACGCACGCAAGCTGTCTCAGCAGGGCCACCGCCGCTTCCGTGTACCGTACAAACCCCCTTGGGCTCAGTGATAGGCCGAAGGGGAGTACCCGGTACTTGTAACATATCCTCCGTAAAGTGAACTGTACGTACTTTCTGTGGGGAGGTTATATTGGGTAATAAGAATCTACATCTTTCAGGTTGACAGACTTTAATCAATTGTTCTGACTCACCATGCGCAACAGGGACGCATACGTTAGCATTCTGAACCTGTATTTCCTGAGATATCTGTTGAGAGCACGTAAATCCAGGATAGGGCAAATCCCAGACCCCTAGTCCAGCCGAAGGAAGCGTGACCTGGGGGTTGGGAGAGCCGGGGAGTAGACAGTTTAGGGGTCTTAAACTGTGCACCTTGAGGAACCGGGAACACCTTACGGCGAGCTGGTGGAGACAGGATCGGGGACTTCCTGGGTAAGCAGAGGCAGAGAACTTTGTCATCCATCTTCTTGGCCTCGCAGCGCCTCTGTATAGTGGCCAGCGTGGAGCCAAAGATCCCCTCTGCAACGACGGCCATGTCCAGGATGACGCCGCTCTCGTTCTCTGAAAGGTTCCCAGGTCAAGCCAGCCGGCCCGCTCTCCCAGTGACCTGGACCGCACAGCGCTGGAGATGGAGGCATAGGCAGGTGACCACTGCAGCAGCCTTGAAGAAATGCTCCGTCAGGGCGGACTGTAAGCAGTCGGACTTGGCTGGCAGGCTCGGCTTTCAGGGGGACGCGACAGACTATTGTGAGAGCAGGTGTGCTGCACCGGGAGCATGCGGAGCAGGCCCAGGCTCTCCATAGCCTCACAGTCGAGGAACAAAGCGCACGGCATCGAGCTCCTGCTGCTGAACAACCGGTTCTTCCAGGAACGCGCCACCTCGTCCAGCAGCTCCGGGAAGACAGGGAGCAGTTGCTTTGCTGGACCCCTGTTCGCAGGGAACCACATGGTCATCTCGGTCACGATGGCGGGCCAGGGGATGGCCAGTTGGGCAGCGGCGCATCTGCACACATCCAACATGTCCGAGCCTGGGAGAGGAGAAGCTGGTGTGCTTCCCTCAGCTCCCTCCATGGAGGCAACAGAGGCGACGGGCTTTGCTGCCCTAGCCAGAGTGACAAAAATCGTCCTCCTCATCGTCCACTGAAATGAGAAGTTCAGAGGTAACGTCATTGTCTCCCCACACTCCAAGTCCAGAATGTCTTCCCAGGGTGGAGGAACAAAGGCGAGGTCGGACTGGGAACCCCAGCTGGAACCGTGTCCCACCGCAGTCTGCACACAGGTCCCCATCTCCTTCGCAACGGTTTTAATGTCGTCAGGGGGAAGATAGGATCCCTGCTCCGACAAGCTGACTTGGCGCGCCTGCCGCCTGCGGAAGCTCTTCACCGTAAAGACGGCGCAGTGGTGGCAGGAACCGGGGCCGTCCAGGGCCTGCTGGGCGTGTTCCAGCCAGAGACACCCTGAGCAGACCTGGTGTGCGTCTCGGCATGAAATCTTGTTCCCGTACCTGCAGATGAGAGCCTCCAACCTCCAGACCCCTTAGTGTGTGGGACCTTGTTCTCCATTTCCTTCTCTGTGCTGGTGTGCAGGCAGAAAGAAAAAGTGGTTAGCTAGCGCTGGCACGTGGCTGCTAGCTGCTAAGCTAACCGAGAACCAACACCCTGCGCCTGGCAACTGTAGTGGAGTGGTGAGGGCGGTGTTGTAACCGAGCCGCCAACTGGTGTGTTGCGTCTGGTGTTTGACAGCTGTGGTGTGGCGTCAAGTGAAGAGGTGAGCCGAGCCGAAAACAGGTGTCAGCGGTCTGCCCTTGACGGCCGTGCAGGGCGTTGAAGCAGTGTTACACCAAGCGTGGGCAAGAGCAGAAAAGCATCAAACAGCAGCGTCCGGCGATGGAATCCAGAAAAGGATCCACCTATGGAAGGTTAAGCTGCTGCAACGCGAGATAGCTCTGAGTGAGAAGAGGTTTTTGAATGGCGCTGTGTTCTCCGCCCCCTCTACTTATAGTAGGAGGGACTACCTGTGGAGGAAGAATACATTTCACCAGCCGATCAGGATTGACGTAATTAGATTGGGCTTCTGAGATATGACGCAGAGGCGTATATCCCATAGTGAGACATCGAAACAAATATTATGAAATAAAACATATGCAGAAAATAGAAGTGACACTTGTATTTCTCTCTTTTGTAGAATAAAGGTGATGAGGAGTTGAGAAAGGCCAACTCAGAAGGTGAGCAGCACACAGTACTAAACTTTCACATTGGTTTACAGGCAACTTGTTTACTGTAAAACACCTGCAACATGTTACAAATAAAGAAACATGGTGGTGTAAACTGTACTTTTGTTCAGGTTTAAAATGTAGAGCTTGTTCAGTATGTACTGTATAACATCTTCTGTTTTATTATCTTAATTAAAACATTAAAATGATATTTAAATATCTGCCAAATATCCCCTTTTATTTACTAGCATGTCCAAATATAGCCATATAGTACCATGCATCCCTATTTGCTCATTAGCTAATTTTATGTTATGATGGTATATTTTGTTCTGAGCCTCGAGGCCAATATACATTTTGCCAATTCATAGATAGAAATTTCACATTTAGATTTAAACTGAACATTTATGGGCAGACTCACTAAAGGTTTAGCGGTATTAAAACCTGTGCAAATGTAATTCTATGCACTAATAAGGGTATAAACCCCAGGGAATTAGGACTGCAGGCATTCAGTATGTCACAATGTGCCCACAATTCATTTAGCACATTTCCCTCTGATGAATATGTAAAGTAGGCGTATCTCACAAGGGGAGCAAAAATGGGAGGGGGAAATGCAAATAAATGAACGCAGTGGACACATTCAATTAATCAAATCTGGAACTGTTTGCGGTGACTATTTCTGCACCAAAAATAGTACGACCCACAGGTAGGTGCAAGCTCACTCACAGAGATCATAGCTGCAGTAAATGTTGACACAATACCTAGCAGAAATGGAAAAAATGCTCCAGTTAACCTTTCTATTATAAGAAAATAATTTAAATAAAACATAAAGTCAAATTAACAGCCACTGAAAGAAAATGCAGAGTATGTAAAGTATGTGTGAGGGAGAGAAACAGCTAAACATGAGGCTGCCCATGTGGTAAAATGGACTTGATTTTATATAGCGCTTATCACCACACTGAAGCAGTCTCAAAGACTTTACATATCAGCTCCATCACCCAATAACTCTCACATTCACACACCAGTGGGACAGGACTGCCATGCAAGGCACTAGTCGACCACTAGGAGCAACTTAGGGTTCAGTGTCTTGCCCAAGGACACTTCGACACATAGTCAGGTACTGGGATCGAACCCCCAACCTCTCGATCAGAAGACGACCCACTACCACCTGAGCCACGGTCGCCCTGGAGTCTGGTGTGTGTCCACTGTGGTTCAGAAGAAGCTTTGCGTGGAGCTCCATGGATGTCGCTCCGGACACACCACTCCAGTGAGCTCCTGTGTCTTTCTCTTATGTTTTGACCCTCAAACTCTCGTGTTATGTTGATGGCAGGAGTGTCAGGCCAGAATTAGCTGATCAGTGCATGACACAGTGCTACTCAGACCTGCTGGATGATGCTCAGTAGATCATCTTCAAATGGTGCAGACTGAATGACAGACTCTGTTGCTGCAGTATCTCAGATCAATGGTATCAATAGATCAATAGGACGGTTTCTGTCCAAATCTACCTAAGAGCAAAGTTATAGGAACTGACAGAGTAGCCACAATATATTAGGGGGAAAAAATTACATTAGGTTTTAAAGTTTGTTCAACAACATTTTCTGTTTATTTTGTTTTCTACATTATTAAATATTTGTGCAGCAGGCAGAGAAGTCCATCTGCCTCCAAATGTTTGTGCTTCTGTGCACTCATCTCTCTGCTTTGAACGAGCAAAATGTTAATTTAAATAGAATGGTCTCAACCACATCTACACGTGCACCAATTTGCACTGCAATCTTAGTGGATTCTCCACAGTAGGTGAGCAAACAGCGCCACCAAAGGATTTAGGGACACACCTGGTTTACCAGGTGTGTCCCTTATTTCAGATCTTAGTGAATGAGTTAAATTCAACATTTATATTTACATTTAAAATGTATTTGAAATTTAGAATTTAAAATATTTAACCTTTTTTATATTTACATGTGAACATATTGTATACAATTACACATAACAATGTTTTGCATGAATTTCTGTCTTAAATGTGAGGAAAATGAGGTAAACAGGAGGGAAGTGAGTTACATATTAAAAATATATCAGCTAGAAATTCCCACATTCAGCACTCCATTAAATGGGCAGTGGCCTGGGTATTAACCTGTAAAATATACATTTTGGTTATTAAGAATATATCCGAGTCATCTACACAGAAAGCATCGTCCGCCTGTTTGTATCACCACATATTTGTATACAGAAAATGTCTCTAAGTCACCCTCGGTCAGAAAAAAATTACACTTCACTTCATTCTTATTTTAATGTTCTGAGGGCTCTTGTGATGTGTAACATTAGAAAATCCCTCCAGTTTATAAATGACCTTTAGTATGAAAGCTAAAGAAACTAGAGTTTCCCTGTGGTACTCATGTTCTGTTCTGTTCTTCAGGTGCTATTCTGGAAAAACCTGCACCTCCTCCCACACACAAGAAGCCAAGAACCATGTCCACCTCATCAGGTATTAATAAGCAAACATAATGCTGATGACTGGGTAAATCTACCAACACTGAACACAGAAAAAGGCTTGCTGTATACTGTATTTTCAAAGAAAATGTCCTCCAGTCAGGTTTTAGCTCTTTCTGTTGCTTGGGTCACACTTTATATACCTTGTCACGGCAAATTTGCGGTTGACCTCATTTGGAGCCATGATTTATTGCTCTGGTTGAGTGATGGAGTCCAGGCGAGGCATTGATGATTTTATAAAAAAGGTTTATTATAAAACTAAGTAAAAAAGAGTACAAATATGGACAAAATTAGTGACCGCCCGGCCAGGCGATCCGAGGACAGAGTGGCACACAGTTCTAACTCATCACGTATATACCCCCTCAGTCCCCCTCAGTCCCCCTCCCTCCTCCCCCCAGGAGATAAAGAGGACAGGGTGGAGGTGATTGAAGATGGTGAAAAGAGACAGTTTCTTCTTTAGGTCAAAACAACCAGTTCTCTGGTATCTCCTGATTGTCGTGAGTGTTGGAGGTGTGTGCGTATATGGTGTTTGTGTGTATGAATGGATGTGTATTGGGTGTGTATGTGTGACTATGTGAGTGTGTGTAGGTATGTGACTGTGTGATGCCTCCGTGTCTGAGGGATAAGATGTGTTTTGGGAAGCTGACCTCGAGAAGAGAGCAGAAAACATGAGACAGCAGAAATGAAAAGTCTCAACTTAAAGCCTTAAAAAGAATAAGGTCTATGAGTAAATATGTTAATAAACATAACTAACAATTTTGGCCCTGACAACCTAAAGCCAGCAGAAGAAGCACTTCTGTCATTTGATGGCTAAAATCAACCACAATGAGGCTTTGACATATCAGATTCTGAGACATTTCAAACAGGAACAGGCTGAAGGAGGTGAAGATGATGATTTTCTTGCTTAAAAGCTTTTTTAAGAATGACTTTTCCAGAATGCATGGGTATCATTATGAGCTACAGTATATGAAGACTAGAGGAAATGGTTGACCACCACTTTAAGTCAGCAGCTATGTGTAATAAAATAGAATAGGTTACTCTACTGCTGAGAATATGTTATGTTAGAAAACATTTAGACACAGAGTGGGAGCCACAGAGTGTGTACTATATTACCTGAGCCTTATCTAGAAATCATACACAAATACGCAAATACACAAAATCACCTCAAGACATCCAAAAGTTAACAAAGACACTATACATATAGAAAATATCAAGAAAAAAAAGATAAAATGACTCCAAAAACACACAAAATGACAACAAAAATGCACAAAATAACCAAAACACATACAAAATGACAAAAAAATACATTAAACAACTTCAAAAATGTAAAAATTACTCAAAGCATATACAATCACAACCAAAATACACAAAATGATAGAAAAATGCAAAAAACTGTAAAATGTCAACAGAAATACACATAATTACTACAAAAACTCACTAAATAAAGGAAAACACAATGAACGACAACAAAAACACAAATTAACAAAATACTCCTATTTTAAATGCTGACATGAATTGTTGGATGATCTAATTTTTGTGTATAAACCTGCAGGCCCCGTCTAGTGCAGTGCTGAACCTTGTTTGACTATTTAACTGACTGATCCATCCAAATGAACCTATCAAGCCTGTTTATAGGTGATTCTTTGATTCTGATGCTGTTTCCAGCAGATCCAAGGTTCCCTGTGAGAGCTCTAGACCCTTTAGGACCAGATCCAGCTCTTTATGCAAAGCCTAAGGTCACAGAGTGCCCTGGAGGTGTCGGGCCAACCAAACCTGCAATAGCAGCAAAACCTTCCCTTCCCACTCCAGCTGCTTGGGCAGCTAGAGGATCTCATCTGCCTTCTGCTGCCTCTCCAAGCTGCTCTGAGAAGAGACCCTCTCCTCGTGAGCCACCAGCAGAGAGCACAGCACAGGTGAGATAGCATAACATGGTTGTTTCCAAACATATTCACCAGTACAATACACTGTGCATATCTTGGATCTTTGTATTAAGGATGATCAAAATAAAACCCACACACAGTCCAATGAGAGAAAGATGCTTCCTTCAGCCCCGCCTTCATGGAGTGTGATCAGCAGCCAGGAACGCACAGAAAGAGTCCAGTCAGTGACTGAAGGTACGTCTGAGTGATCTGCAGACAAGCTTTCATTGAATTGATATGCCTATGTGTGTGTGTGTGTGTGTGTGTGTGTGTGTGTGTGTGTGTGTGTGTGTGTGTGTGTGTGTGTGGGTGTGTGTGTGTGTGTGTGTGTGTGTGTGCGTGTGGGTGTGCGGGTGTGTGTGTGCGCGTGTGTGTGTGTGTGTGTGTGTGACAGACAGTCTACCAAAACCACATCAGATGAAGCCCCCTCCTCAGCGCAGAGCAGTTTCAGTCCATGAGGACACTCTCGCTATGACACAAGGTGAACCGTTCCTTCATTATTCTGCTGGAGCGTGGACTCTTCAGTAATAAACAGGCAGAGATGTAAAGAATTACTGTTACTTGATTGAAACTGTACTCAAGTACAAGTACAAGTAATTCATACACGTAAAAAGTAGCTGAATTAAATAGTAAACAAAGTAAAAGTTACTTTCACATTTATTTTTGGTAATAAATCTTGCCATGGTTCCCTTGCGTACAGTAAACATCTCATGTATAAAGAGACCAAATCTTACACAAGTGGAACTTCATTTATTTTCAACAAAGGCATCTGTATAAAATAAAAGGTGTGTCAAAATGTAGAATATTTTTTAAAGTAAATATATATATATATATATAATAACACCAATGAATTAAATTGAAAATAAAACAAATGTTCAGGCTCTAAGTATAGCTAAATGTATGCCAAATATGCCATGTTGGTAACAACATAATAGGTAGAAACCCCAACCTGAACCAAAGATAGTGGCTTTGATCAGAAATGATTGGACTAAGAACACATGGATTATGTTCAGTGTACCTTCATACACTTCTAACGGAAATAAAGAAGTAATCACAAAAAAATTATAATGAAAGCAATGGATTACAAGGTTATTGTAGCAACTGGGATTACATTGGCAACCGGTGGCCCGGGGCCCACATGCGGCCCTCAGTCCAATATTATGTCACCCCTGAAAGTAAACGCATAAAATGACGGAATAATACACAAAATAACAGCAATAGTTCACAAATGTTTTCTAAAAACACACAGGACAACTACATTTACAAAAACTTAAAAAAACACACAAAAATTACTTCACGTACATAAAAACAACAACACAGAAAGGCCCTTAAATCACCGACACAATGAATTATAGAACAAATAACAAAATGACCAAAAAAAACACAAAACTACATTAAAACTACTCCAAAAAACATACAATTACTCTAAAAACACACAAAACAACAATAAAACTTGAGAAAAGAATACAAAACGACTACACAAACCCTTTGTTCCTTCCTGTATTAATGCAGAAATTACAAACTGCTTTAAATGCTGACATGAATGTTGATAATGTGGCTCTCAGATCACATAATCAGTTTTGTGGCCCTGTTGTGATAGAAGTTGGTCGTTGGTTCCTGTGAAAACGCTGAAAAGTTTCTGCTGTTCTATATAAAGTGACAGATTGAGCATGGCATGTATTTTGTGGATGGATACACTAGTTATGAATCAGTACTACTCTGCTTTTGGTAAACATATTAAGGCTTTGGATCTCTGCTGTGTTCTGGTATCGTAGGGAGTAAATGTGGATTTATTTGTTTCTACGTGATGAGGATTACAGCTGATTTAATTTTTGCTTCTCTTTGTGTCAGAGCTGAAGGCAGTTCTGCAGAGATCACCAGTTCGTTTCAGGGGCCACAGAGGGGACCTGCCTTCCTGTATTGAACAACTGCAAAGTAATAAGGAAGAACAAAGAAGCCATGGTAAAATGAGTTTTTATCAGGAGGCTCAGTTCTTCTGTTTAGGTTTATTTGATTGTCTCGCTTTGGTAACGTTTTACAATCAGGGTCCTTTAATTAGCATTAGTTATTGCATATTAAGCATTAATTAACAGTTTAACATTATGTTATGAATCATTATAATGTCTTACCTAACCTTAATGAGCATATCAGTTAATGCATTTATAAGCAGTTAATTCATGTCTACTGCACAGAGTTAATTAAAACATTATTAAGCATTAATAAAAGTTACATAATGTGATTATTTATCCTTGTGTATGAATTACTTGTTAATTAATATTGTAGTAAAACGTAATAATGCCTCTAGTAATCATTTACTTATGGTTTTTATTAAGTAAGGTGTTACGTAACATTAGCAACCTGACAAAACAAAATATTAGAGTGCACTTCATAAGCATTACTTAACCTGACCTGTAAGGTCCCTTTTCTTTCGCCTTCTCTTTTTGCATTGCTTTTCCTCTTTTTCCTTGTCGTATTCCTCTATGCAAAAAGTAAAGCTCTGGCGAATGCATGAAATTCTGGGGGCGTCTACCACCATCATGGCTGACGGGCTCAGACCCCCCCCCAAAACAACCCAACTCACCACGTGACTCCTCACTCTCAATAGCAGCTGCTTAGAGCCTCTGGCCACTACAGGGCCCCCAACCTGGCAACCCCACTTGCATGTTACTGCTGTGCATTGTGCACATCAAAACTGGAATTGCCTACTACTCTTAAACATGTTCATAAATGATTCCTTATCCCTTTAGCACCAAAAGCATATCTGTAATATCACATGAATATCTGTAAAAGTCACGTTTTTTCTATTAGCTCTGTTAGCTAGCATAGCATCTCTTCTTCACTGCTAGAATAGCTGCATGCCAACCAACCTCTGGGTTACCAGCGCCCTCTGCTGGTCAAAACAAATATCTGATGTAAATACAGTACACTATTCTATTGTGAAAATAAGTAATAGATTTCACGTTTTTCATGTTGTAGGCTTGTCAATCACTAAAGATTCTGAGTTTCCTGGTTTTACCCCTTGGCCATGTTTGCACTTTTTTATTCATGTTAATTTATTTTACTTTTAAATGTGACCAGCAATGGCTTGTTTTAAGATTCACTAGGATTTACCTTAAGTGAAAACAATTTATATTATTTATTTTAATTGTATTTTTTGTTTTTGCTAAAACCATATTTCAAGATTGTGCCTTTTTGTAAGACTCTACGCTTAAGTAAAGTTAATGAATGGCTTATAATAACACATAATAGTCATAATTTCAAAATTCCTGTCAACTTTAAACATTTTTTTCTCTCAGAAAAACATGGTGGGCCGCTGGTGGGCTTCTCTACCACCACTGGTGTTTGACTTTGTATGCACAAAACAGACATTGTGTTTGTTAATTGACTTGGGTGTGTTTGGTCTACAGTGAGATTGAAATTATTCAGTTAACTTTTTTTCAATACTTCCATTTTGAGTGTTTACTTGTGTTCTATGTTTGCTTTAAATGAATTTAAAAGCACTTTACTATTTCAATTGACTTTTGACACGTAATGATTACATGTTTCAAAATGTAAAAGCAGAAATTGCTTCAATCAACAGGAATCAACAGGAATGACAAATAAAATATAGGTGTATACGCACCAAAATGTTTTTGTTTTACCAAAAAAAATCACTATGGGCCCCTTATACTGATTTTGCTTAGGGCCCCCAAATGACCTGGGCCGGCCTTGGTTAACCATGAGTGAATGCTTTTTGAACCCTTATTGTAAACCCTGCATCCTTTTAACTGATGTTGTATGTCTAATCCAGAAAGTGAACCAAACGAGCAGTTGGATAAAGTAAAGAACATTTCCGGTGGTCTGAAGTTGGAGTTGCAGGATGATGGTAGCAGCCTCATCTGTGAAGGTGGAGTAGCAGGAACAGCAGGTCAAATCCCCCTATCCTTTAGCCCACCTGCAGCTCAGTGTGTCCAGGAGGAGCCTCTGAGACCACATCAAGCACAGGAAAAGTCCTCTCCAATTCCTAAATCCAAGAAAAAGAGTCCATGTACAGCCACAGCCTTGCCACAAAGTCCTGACAAGTCCAGCATATCACCAAACCCATCAATGTCCTCACAAGCTTCTCCACATAGTCCTTTGTGCCATGAACAGAGTTACAGAACAGCTTCAGCCTCCGTGGATGTAAGACACTGCACACAGAACACTGTGAAGGTGGAGGCAGCAGACCAAAGGACTCAAGCCCCTCAATAACACACACTGTGCAAACCTGGGTCTGTGCATCATCCCCATCAGGAGATCCAGATGTGCAAAGGTTCTCTGGAGCAGAAGATGATCAGTGACCATCCTGACAGTTTAAATCCACAGCACACACACTTGTTTTCTCATGTCACGTGTTCCTTTCAGTGAAGCAGGAGTTTGCTCTGTGTCGAGAAAATCAATTACTTAGTGTCATTCCTTTGTAGCATTTATGAAACCAGTTTGTCTTTGTCAATGTTTCTTCTCCGTTGTGCTGTTAGCTATGTTTGGTTGGTAGTTTAAGCCATATGTTAAAGTGTCAGTGAATGACATTACACATAATCACAGGAGAATTAGTGAGGGCTCAAGCTTCCTTATATAACAATTCAACACTTCAAACAACTTCATAATGTCATAATGTAAAGCACGTGTCAAATTTCGGCCCTTTGGAGCCTCCAATTTAATCTAATTTAATCAAATATATCAATTGTACGTCTCTCAGTCACTTCAAATGCTCAAATTCAATGAAACTCCACAATATTTGCAGGGCTCACAGTTTCCCCATTTTATATCAAATGATGGCAAACAGTTGTAATCTCAAATTGTTGAAAGAACTCTCAAATCCTGCCAATTTCCTCAAATTATTCCGGAAATTTTGTTAAATTAAATTTGTGTTTCTTTATGTTTCTTGGATATTGTCAGCTGCTTACATACTTTTTATCCACTGGCACAGAGCCTATGCACAAGGAGAGAGACAACCTGGTGGTATTTCCACACAAAAACCAGCAAAGGTGGTGTCATAGACTGTCAGAGTATGATGTGATATTCAACAATGTATGTCATGTATCTTGCTATGCACATTGTGTTTTAACATGTGACTTCAATGCAGATTAGTATTAGATCACAAACATCAGGGCTTTAAGATGGTTTAGAGATTCTTCTTGTACTGGTGAAATTGCAGATGCACACATGGAACTCGTACTTCACATGTACATTTATAGTATATTAATCTTCTCAATTTTTCTACAATTTCATTTATCAGACATTTTATCCAAAGCGACGTACAACATGAGCAGGACTTGCTCAACATTTGAACCGATGACCCTCAGATTACAAGCATCTTTTTAACTAATACAGTTGTGAAGTTACTCAAATCACAATCAGAATGTTAGCGTTAACCTAATTATTTAATGATGATTCATTTTTCCTGAGAATCCTCAGGATGATCATGGTTGATTTTCATACATCCATCCATCCATTTTCAGACCCGCTTGTTCCTGTATTTCAGTGTCGCATGGGTGCCAGGCGGGGGTACACCCTGGACAGGGTCAGTCCATCACACTCACATTCACTCCTTCCAATCAACCTTACAGTCGTGTTTTTGGATTGTGGGAGGAAGCCGGAGTACCCGGAGGAAACCCACGCAGCACAGGGAGAACATACAAACTCCACACAGAAAAGACCCAAGTGTCCACCCCAGGGCTTGAACCCAGGACCTTCTTGCTGTGAGGCAGACGTGCTAACCACTAACCACTGTGCACCCCATATCAACAATCAGACTATCATTAGATTACTAGAACAGCAGACTATAAACGACATCAGTAAATAAGTGTGATGACTCTGAGACACTGTGAGATGATGAGAACCGCAGTGACTTAGTGTGGCACTGAGTGCCGTCAGGGACATGAACCTCTATCTTCTCCTTGGCAGAGTTTATTTTCTACTGGTTGAGTTTGCTTTGCACGCACAAAATATGTACAAACTTAAGAGATGAAATGAAATAAAGTTATGAAGAGACTGTAAATCCACACATATACTTGGAATAATGAAATAAAATGGATTTGGGTTGTGACAATTTTCTAGTGTTTTCCTCTTTATTGTTGGGAACATGACTCATGTGGTGGAGGGGTTTGAACCCAAATCCCAAACCTGGGCTGGGGTCTGGAGTCCTGGTCTCGGCTGCTGGGCTGGGTCACATGGAGGGTTTCCGGCGCTGGTTACCCCTTCTTGCGTCTTGGGTTGGTGGGGGTGCCTTTGGCCCTCCCCTGGGGGGTTGGGCGTTACGTTGGCGGCATGGGGGGGTTGGGGGGGAGCTCACCCCTTCTGTTCACTTCATAATATCTGAGCAGTGGGATGTTCTTTCTCTGATACTCCCTCACTACACACCCACAGCAGCATCATAACCAACGGTACCACCTATGCTCCTATTCCTTCTTCTGTTGCTCTCCCAAAGTCCCTTTCCCTTGTATTTCCCCCTTCACCCCAGAGTAATACTGCCCTCCCTTTTTATATGTGTTTCCTCCTAATAAAGTTTAATTACACTTCCCTATAGGGCCGGTGATGGTCACAATTAAGCAAAAGAATAAAAATATTACTAAATTATTTTTGGACAAGCTAAACATGCATAGATGTCGCAAAAAGATTGCACTTTTCATAGTGTTAACCTTTGACGACATATCTTTATACTGTAACATAAAAAGCTTTAAAATATGTAGACGATTTTATACCAAATATATACTTCTAATATGACTGCAGCATGTTTCCTGCATGATATAAATGCTGTCTTGCATGAAAACACTTACCAACACTTTTACTGAATTTAATAGTTTGTGTTTGACTCTCATATAGAGGAACAATTTCCAGAAGTAAGCATATCATTTCTATATTATTAGTTCTTATTTTCTGCTGATTTTTTTGTTAAAAAGAGAAAACTTCCTCTAAAATATACATTTACATTTTTTATTATCATCATCATCATCATCATCATCATCATCCTCTGAATAGCAACTCTTTATGTCTCCTACAATCCTCTCAGTTCTAGTCAAATATGTAAGAACCAGGACAGTTTACATCATTCTGTAACAATAACAATGCTCTGTGGTTACTTTGAGCTCCAACTATATGAGATATATGAGAATGATGCATTATGAGGGGAAAAACGTTCTGTTAGTGTCCAATCTACTTTAAAGTAGCAACATAAATCAGCCACTTAGCAACAATGTCAAATTATCACTGATAAACATGTTAATGGTGCAGAGCACGACATACGGTCTTTAACTTCTTGTCACAATTACATGTTAGTAGTACATATTTAGCTGTAATGAGGTAATAATAAGTTTGCTCATGCTTCCTCCTCACTGTCTGAATGACCTTGATCTTCTGACTGGAACAAAGGATTGTGAGCCTGATTCTGTAGATCCTCCGGAGTCATTTCCCGCATCTTCCCATCCATACCGAGCTGCATGGGCTGGATAATATTGTTCCTGTTGGAAAATATTTATGTTAATAAAAATAATCATGTTTGGATGTACACATGTACCTGCCAAAATAACTTCAGTTGTTACCAGGTCAAAAAGTAACTATAATTATCCAACAAATGAGCTTGGATCATGTCACAGACTGTAATCCCTCTAAAGGTTCAAACTCGGCATCAGAAAGTCATTGAGAGAGGTGAATTTCTGAATATGCTTAAAACTGCCAGACAATAATATTTTTTTAATCAGATATAGACATAGGGCATCATTTATCAACCGTTTGTATGTTCAAACCTGAGCCTACGACGTGCGTTCCACCATATTCACGCAAGCTTCGGTAATTATCAAATAATAATAATAATAATTTTGACGTGAGCGTACGCTACGATCAGATCTCATGTCAGGTCTGAGCTCGTGTACGACAATGTGTGTGTAAATTTGTGGTGCAGCAGCAAAATCTGATAATAAAATGTTAAACAAACCTCAGCAATCAGCTGTCAATTAAGCAATATCGCACTCAAGGTCGTGCTGTCGTGTGAAATATCTGCACCAGTGCTGATATTTCACACAACAGTACGACCTTGAGTGCGATATTGCTTTTATACAACAGTTCTACAAGAACATTTTATTAGTTAACAGTAATAAGTGACAAGAGATTATGATTTGTTTGTATATTTAATCATCTGGCTCCGCCAACAATAATAGTTCCACAAGTGGAGAACACATAGGCTACTTTTACACTGTAGGCAATTGTGACCCAAATCTGATCTTTTAGACCATATGCGACCTGTATGCCATCTATTAAAGTTAGTCTGAACTGCACAATTGAGATTTTAATGAACTCTGCGTCATTGAAGCCGCTGACATCCCTACTCCGCATCCAAACACTCTGCTGTACAGATGTAGCAGCCATCACTGCAAACGGCTAGAGCTGTAAACCTGATTCTTTACTTTTTCCTTAAAGTCATGAAGTGCTGACTTCTGTTGGAAAGAACCTTTCTCAGTGCGACACACAGTTCTACACTGGACACCTCTATATTTACTTCCGTAAACGCCGTGGGGTCATGGGTCACCATAGGACCTTTTCTGCGCATCACTTCAGGGTCGCATTCTGTTCATACTCCAAACTGATTGAAGAGGCATTTAATATGTAACATGAATGGGTTTTTAAATTGAATTGTGCATTAAGACCTGTAGTGTGAACGCAGTGACAGTGTGTAGTACTGTGGTGTGTAGCCCAAGATGTACCAGTAATTAACGGTATTCAGATCAGCTGAACAGCCGAGTAATATGATCTATAAGAAATCCCAGTGCGTTGTTATCATATCAGCACTCTTGGAATGTCTGTCGGCGGATCAAATCACTTGGTCGGAACTAACCGTTGTAAGATTATTCATAAGCAGACACCATTCAGAATAGATCAAAACAGATTATTAAAATTAATGGAACAAAATTAATTGATTTCCCAAAAAATTCCATGTTATTACTGATACCACTTTTTTGGTTTTCCTTCTACAGAATACCGTATAACGCCGCTGGTAAATGTCAGGTCTGTATGTGTCTCACTGCTTCCTCAGTATTGCCCTTTTCCCTCAGTCCCTACCTGTGATCACTTTACCACACCCTCTGGTATTTAAAGAGTAACCTCCCACCTAGAGGGAAATTTATGGGCGGGGCTCCTGAAGCAGTTAAGACACGCCCAGTCTATACTATAAAATCTCCAATGAACAGTCTATGCTATGTTAGCTAGCTACTCATTCCTCAGTATAGCTCTCTATTCGCTCTTCTCTCAACACAACCCTACTCACCACAGATTGTAGAGCCCGCAGGTGCTAGTTTTTATAAAAGGGGCGGGGCTAACAGTGCTTATTTTGTCACAAGTTGGTCCCAAAACATCACATGATCTTGTTCTCAGTCAATAGCAAAAATCAATGGTAATATGCGGGTTTCAACCCACAGAGGGCAGTCACTCTGACATTTACAACTAAATATGCCAAATTGAAATACTTTGACGAAAATGTTGAGAGGTGGACCAGGATCAATCAACAGCTCTACTTCATAACCAAATACAATTGTATTCAGTAGAAAAAAGTGGTTTTGGGGTTTAGTTACTCTTTAACTCATTGAGTGCCATTCATGTCTATAGACAAGAATTGGTTTAGTAACGTAGAGTTCCGTTCCCCTCTATAGACGTGAATTGTGTTTTTCGGCTGGGGTTGCTAGGAGACAGTGTGACGAAGCTCTCCGGTGAATATCTAACTTGTACCATGATGGAGTGGCCAACTGGTGACATGTAGGTGGCAGTAGCGCACCTTTGGATGAGAGATCACTCGTGATGGGCAGAGCTCAGAGGGAGAGGAAAAGAGTTTACGAGACAGAAAATGATGCTACGTGAGTTGATGCTGAAGTTCCCAGCAGCTCACAGCAGCGCACACTCGACCAGAGCATGTGTAGAACTTAAGTGGACTATTAAGAGTGTTGCGATGGTGAGATAAAACCATCAAAAAAAGTTGTGTGTGGGAACTAGCAGGGGGAGAGACTTATTGGATGGCCAAAATACAGTAAGAAATTCATTCAACTCTGACACAGATAGCAAAATAATAATAATAATAATAATAATGTTGCCACCAAAAGCCTGGTCTCAGTATTGTTTTTGTAGTTTTATAGAAGGAAACCAATGTTGAGATGTCACTAAATCAAAAAAATAAATAAATTGCTTCAAAGTCCCGAATTGATTTTTTTCAGAAAAACCCATTTTTCTCAGCTTTTTGTCACAAACTGATGAACTTTTCTGATGAAAGCAGAGAGTCTAATCTTTCAGAATCTGATGTCAGATTGTCATAGTACAAAATATTCTGTAGGTCTTAAAAAATTAGTCAAAAAGCTCTAGAACGGCTGGCACTGAGGGGGTAGAATTTTTGAAAATGGCTGGTACTGAAAGAGTTAAGTGTGGTGTGAGAGTGTTTGTTGGTCTGTCGTATCACGTAGTATCTCAAGCAAAGTCAAGTAAAGTCAATTCATCAATGATCTTTCTCTGCACTAAGGACTGCTTCCTCCACAGGTTGGCACTGACACGGGCTGTGTTCAAAATGTCATACTAACGTACTACTCATAAGTCTGATGTCAAGATGAGTATGTAGTGTGTTCACATTAGATAGTATGGAAAGATTGAATACGCGACAAATACCCGGATGTATACTATATCGGGACAGTTTTGAAGTATGCATGGTGGGGGACACTAGTCATACTCAACCGCCCCATGATGCATTGCGAGTTGAACGTAAAAATGTCCTGAGACTGGCTTCAAGCTAATAATTCAAAATAAAAGCATCTCTTCTTGCCTTTCATTAGTTTTTAACCTTTTGTAAATAGGGCTTTTGTTTTTAAGTTAGGTGGAAGTTTTGTCAGTTGCACAATGGAGGGTCTCTTAAAATTTCTGAAATGTCGGCATGAAATGTGTTTCTGCCAGTTCTATGGATCAAATGAGCACATGTTGATATTCTACTTGGTCACTTTCTCACTTAAAATGCTTTCTGAACTTTCAAAGGTGGAGAATAACAGATATTTAACCTCAATGTGCTTCTGTTTTTTTTTTTTTCGTTGGTTCAAAATGCATCTTGGGAAACTTGGAAGTATACTTCAGTGGCGACAGTCATCATCCTAACCCTTCTAACCATACTTAAAGTATATAGTAGACAGTATATACTCATTGAGTGTCAGTAAGCGATTTCAAACACAGCCTTTGAGTATTGCCTGTGAAATAAAGCCCACTTGAACTCTGGGTCCTGGCTGTCATTATCTGGCTGCTCCATAGCAGGAGCCAATTATAGGTTAACCCAGAGAAAGTATGTGACATTATTTTTAGCCTGACCAGTGTTTCCACAACATTGCATTGGTAAATGGAACACCTTTTAATGTATATTTGAGTGGAAATTTCAACCTTCTACATTTAATTGTGAATAAATGATGATTGATGTTTTTTTTTATATGAGGCCTAAACTATGTCTATCTGATAAAAAAAAAAGAAATAAATGTCTCCATCAGCTTCATTTCAAACCTTTTTGTTGCCACAGATAAACCTACTAGAATACCTCACATACGTAACACAAAGTTTCCCTGCTGTCACTGACCTTGAGAGTTTATTAAACATTCTGACCAGCCTCATGGCTTCATACTCTTTTTGCTCCTCTGTCATTCCATCCATTGGGTTTGACTGCTCCTCTTCCACAACTCCTGTTATAGGATTTATACTAGCAAGAGAATACAAAGAAATGCACACAAAACACTGTTAACATGACAAAACTAACGATGCAATGCAGGAATATTAAGAACCTTGGATAGTTTTCATCTTATTGGGTTAAGCTGGTCATCTCACTGTGTAAATGTAGCATAGATCTGCAGTTGGGTAAATAAAGCCTCAGCTTTTGCATATGAGCTGCATTAACATGATTTACAGTATGTATGATTTAACTTGGGTAAGAGTTTGATACAATCCCTAAGTGCACGTGTGAAACTCAAGCCACGGGGGCCAAATCCAACCCTTTAGACAATGGCATCTAAATAGGCCCACGGGAGAAAGTCAAAATATCTAGAAAACATCCATCCACCCTTTTTCTGACCAGCTTGCTCCTCCATCGCAGGGCAGCACATCAGAGTAAACATGAATCATAAATTACCAAATAATATAATTGTAGATATCTCAATTTCTCCAATTACACAAATTAATTAAATTCCACAATATCTGCAGGGCTTCTCATGCTCATATCACATGATGACAGTCAGTTTTCATCTGAAACTGTTTAAAGAACCAAATTAAATAAGAATTTATCATAAAAGCACAGAAATGTACGTGTAGATCCTGCAGACTGAGATCTGTCACTTATTGCGTGGATGTTGTTGGTGCCTTACATATTTACATTTCATTTGTTTGTGGAAGTGCAAATTACGGAACATAAATGTTAAAATTACTTGTTTTTAACACATAAAATCTGTGGCCTTCTTGAGATCAAACTGGTACTATGTCCCCTGGGTGACAATGAGTTTGACAGCCTGGCATTAGTGTGCATTCATTCAAAAATGCTTTCATAATTTATTTTAAGTGTGCACATCTATGCTTTGTTGGGTATGTGACACTGCTGTTAGTGTAAGATAGGTTGAGCAGTGGTGGAGGTACTGACCGAGCCTTAGCTTCTCTGTATTCTTCCGTCTCTGAGTCCTCGTCCTCAGAGTAGATTCCAGGGTCTCGTCCACCTTGGAGCAGCCCTCTGGCAGCAAGCAGACCAGCCGCGTTACCATAGCCAGTGTATTTAATGAACCTGGAAACTAAGAAGAGAACATGTACTTCTAATGTGAGCAGATGCAAAAAGTAGTTATGACTAAACCAAACTAAAACTGGTTTGACAGACCGTGATTTTTGTCTAAATACATTAATGGAAGATAATTGAATGCTGAATCCGTGTACCCTTCATTCTTTGGTTATTCCATTTTAAAACCAAATAAAAATAACAAATAAAAAGTGTGGTTATTTTGTTTTACTGACTTAAAATCTGAACAGAAATACAGAAAAACCAAAAACCAGTCCATCAGCGTTTTTCTGTTTTAAAATTAAATCTTGCTGTTTGTGAGATATTTGGATTTTTAAGGGAAACTAGGACGAGGGCTTCATGTTTTAAGCTCACCACACAGAGTGGTCCCACAGACGGGGTGGTGTACTCAATCTGCTGGTGCTCCTTGTTTCTTGTGATCAACTCCCATCTGTGTTGATGGCTGCTGTTCGTGGCTAGCAGTAGTATAACGGGCAAAATAAATATTTTTACTGCCCTCAAAAAAGCTGTGTAATTGTTTTTGCAAAAGTGTCAAATCATAGACATTCTAATATCTATTGTTCCTCACAGCAGCCTCACAGTCGATAGTCAGTCACCTGTTTATTTGGATACTATTTGGACCGTCCTGTTTGCTCTGACAGAATGTGATGTGCTTAAGCTCTCACTCTAATTTCCTCATAGATATCCAAATATCTCACAAACAGAACAAGATTTCGCCATTAACATTTAAATTGTAAAACAGAAAAAGGCTGCTTTTCTGGTTCTTGTGGTATCTGTATTTCTGTTTTGGTTGGCTATCCATATAATTGCCGTATCAATATACTGACATTCTATCCGTACGCAGCGCCCCTCATTGGCCAGTTTAGGTCATGTGACTAAGGCTAAACCTAACCGTAAACCTAACCCTAACCCTAAAAATTGTTGCGATATAGGGCTATAACCTAACCCTAACACTAAACCTAATCCTAACCCTAAGACTCTACGTACGTGTACTTCGGTAAACTTACCAATAGCACCGGGGGTTTGTCCGTACGGCAACCGTACAAATAGACATTTTCAACAAAATTAACCACACTGTTGATTTGTTATTTTGATTTGGTTTTAAAACTGATAACCAAAGAACAAACAGTACACAGATTATGTTGCTTTACATTGATGAATATTCAACTTCTAACAAATTTATCACAATTTATCAAATTTTTGTGTGTGTGGGGGGGGGGGGGGGGTCACCAAGAGTCAGATGGATTATCTAAAAAAGGTGAACAGTACATGCAGGAGGTCATTGTTCTCACCGCTCTCTTTGCAGAGCACAAAGAGGAACTCTGCAGCACAGGCCTTCACGTCTGTGTCAATGTGTGTCATGAGGCGAACGATTTTGTTCCTCAGTTCATTCCCCACCTCGGGCCGGTTTTGAACATCTCGCAACGGGGGCAGAACCTGCGCACACGCACGCACACATACACAGCAACCAGAGCCATCTGAGGAGAGAGTCATTACTGTACATATCCAGTGGTTAGAGGCTGACCTTTGACCTGAGGAACTTTCTTGTCTCCCTGTGAATGCGAGCACTCTCAGTCAACAGGTTCATCGATGGTAGGATTGTCTCTTTCAGCTTATTTCCCTAGAGGTGAGACAAAAGTGTACCGACATGAAGGTTTGTTCTTATTGTTCAGACGAATGACTAACATTAAAGAAGAAGAGGAGTTTAGTTTTTTTGTTGCTCTGCCCTGGGACACCATTATACTCCCCTCTCTCTTTTAGGCTACTATTGTCATGGAGCAGGGTTCAGGTCAATTACATTTTAAAATTACAATTACATCTTCAATTATCCATGTTCAATTACAACTCAATTACAGTTACGTTGACCAGCATTTTTTTTTCCCAATTACAATTAAAATTTCAATTCTTATTTTCCCCTGAAATTAATTACAATTACGCTCTCAATTTCTAAAATGCAATTATAATTAATCACAATTACTGAGCTTTTTATAAATAAGCCCATAAAACTTAACCTTGTGCTAGCTTTCTGTTAGCATCTCTTATGACAACAGGTCAGTTTTGACTAATGTCTTAAATCAGCTTTAAACACACACACACACAAATGTATCGTCCAATTCTTGTTAATGGCTTGTTTACCAGTTAGACTTCCTGATTTTTTTGGTGTGGTTGACTGAGCATTTTTTGTGTCAGTATACTCCCTAATTCATTTTTATGTTTCGTAATGGTAAAACAATCCTGGAGAGAAATAACAGGTAAACATGATCTCAAACTAATTTGAATAATTTTTAACTATGTATGTGTAAGCCATAGAGCTGTGACATGGTTCCCCAGGTTTGCATTTAATTAATTTGTGAATAACAATTTGTATTGAATTTTCATGACAATTATTATTACAATGTCAATTATCTGAATTACAACAGCAACATCTTTTTTCAATTTTGATTACAATTATAATTACATCATAATTTTAATTGATTACTAATTACGCGATCACAATTATAATTGACCCCAACCCTGTCATGGAGGCTAAAGTCTATACGTGTGTGCATTCTCAGTAGTTTCTCTATGTTCCTTTCTTCTCTTAAAGCTGCTTAACCACATAACTCACATTATTTTAAAGTGTACCTGTATTTCATCTATTGCATTGTGGGATATGGAGTCCCGTAGAAGAATTCAAAGACTGCGCCAAAGCAGAAAAGTAATTTTTCACTGTGATTTCTTGTGTTTCGTTGCCAGACAAGGAGAACTGTGATTCACTTGACGCCATTTTTGTTCTGGTTTGTTCTTCGTGTTCACCATGATATGACTTCAATCTGATTCATTTGTTTCCAATAAAAACCAAAATATCAATAGTTGCCATTGTTTTGGCACAACTTTCAAACCGTTAAAACAGCAGAAATGTCACTTTGATGGTGCTTTGTGTAGCATGTAGCAACACAAACTGAGCTATGTTTAGAGTTTCTTCGTGGAAGTTCAACTTGATCTGGAATATGATGCTCATGGTAAGCTATAAAGTCATCATGGAGATAACATACATTTTAAACTGTATTTTCAATCATCAAAATGTAATATGTATTTTTTTCATTTCATACGAGTTTTGAAAAGTTTTTACTTGCTTGTATTATTTAGATTTTTGTCCTAATGTCAGGGTTAAAGCTGGTTTAGAGATGGAGGTGTAGGAAGGAGGTAGCCAGGAGTAATGAATAAACATAAGTCTATGTTTATGTCTGTGTGTAGCCCCCAAAGTAAATGCATAAAATATCAGAAAAATAACACAAAACAACATAAAAAAACATACTAAAATACTAAAATATTCCTCCAAATATTTGGAGGAATACACACAAAATGACAGAAAAATTATTAAAAAAATACACCAAACTAAAAATATATGTGATGAAAGTGACAACAAAAATAAGGTAAAATGATGCCAAAAACAAACAAAATTACTACAAAAATACACAAAATGAAAATATACAAAATTAGAAAAAAATGTCAACAAGTTATACAAAAAAGGACACCAGACAAAACCTTTGTTCTTTCACATGTAAAAAGAAAAGAAACATGCAATATACTTATCTGTATAGAAATTTTACACACAGCTTCTACTTTTGATATCTATTTATATCTGCACCTTTTTTTTTAAAAAAATACTACTTATCTTTTGTAAATACATGCTGCTGTTTTTTTTATCCTGTTTTTTATCCTGCAATACGAGCCAATGCAACAAAATTTTGTTCTTATCTGTACTGTAAAGTTCACATTTGAATGACAATAAAGAAAGTCTAAGTATTAATGCTTAGATTGACCATTATTCTAAATGCTGACATGAATGTTGACAATGTGGTTCTCAGATCAGACAATCACATTTTTCTGGCCCCTGCCATTGTCCATCCCTTGTCTATGTAACAAAGAAAAAAAAACCAAACCAAACCTATCCAAAAACAAAAAAGGTGAAACCAGACGAAGAGGACAAAACACTTCATGAGCCACATGCAGATATGAGACGTGTTTAAAACACAACATATTACCATAAAATGACCAACAAAATACGAAGAGAAAAGTCAAAGCCCAACTGACTAAAACCCAAAATGACCTTTAGTTTTCTAAACAAATAAATAGAATCGAAATCAAAAGTAATCAACTACATCCTGGTCTCAGGTTAAAGGTTAAATGTTTTCTTTGCAGTAACTCTCTCATGTGATGTATTGTATAGTAGTTTTTTAATTGAAGAGAATGAAGGTAGAAACAATTAGGTCTTACATGGTCAAGTTTTTTCTCCATGAATCCAAGTAACATGTTGACAGCATCCATGTTGACACCCATGTACTCAACGGAGCCTTGCAGCACCTTTGGTTTCAGCAGCACATCCAGGCAAGGCAGAGGAAGGATTCCCAGTAAATTTACAGTATGGCTGAGAAAACAGAAGAGATCAAATGATGGCTTTGCAAGCATCTAACACAGCGGTGTCAAGCTATAGTTCAAGGACCACAAGGGGCCATGTTTAATATTAAATGGGCCAGACTGGAAAAGTTCCAGCAATCTGCATGTACACCATTGGTTTATAATTATTGAACTATATGGTATTTTTTACTTTCCACTTGTCATTAGGTCTTTCCTTCTGACACATTGAATGCCATGTATGAAGGACAGTGTTTTCCCACCTGTGAAACTCCTCGGTTCGTTCTTCTCCATCTGCATGGCTCATTAGGCAAAGTCTGAGGATGGCTCCCAGGTGCCTGTACGCTGCTGCCTCTTCCTTTACACACCCAAACACATATAGGTGCCAGGTAAACACAATGGAAATGATCACATCTATATTCAACTATGAACAAGTCATACATTTTCATATTTTAGGTCAGTGGATGGCCTCATAAACAATCATTAAAAAAGCAAATGTTACAAATAAAAACCCCAAAAAACATTCTCGAGACTGTTTGAAACAGATCCTCATTCAATACTACTCTATCATCTGTATAACACACATCCAGGCCTCTAAATGAAATGAAGTCTGGATAACGACAATTCAACAAAGATTAAGTAAGAATTCTTTCACACATCCTTAACCAGCACCAACTGCAATTGTAGGAATTAGATAAAAAACAATCTAATTTTAAATCAGGGGTTTTGCCTTTATTTAATGTCAGATATGTTTTTACACACATATGAAATTTGTTCTCTGCATTTGACTCTTCCCTGAGGAGCAGTGGGCACAGGGAGCAGTTGGGGATTGAGGGACTTGCTCAACATCCCACAGTGATGACCCAGGTGAGATTCAAACCGGTGACCCTCCGATTATAAGCCCGTTTCCTTAACCACTTGGCCACCACTTGCCATAAATACATATCTATATACAGTATTTTGTTGCTGTCTTTAGATTACCTCATCAACTTTCCGTCTGCTTATATCGAATGTGATATTGAAGAGTGTTTTAAGAATCTCCATTGCCAGTTCTGTCTGCTGCCGACTCAGTGGGGGCAGTTCTTCAGGTGGGACGCCTTCAAAGCCTGCTCTTCCTGTTTCCAGTGAGTCCGGCCAACACAGGCCCAAAGTGGCATCCAACTGGTTTGCTTTGAAACAAGACAGAAAGTGACAGTGCAAGTGTCTTTGTTGTCCTTGTTAAGTAGATATATGAAGGATTTCTGGAATATTTATGGAGTTAAAAGAAAAAAACTGCATGTGAAGTTTATTAAGAAGCTTTGGAGGTATGATAAAACTAAGATCTGACTTGTCAGTGTAATCCAAACTACTGTGAACCTGGAATAGTTTCTCAAAATAAGACAAAAAACTCTCAGAGACAACAAACCCTAATACATGGAAATGTTTGTGTTATATTATTAATCAAATGGAAGCTTCTTCAAACTTCTCCCACATTGACACAGACATGAGACAGCGGATGAGTTACCTAGGAGACTGATGCCATGAAGCTCTCGGGCCAGCTGTGCCCTAACGTCCACTCTGGTAGCCGTTAGCAGAAAGGTCAGGCGTAAGTCAAAGAAACGAACCTGGACAGACAAAAGCTCAACATTGAGGGGACAACTAAGCTCAAACATTTATTTCCTTCTCTCAACAGGACTGGACATCTAAGCATGTGGATGCATTGATTCCTTGCTGCAAGTACAACTTTGAAACTGACTCCGGTTTCTTTGTTGTTTAATTCAAGAATCTATTGGACACTTCTCTTTATCCTTTTTAAATAAGTTTTTTTTTATTTATAAAATAACATAGTACAAAAAGAATACCAAGTTTCAAATTCAAGAAACAAATATTGCTCAATGACCTGAAGCAAATGAAACCATTGAACATTATTTACAGTTTCATGGTCATCCTGGGTTTTTCATTTAAACAATTATTTGGCTTTCTTTTAATTCTAGAGTATGATTTAAATGTATTCTGTTAAGAAACAAAGCTCCTAATTGAGGTCCAGTCAATCTAAAAGTAAAATGGGAGGCAAAGCTCCCAGGTTCAGTACGGGAGGCTGCTACTTTTTCCACGTTTTGAGTCAAGCACGCTGCACACAGTGGATTCGGTAGGGCCTGACAGGACCAAAAATCCTGGGAAGTCCTTTGCAACCCTTTTCACTCCCCAGGTCTTGGACCAGGTTGCCACACATTGAGGATCGGACTGCTTAGGATTCATTTCAGCTACTATCCCACGTCATTTCTACCAGCAGTCTTCTGGTACCGATCCAGTTTTCATACAGTTTGTAGTTGATTAGCTCATAAAAAGCCTGCTCACTTTTAAGTTTCGTTTTGCGGTGTTATGGTCGAAGTAGTATCAAAATAAACTGTGTTATTGGTGCGAGGCAAACAATAGATGTTGGAAATTTTGGGATTAGAGTTTTTTTTTAATAAATACACAGCTTTTGTGAGGGCAGTAAAACAGGTTTTTAATGTTTTAAAACATAGCGCTACCAGTTGATCACATGAAACGAGGGGTACACGTGTTTCACATTTTGTGAATTTTTCTTGGAGATGATTATCTATCTATCTATCTATCTATCTATCTATCTATCTATCTATCTATCTATCTACTGACCTATCTATCTACTGACCTATCTATCTATCTATCTATCTATCTATCTATCTATCTATCTATCTATCTATCTATCTATCTACTGACCTATCTATCTATCTATCTATCTATCTATCTATCTATCTATCTATCTATCTATCTATCTATCTATCTATCTATCTATCTACTGACCTATCTACCTATCTATCTATTAACCTATCTATCTATCTATCTATCTATCTATCTATCTTTAGATACCACTCTGGTTCCTTTAATTATACATGTTCAAGTGTTTGTCATGATGTACAAATATTATTTTGATATATGTATGTATTGATAGTGTTTCAATTCAACCGTCATGTGACTTTATGCATTCCTCCTATTGGTCAGGTTGTTTTGCTCCTGTCCATTAACCCCTGAGGCAGAACTGAGGTATTCTTGTTTTTCAAGTTCCATTAATTTGGTGAGTTAAAAAGAGAAAACAGGAAATGTCACAGTATATTACAATGCAATTGCTTTTAAAAGTTACACATCAACATAAACATAAAATTCAACTACAATATGTATTTCTGGACAATACAAAAACTATCAGATGAATTAAGGAAGAATAACTTGTAGCAGGGCATGCAGGTGGATGGGATATAATATTGATATTAGATAAACCCACCTACTTATTATTATTATAAATAATCATATGTTAAGCTTTTATAGCCTTAAACCAAAACATTGAAACGAGACATGTGAAACAGGCACCTGCGTTGTTATTTTCTGTAAACACAAACCGAAAAATATATAAAAAGATAGAGAAATTCACAAAACATCAACAAATATAAACAAAAATGACTACAAAAAAGACTCATTACACAACTACACAATACTACTTAACAAACACACCATGACAACAAATGTACACAAGACAAAAACACACAAAGTAAGGGAAAACTACACAGAATGACTTCAAAATTAACACAAAATCAGCATTAATTCTAAGATTGGTCATTATTGTAAATGCTGACATGTTGATAATACTGCCCTCAGATTAGATACAATCAGCTTTTTGGCGCACCCACTGTCATAAAAGTTTCCCATCTCTTATCTAATCAATACATTTTTTTTATTTTCCAAAAGTCGTCAGTTTTGTTGAGAGCAACCTTTGATGTGTCCCATTGTTGCATCTGTTCACTGTCCATACCTTATGGTTCCAGGTGGGGTCATAACACTGCTTCAGCCTTTGTGCAACACCTATGATCAGCTGCAGATCTGCTGCTACCACCTGCCATTCATAGATAGATTAGTCACAGTGTACAGCTTAGCACTCAGAAGACAGCATTCTGCATGCAATCAGAGAAAAGATTGATAAAATGAACAAACCTGTGCCATCTCACTGTGAAGCAGCAAATTACAGATGGACATCAGGGCCTCAATAATCACCTCCTGGTCAGAGTTCTCTAAGGGAGGACAGGATGTCCTCAGCACCTCGTTGGATCCTCCAGGTGTTTGCTCTCCCTCTCTGTCCCCTTGCATTAGAAAGACAAAATACATCACTTTTAGTGTAGGTTTAATATTCAGGAGCTTGTAAAAATGCTACTGTACAGAGCCCTTAAAGACCTTTCCATTTTCTCATCAGAACACATTGCTTTCAAACTGCTGGTTCACTGAACTGTGATAAACTACCCTTAGAATAACATATGTTATGGTAACAATTTGCACTTCATTTCTAAGTTGCAATCAGCCAACTTCCACATTTGTGAGTTACAAATAAAAAGGAAAAAAAAGCACCTGACCTAATATAAGAAAATGCACTTCTTATTTTCTTGTCTCACTGAAATGAACCTTTTTTTCTCATGTTTTCTCCCTTTCAACTTTTTCTTCATGAGCTGCTAAGTTAGATGCCATTAGGACACTGTCGTTCTTAGCACCAAAAAGACAAGAAAAATGACAATATATCACATAATATATATACAATTCCTGAAAAGAAAAAAAAAAGCGTTGAAAATAAGCAGGCCATTATCATGCTGCAGTGCTCATAGAACTTACCTTGGTCTTCCATTGATTGGCTGTTGGTGTGTGTTGCAGTACCAGACACAGCAATGCCAGCATAGCGTGCCAGAATTGACATTGCCGAGCGGCTGGTGAATGGATCCAAGCAGCATTTGTCTCTTGACAGGATCCGAACAGTTTCTAAACAGGCTAGTAGACAGGAGGGCTGCAACTCCATGCTGAGGTAATCAAGAACCAACTCTCCCAGATGCTGCACCACACAAATGTACACAACAAAATCAACAAAGGCCTGTGCAGGTACCGCATCTGGAAAGTAGAAATTAACTGGTCATCCTACATACTTAAAACGCTTTCAGCATTTATTTTTGCACGAGTTTGTTATCGTTAAATAAAACCTACACAGACTTCAATCATCCATAAATGTACTGTATTTCTATTAAATACATGTTCTTCCATCAGTATCTGTATTATGTTTGTTTTTAGCCTTTTGTGGTCATCTTTTAGTTATTTTCAGTAAGTCCTTATTTATTCCTTTGTTGGAGTTTAGTGCCCGACACTAAGAAGATGGATATTTTCTTACTATTTCCTTGCATCTGGTTCTTCCAACACACATCTCAGCCAGTGCCCATGTTAAAAAACGTTGAACGCAAAGTCAAGATAGGGTGTCAGTCTGTGCCTTCTTGCCGTAAGGCATAAGTGTTCACCACTGATGATTAGTGTTTGGTATGTTGAAGTCTTTATTTTGTTGTAATAAATAAACACAAGCTTATTTCTGCCTTATATCTATTTCCTTCTCTTTTATCCTGGTTTTTGTTATTGTTCCTTTCCCATACTCCAAGACACCATCGTAAGGAACATTGCAAAATGACACAAGATGACAACAGGAAAAATACAAAATGACTGCAAAAACAAAATGATAAAAATGCTCAAAATTCATTGCAAAACACACAAGACAAAAAAAGGGGGTATGTTACCAATCTAAATTACCTCTTATCACGCTAACTTCCGGGATTAAATCAGTGTGTGCTGGACTACGAAGCTCGCTAACGTCTTAAGGAGCTAAATCACCATGGAAACTTATGCTGAATGGCTAGCCTGCTCGTGAGCAGGTTTTTCTCTGGCTAGGATCTGAGCGAGTGCTAAAGCCGCCTGACCAATCACATCTCTTAGAAAACCAGCTGACCAATAAAAGGTGATGTGTGAACATGTAACTGTGTGGATCTGATCTGACAGCTGACGAGAGAGAGAGAGAGAATATTTAGACATCGATGCAATCCTTTCATTTACCGATGATGACATCCTTTAGGAAACATAGATTTGTATTTGATGGATTGATAAAGTCATAAAATAAGTAAGCTACGTGCATTAGGCGCTTTCACACTGACAAATTAATTAATTCATGTATTCTGTGGTAATGCAAATAGCCTCAGTCCTGTAGATATTATAACATATAAATATATTCCACCTTATGGTGTAGGCTGATTTGTACGAACGCAGCATTAGAGTCATGGACAAGTTAAAAAGAGAAGAGAAAGTGAAACTGATTCTCCATTTATAATCTCACTAATTTAAATATTATGAACACACATTATTCCACTAACGGAGATTAATCCAGGATATAATTATTTAGATTCATAGCATAGGCCCTAAATGAACACTTGCTGATTGCTTTACACATTGACACATAATTGGAATACATTTGTAGAAAATGTAGCAAATAAATGTAATATAATACTTTATAGCAGTTCTTGGTCAGTCTAGCCCTGACACAGTTGTTAACTGGTTGTTACTTTAATACACAGTACACAAGTAAAAATAGAAGAACTAAATTTTCTAGTGTTACTGAGGCAGCTCTCAGTTTAAATTAAAGTAACATACTGTAAATATAAAAACCCTAGACTGTTAGCACTGTACACTGGCGGTTTAATGGGATAATATCACAGACCTCTAACTAGGCCCCAATTAATAGTGGTAAATTGTAACGATTTGTTGTATGTGTTCAGTAAGAATACATTGAGTACCTGTCTTTCATGCTCATCTTCTTTCTTGAATGTAAAACACTGGTTCATCTGACGAGACAAAAATGCACAGGGAAAAAAGCCAGATGAGACATCTGAGGAGCTTCATTTTAAAAATAGATTTTCATTGCAAATCTGTGGAGAAACATCAAAGTACAACAACACAAACACAAAGCAGCTCCCTGGAAGGAATAGGCCCATGTGTATTGTTTCTAGAATTCCTTTCCTGCTGCAGTGGAACCACAAAAGGAAAATTGACTTAATATTAATTAGTCATATTCATGCTCACATTAACACACCAAAGAAACAGCTGGCACAACATAAGATAGACCTTTATTTGTCCCACAGTGGGGAACTTTGGTTTTTACAGCAGCAGAAGAATAAAGGAAAGTAGCATTTTACACAATGAAAAAAGTAAATAAAAAAAATAAAACAAGAGTAGATATACAGTGAAGAAAATAAGTATTTGAACACCCTGCTATTTTGCAAGTTCTCCCACTTAGAAATCATGGAGGGGTCTGGAATTTTCATGGAAGGTGCATGTCCACTGTATGAGAGATAACCTAAAAAGAAAAATCCAGAAATCACAATCTATGATTTTTTAACAATGTATTCATGTGATACAGCTGAAAATAAGTATTTGAACACCTGTCTATCAGCTAGAATTCTGACCCTCAAAGACCTGTTAGTCCGCCTTTAAAAGTCCTCCTCCACTCCACTGTATTATCCTGAATCAGATGCACCTGTGTGAGGTCGTTAGCTGCATAAAGACACCTGTCCACCCCATACAATCAGTAAGACCCAAACAGTCAGCATGGCTAAGAGCAAAGAGCTGTCCAAAGACACCAGAGACAAAATTGTACAACTCCACAAGGCTGGAAAGGGCTACGGAGAAATTGCAAAGCAGCTTGGTGAAAAAGGTCCACTGTTGGAGCAATCATTAGAAAATGGAAAAAGCTAAACATGACGGACAATCTCAATCGGAGTGGAGCCCCATGCAAGATATCACCTCGTGGGGTCTCAATGATGCTAAGAAAGGTGAGGAATCAGCCCAGGACTACACGGCAGGACATGGTCAATGACCTGAAAAGAGCTGGGACCACTGTTTCCATGGTCACTGTTGGTAATACACTAAGACGTCATGGTTTGAAATCATGCATGGCACGGAAGGTTCCCCTGCTTAAACCAGCACATGTTAAGGCCTGTCTTAAGTTTGCCAATGACCATTTGGATGATCCAGAGGAGTCATGGGAGAAAGTTTTGTGGTCAGATGAGACCAAGATTGACCTTTTTGGTCATAATTCCACTATGCGTGTTTGGAGGAAGAAGAATGATGCGTACCATCACAAGAACACCATCCCTACTGTGAAGCATGGGGGTGGTAGCATCATGCTTTGGGGGTGTTTTTCTGCTCATGGGACATGACGACTGTACTGTATTAAGGAGAGGATGACTGCAGCCATGTATTGTGAGATTTTGGCCAAAAACCTCCTTCCCTCAGTCAGATCATTGAAGATGAGTCGTGGCTGGATCTTCCAACATGACAATGACCCAAAGCACACAGCCAGGAAAACCAAGGAGTGGCTTCGTAAGAAGCATATCAAGGTTCTGGAGTGGCCTAGCCAGTCTCCAGACCTAAATCCAATTGAAAATCTTTGGAGGGAGCTGAAAGTCCGTGTTACTCAGCGACAGCCCAGAAAGCTGACTGATCTAGAGAAGATCTGTGTGGAGGAGTGGGCCAAAATCCCTCCTGCAGTCTGTGCAAACCTGGTGAAGAACTACAGGAAACGTTTGACCTCTGTAATTGCCAACAAAGGCTACTCTACCAAATATTAACGTTGGTGTTCAAATACTTATTTTCAGCTGTATCACACGAATAAATTGTTAAAAAAAATCATAGATTGTGATTTCTGGATTTTTCTTTTTAGGTTATCTCTCATACAGTGGACATGCACCTTCCATGAAAATTCCAGACCCCTCCATGATTTATAAGTGGGAGAACTTGCAAAATAGCAGGGTGTTCAAATACTTATTTTCTTCACTGTATATACTGTATACAATAAAAGGGGTAAAGTTATAAATATTTAAAGTGTCAGTAGGAGTCGGTCCTCTCCACCATCGTTGATGTTTGCTCATGTGGAAATGTGTTTTTTTATCATAAATCTATATTATGTGATGAGTGCTATGATATTACTTATTGTTGTATTTGGTGCTATACAAATAAAGTTAAATTGAATTGATTCAGTGACGTGCAGTCAGGGTAGGCAGGAGAGGCAGAGCATGGCATGTAAAATACTAACAATTCAATGATTTAGTTACACATTATTTGGTATACGAGACAAATACTGTGCCTGAGTTTTAAAAGGGCTCAATAAAAAGCCTTACTAGTTTGATTTATATGGCAGGTCCTTTGAAGCCTTAAGCCTTTAATCTCTGAGAGCTCTTTACTACAGATCTAAAAAGACTGTACATGACTATTTGTGTATCAGAGCATCTAATCCTATTGCTGTGAGGATTCACTCCCACATGGTCCCATCATTACCTGAGAAGTGGCTACATGATGAAGCCTATACCAAGGCTGCAACGTTTTTAACAGGATGTGACACACTTTCTTCTCCCGTTCAGTTCATAAGATCCAAAACATAACCAGATGCCTGCTTTGAAGATACTGGGCATGTTATTAATCACTTAGTCTTGATTTTTGCCGTCCACCATCATACTGTGCTCGAGTTTTTTTCCACAATTCAAAGGCACATTGCTCATATGAATGTTTTTTCTTTATTGTCCTGCCATGAACTGCAAATATGGACGCAACACTACAATGGTGTCATCGATTATGTTACGTCCCTGCATCAATGCAGTCGTCCACCTTCTGCACCAGCTGCAGCTGGTTCAGAACGCTGCAGCTCTGGTCTTACCCAGAACAAAGAGGTCAGAGCACATCACTCCAGTTTTAAAGTCTTTACACTGGCTCCCAGTCAGCCTCAGAATAGACTTTAAAGTTCTGCTGCTGGTGTATAAATCTGTGAATGGGTTTGGTTCAGAATACATCAGTGAGATGTTAGTCAGGTATGAACAATTAATTTTAACATAACTGGCTGTTGCCAGGTATGTTGTCAGTCAGAATCCATTCTTTCATTCATAAATTTCATTGAGTTTTTTAGGCTCAGTACAGACTATAAAAGTTTCTTTTTACTCACGTGGGTGAAATCTATGGCACTGATTATTACCCTTGGGCAACTCATCGACGGCACGAAGCCGCGCGACCGAATCACACCCGTGCTGATAATTCAGGACAACAGCACTCTCCCTCTTGTGTGATGTATCTTAATAAGCATGATGCTCTGCACTTCTCTGCTGTGTTGTGAAATAGAAAAATCATGGTAAAGTTTCATCCTTAGCCTTTACTTCAAATTATTTGGTGGTTGATCAAACTCCTACAGCTTTTCATGGACTTGGTCAAGCGTGATCAACCATTCACAGAGTTCACTTTAAACTGCCTCTCGCTCCTTATCAATTTTCCTCCGTCCTCTCTGTTTTTTCATCCTCTTCAGTCTTGGAGTAATGCTCACCTCTCTCAAAAAGAAATGTGGCAAGCAAATTGTACAGTGTTTCTTCTGCTACCAAGTCATTCATTCCTTCCAGGCATCCAGAGACGTTAGTGTTTCAGTCCAGACAGGCCCGTGCCTTTAGTTTATCTGCAGTCAAATTATTTATTTCTAGCTTCTGCTGGATTATTTTGTAGAGCTGAACGAGTTGGTTGCAAAGATTTCATACATCCCTATAGAGGCAAGGCAAGGCCAATTATTTGTATAATGCATTTCATACACAAGGCAATACAATGTGCATTACATGATTAAAAGGTGCAACAGAAAACATTAAACAGTTTGAAAAATGAACAAGAACAATGAAATCAGCAGTAAAAACATTAAATCAGGAGATCAAAGAACATTTCCTGAAAAATGTTATCTGAATAAATGAAACCTTAAAGCTGATATCTGGAGTTTCTGAGAAACATCTCGATGTCCCGCCCTCAACAGCTCCACTTCCTCCCCCTGCCTCTGCCAATCTACCAGAAGCCACGCCTCTACTTTTCTGCATGCGCATCGCAGAACATAACAAAGTCGCATAGGGTCACATTGATATACAGTAGGTCTATGGGTCAGGTAAGAGCCAAAATCATATTTACATGTTCGCTGTTGTGACACGCGGCCTTGTTTCCGTGCACAGTTCCACATTCACTTTGATTGACAGTCTCAAAAACAGGAAGTCAAAGCCTATTGGCTGGGCACACTCAATTGTTTCCATTTGTATAGGAGTCAATAGGACGAATGAGGAACCACCGGCAGTAGAACATAGTAAAAGTGTAGTTAGATATTTTTTGCATTTCAACAGAATCATACATAAACATAGATTT
The DNA here is from genome assembly GCF_900634775.1 of Gouania willdenowi. Classification (NCBI taxonomy): domain Eukaryota; kingdom Metazoa; phylum Chordata; class Actinopteri; order Blenniiformes; family Gobiesocidae; genus Gouania; species Gouania willdenowi. The sequence goes on along the minus strand of NC_041049.1, from coordinate 30,031,185 downwards.
CTCAGAAACTCCGAATATCAGCTTTAACATATTATTCAAAAAAGAAGACAAAATGAACTTGCTTGAATTAGCAGTAAGTGATGTGTCAAAATAATATAATTAATTAACAGCGATTTGTTAACATGAGATCTAACATTAAGAAGAGCTAACTTTAAAGAATTTACTGGATGAAACTCTTTGGAAGACATGTATTAACTAAATTATTACCTTTACTTAGCTTTCTGTTTCTCTTAATTTGACAATGTTACCAACGTTACCAGTCGTCACTGGAATTAAAGAAGCTGCATTAACTCCATAAGGCCCTGACTTTTTCTGGTTTCTCTACAAATAGAGCTATTGCAGTCCTGACCCAGCAAACATCTGACAAAGCTCACTGTATGTTGAACACAGCTGGTTGTTTTGATCATGCTCTTATCAGCTTGAGGAAAAGAGGGATCCTGGGCCTGGTATCGTTGAGCAGGGACAGGTGGTGCTGATTGCTTCTTTGGGGACTTTGATTTTGGGGGAGAGAAGATGGGAGCATGGTGGAGAAAATGGTGGGGTGTCAATCTTGTGGCAGCAAGAACCAGCTCAGTCAAGCTGGATGAGGTGGAGGTAGGTGGATTTATGAGGGATGCAGGTGGGTCCTGACTGAGATATTCCTGTTGATGATTCTCTTTAGGTTGTGACTTATTCTCATTTCTTGATGGTAGCTCATCGACGCCATGTTCTGTCCTTGGTGTTTTGTTCTCTGAGGTACATGTTGTCCTGTGTCTTTATCAGGACTAATAGCAGAGTGACTAGTCAAGTAAAAGAGGTTGGATGAAAAGTTTCACAAAGGCCTGTAAAGTTAAGTGTCGAAGACAGGCATGATTGCTGCTGTAAATATTCAATTTTCTCAAAATATAATAACGGTGTTAGCATAGTCAAAGAGAAACATTAACCTGATTCCATAACTTTATATCTTATATAATTAGGACTGTCAGAGTTTGTTGAAGTGTCAAATGTTACATACAAGACTGTTATTCATTCCTTGGTACACATTTATCTGGTGTTCCTTAAGAGAGAAACGTATTGCATGATAAAGATTGATGTGAAAATCATTATTCAAGCATCATATAGTTTATTCTGCATCTCCTGTGTATTTTATATTGTAGTGCTATGACTTTGCAGTGATTGTTAACCACGACATACTAGAGTTGTATGAGAGAATACAGAGGTGAAAGTAACAAGTACTCACAATACTGTAATTGAGTCGCTTTTATGGCTACTTGTACTTTTTTATTATATTTCTGAATCAGTAATTTTACTCGTACTAAGGTACATTTTAAAAGAAGTAAAGTAATTTGTTACATTTCTACACTTAAACGTAATGCACGGCGCCAAAACACCATTGAATGCAGGTTATTTTCTCAGAGCTTTGCCAGAAGAAGAACTAGCCTACTGCTGCCTATGTGGACCAAAGTCACATGCCACATTTAGCATTTAGCATGGCACTGTTATTATATACTGTATAGCTATATTAAGAGCCTTAAAGCTTTCTTTGTTTGTTTTTTTCTTTTGAATTGCATTCATTGGTGTAATTTTGCTTTAAATATCACAATTATTTTTGACAAACCTTTTATGTTATACAGATGCCTTTGTGGAAAATAAATTAAGTTCCAATTGTGCAAGATTTATTCTCTTCCTTTTTAAGTTTATACATGAGATGTTTACTGTACGCAAGAGAACCATAGCAAGATTTATTACTAAAAATAAACATGGGGGGTGAAAGTAACTAGTAACTTTTACTTTGAGTACTATTAAAATAAACTACGTATTACTTGTACTTGAGTACTTTATGTATAACTTACTTGTACTTGAATACAATTTCAATCAAGTAACAGTAGTTATATAATTACTCTTTACACCTGTGAAAGAATATTTGGTGTGCTGTGTATAAACAGAGCCCAGTTTTACTTGGTTTGGTCCAAATATAATGTATTTTGGACTTGTTACTGCAAATATTTAGATAAACTCCATCATAGAAAAAAAGAAAGACAAAAAAACTCCTCAAGTAACCTCCTAATGTGCAGATATAACATTAGTCAGGGTTGGGGTCAATTATATTTTCAGTTACGATTACAGTGACCAGCATATTTTCCAATTTCAATTAAATTACAATTATTCTGTATCCCCAGAAAGTCAATTATAATTATGTTCTCAATTTCTAAAGTTCAATTACAATTAACCACAATTACTGAGCCTGAAATAACAAACCTTATAAAAGTTAACCTTCCTATTGTGTTAGCTTTCAGTTAGCATCTCTTATGATAACGTGTTCTAAATCAGCTGTAAAATACACTAAGAACAAATATCTATCATCTAATATTTTCATATCTCAGTTACCTAGTTAGACTTCCTAATTAATGAAGATATAGGTTTTAATATTATTGGTGCGCTTGTCTGAGCCTTTTTTGTGTCAGTATACCCCTTGATTTCTTTTTTTTTTTTTTTTTTCCTTGTCTGCACATGCTGTCAAAGGTCAACACCACAGGAAGTGCAATCATTATGAGACAGCAGTGCATATTTTGTTATTGCAATAAAATACATTGATTTATTTTATTGCTTAATTGTGACCATCACCAGCCCTCCCTAAGGAAGGGTAAGAAATCTTTTATTATAGGGAGGATATAAAAAGGGAGAGCAGTGTTACACCTAAGTGGAGGGGGAGGGGGAAGGGGAGGGGAAAGGGAGCAGGGAGGAGAGAAACAAGACAGGAAATAGAAAAGGTGGGGAAGAATAGAAGAATAGCATATGTGCAAAAAAAAAAAAAAAAAAAAAACCGCTCCTGCAAGCCCAGGAACTGCCCTGGGCCCGCAGATGCAGCCAGTCCAGCAGAAAGAGCGGAGGCCAGGGAGCCCCAGGCAACCCCCCCGCGGCCGAGCAACCCCCCAGATGCCCCCAAGATCCCAGGCCGAGAGGCAGCCACTGCCCCCCACACACACATCCGAGGAAGCCCCAAGCAGGCGAGCACCCAGCGCATCCCCCCACCGACCCCAACCCCCAACCCCAAGGCCCCCCGCCAGCATCCAGCCCCCCCCACCCACCCACACCCAAGCACCCAACCCCCCGAGGGAAGGGCCCAGAGAGCCCCCCGCCCGAGACCCCAGCAGAGGAGCCAAGGCCCCCGCCCAGCAGACGGCCAGAGCTGCGCGGAATGGGCAGCCGGCGGGCGCCCGCCAGTGGGCCCAGAGCCAGCAGGGTCCGGACCCCAGGCCAGAAGGACCCGGAACGGAAGCAGCACCGAGAGCAGCGCCCCCAGGGACGACAACTACGCCCATAGTCGCCGAGGGCACCAAGGGGATGCTGCAAGCCGCCCCGCCGGCCCCCAGGCGCACCGACCAAGCACCCCAGAGCGCGCCAGATCGCCTTTCCTTGAAGCCGCCCACGCGATGCGCCCCAGACGCCCCCCCCTCCCCCCACCAAAGGGCCCAGCCACACCGCAGAGCCCGGCTCACAGGGCGCCGCCCAAGCCGGGGCCACCCGGGGCCGCACCCGCAGGTATGGCAGGGCGCGGCCCGTACCACCTTCCCCGGCAGACCCACGCCAGGACCGGCCCAGCCAGCCGGCCAGACCTGCCGGACCCAAAGGGCACCACCGCAGGACAGGGAATCTCCAAGGGCGAGCCCCCGGGCCAGAACTCCGTGGGGGGCACCCCCCCACCCCCCAGCCCACGAACAGGCCACAACCCAGCAAGACCGCGCAGCCCCAGACGGCACAAAGACAGCTGCCCAGGTCCCGCCCCCCACCGGACAGCGCAGGCCACGGGGCAATGCCCCCCCCGGCGCAGGAGGGACCGGCGGCCACCACCACAGGAGAGAGGGACCCCAACGGCACACAACCGATGCGGAGCAGCAGCACCCAGCCAAAGGCGCAGAACCCACCCACCCGCCAGCCCGCAAATAGCAGGACAGACCTACCAAGTGGCCGATACGACCTCAACCCCCAGAACAGCTAGAGCCGCCCCCCAGCAAAGAGCACCACCCCGGAGCGCCAAGCAACCCCGGCGCAGACGCCGCGCCACCTCACACACCCACCTAGCACGGCCCAGGGGAGGCCCCAGCATGGGCGAGGCCCCACAACTCACCCTACCCTCCCCCCGAAGCTACACAAGCCGGTCCCTGCGGTCCCCCAAGTGAGCCCCCGAGGAGGAGGGGGAGGGGGCGGCCCTGCCCACCGCGCCAGCGGCACGCTCAGCGAAGGCGCGCCCCAGGGAACCAGGCCAAGGCGCCCAGACCGGCCGGCGGAGCAACCCACCGCACCACCCCGCCACCCAACAACCCAGGACGCAAGTGCCGCCCCCAAGAGCAGCCGCCCCCAGCGCCACCCCCATCCCGGACCCCCCCATCCCGAAGCCACGAACCCCACCACCCCAGGCCCCCAGACGAGCCAATCCCCGAGCCACCCACCCAGCGCAGCAATGCCCGCCCCCCAAGCGAAGGCCACAGCCCCCCCACCAGCACCCCGGGCCGACAGGAGCCCCCCACGCCAAACCCAACGGGAGAGCCGGCGCCGAGCGAAGGCGGAGGAGGGGGGGAGGACGAGACAGGGGGACAGAGAGCAAGAGGAAAGAGTGGCAGAGAGACACGCAGGCCCCCGGCACCAAGGGCAACCCAGATGTGCACGAAGGGGGCAGGAGAGCAACACCAAACCGCCCAGGGACCACAAGAGCACCCGAAAGGGACGCACGCCCCCACAGAGGCACCCAAAACACCCCAGCAACCCACTCAAGCCACCCAGGTCAAGGCCACCCCACAAGCCCATGGAGGTCCAGGACTACAGTTAGATCAGTGTGTTAGTAAAGAGTGGTGCTGGCAGTTGCTTGTAGGCTAGATCATCAGGCTAAGAAAGAAAAATCAAGATTCAATGCAATTAGAAAAGGAGTCCAACGCTCCTCAAAGTAGGTTATTTTATTTTTTCTGAGAGCAGACATCTTTTCCATGGAAATAAATTCTATGAGGAGATTTCGCCATTGGTTTATGTTTAAGGATTTTTTATCTTTCCAATTCACTAATGTTGTTTTTTTTGCTATGGCAAGTGCTGCAAGGATGGATTGTGATTGGTTTGCTGGAATATCAAGCATAGTCAGGTCTCCTAACAGACATACATTTGGAGATAGAGGAATCCTGGAGTCCAAAATGGAGGACAGTTTTTCAGTGATTAGAAACCAAAACTGTTGAACTGGCGAACAAAGCCATACAGCATGTAAATATGAATCAGCTGTTCCCTGGGTGCACTGAGAGCAGATGTCTGTTGGGGAGAAGCCCATTTTATACATTTTCTGTTGGGTAATGTGGGATCTGTGGAGGACCTTGTATTGAATTAGCTGAAGATTTGTGTTTTTAGTCATCTTAAAGGTATTGCAACAAATTTCTGTCCAGAAATCGGTGTTCGTGGTGATTGAGAGTTCAGCTTCCCATTTAGCGATTGGTAAGGGATTAGAGTTAGTGTTCAAGAGTGCTCTGTATATTTTTGAGAGTTTTTTTGTTTTTGTTGAGATATTTTTCATATATATGGCCAGTTCTGGAGGTTGCAAGGTGATTAAATCTATTGCCGTATTTTTCTTAATTGTCTCTGTTACTTGTAGGTATTGAAGAAAATTACTTTTATTTATATTAAATGTTTGGGTTAGATTGTTATATGTCCTGAGCTTATCATTTTCGAAGAGGTCTTGGAGATGAATAATTCCGCTATCTTCCCATGTTTTTAGATAGAGCGGTGTTTTTCTGTTTCTAAAGTCAGGGTTGTGCCAGATTGGAGACAGCATACTAGTTTTTAATTGAACATTTTGATTTCTTTCTTTCTTTTTTAAATGGTAAAATGTGGGAATGCACAATATGAAACACATTTTAATAATTGTTAACTATGTATATATGTGTAGAACTGCACATAGAACTGTAATGTGGTTTACCAGTTTTGTGTTCAATTATAAATGACAATTTTTATAGAATTTTCGAGGCAATTACAATTACAAAGTCAATTATCTAAACTCAATTACAATCTCATTTCGATTAAGACAGCAACATAAAATTACAATTATAATAACACCGTAATTGTAATTATTATCAATTACGCGATTACAATTATAAATGACCCCCAACCATGACATTAGTTGTGACACAAATAACATTTCATTGTCGCAGTCACGTGTTTGTGACGCACACATCAAGTCATTATCAACATGCAGTTTCCCATCATCACCTGTTGGTGTCGCCAAAGCATCGATAGCTGCAGAACAGTACATCATACCTTTCTACTGGCCTTTTGCTGTTGATACTATGGTGGATACGTCTGAACTTTACTGTCTCAGGAAAAGGAAGGACGTCGAATATGTGACCGTACCCACCATTTAGACACGACTATGTCTGATCTAGCCTTGTCTCTTCCACATCAGATGTGGATGTCTGGTGTTTACCTGATGGTTATAGTCCAGCAAAGCCCTCAGAGCGGTGTCCTGCTCCCCTGTCTCCATCAGCTCTATAACGGCCTTTAGATCCATGTTCACTGGCGGTGAGCTGCTGCTGCCTTCCCCGGAGTGTGGTGTCCTAGCAGGGCGCTGTGACTGTGACTGTGTGTCTGAGCACCGGTAACTGCATAATGCTGGGATCAAGAAGAGGAGAGCACAGATTATCTCAGGGATTACGGTACACCAGGTGCTGCGTTTATGGTCAAATGGAAAAATGGGAGCAATTTGTTTATTGTTTTCAAAACCTGTAGAATATTTTTCATCGCTACCGTTGATATGACGTTTAATCTAAAGAACAAACAAAACAAAAACAAAAAAAGCAAAACATATACATTACAATTTGAGAAAACAGTATTTAATGCATCAGTCATGGGCTGCGTCCGAATAGTCCCTCCTATCTCCTTTCCTATCCACTTTTCCATAACCCAGTGAATGACGTCACGGGGGTAAGGAAATGTGTTAGGAGAGGAATAGCAAACGGCCATTACGTTATTTATTTATTTATTTATTTATTTTATTGAACATTTTCAAAATTACACTCGATGAGGATAATATCTCAACTTGTTACAGCTTCAGAAGCAAGAACAGAATAAAAACAAACATTTAAAGCAAAAGGGGTACAATAAAGGAAAGCAAAAGAGCATTAAAATATATATTAACTTGTGAATAACGATTGGAGCATAGGCACAGTTTGTTTTGACAATAAAACGCATTTCCACAGGTGACGTCAGTGACGTCTGCCGTGGTGAAAAAACTACAAATTTCCGAAAATGGACTAAAAGCACATTTATAACACTTTCCCCTGATATAATCTGAAACATCACAGGGTTTAACTAAAAGAACGTCATATTGAGAATGGTTGTTCACACTTACCTTCTACTCATTAATATGAATTATGTTGAATAAAACATAATGTGATTAAAAATGTCTCTGATCCCTTTTTCTTGAACCACAGAGTGTCTGTTATATGTCAGTTATAATCTGATAATATGTCTTACATATAATAATATATGGGTTTTAGATTATTTATTTAAAGTTGTTCAAGGCATATTATTGCATTGGTAATTTACATGATCTCAGTTACTTATTGTGAGTTTCTGTGAGAGCTCAGGTGTGCGTTTCCCTTTAAATGATGTCGCCGCAAGGAATTGTGGGTCAGCATTATCTCGTCTCTTTTGGTAAAGGATGCATCAGTGTTTCCTAGGCTAAAGGAGGTTTAAAAGGAAGCATTGAGCCTCTTTTCCTGAGCTTAAAGAGAACTTGGACGCTCTTTATCATGGCCACCCTGAGACACTTCCGGGGGTGAAGGAACAGTGGATAGGAAAGGAGATAGGAGGTACTATTAGGACGCAGCCATAGCCTCAATGGAGCATGCGCGTGACAGACAGTTTGCTCGATGATGTTGATCATAATGTATTATATGCGTCTTTATTGAATAGTCTATCCATCCACAACATTTAGGCACATTTAAGTCTTTACATGCACATTTTTAAAAAACATTTCATAATATTTCAATCACATTTATGTACATTTCCATTAGACTGTTTTTTTTTCTAAATCTGTCCTGAACTGGTAATTTGCTCCCAGGTGAATCTTGACTTCTTCTAATGTAGGGAAATATGTGAAGCAATTGTGTCAAACTCAAGGCCCGGGGGCCAAATCCGGCCCTTTAGAGCAGTGTCTCTCAAATGGGGCACTACAGGAGGTACCTGAGAAAGAGACAGTGAAAAACTAACAAATTAAAGCTTTAAAAAATATGGGGTTTTGTAATATTGTGGATTTTTAGTTAAAAATTATAATCACAATAACGATGATGGAAAAATATCTTGATTAGAACATGAACTGAACAGTCTTGGGCCCACACCTGGTGGGAGATGACGGGAAGTAATAAAAAAAAAAAGAAAGAAAGAAGAAATGAATCTATTGAGGAGACACTAAATACTGTTTTTTTCCACTTATTTACAAAATGAGATTCTTTAAAATGTGTGTTAGCACTCATGCATCCATCATTATGTGCTATAGTTGTTTTGTCATAATATTCATGAATCATTTTTGAGCAAAATATTGCAGTCGGAAAAAGGGGTGCTTGAATTCAGAAATAAGAAAAAGGGGGTACTTGAGTCTAAAATGTTTGAGAGCATCCAATGTGGTCCGCAGGGGAAAGTAAAAGTGAAAGATAAAACATGAACCATGGTGTAAAATCAGTTGTAGATCCAAATACACAAATTGAATAAAACTCCAAAATATTTACAAGTCTTGCAGTTTTCCCAGGCTTATATCACACAATCATTTTTAATCACAAACTATTAAAAAAAAATACAAATTTTTCCTTAAAAATCCTTAAATTTTCCTCAAATTAATCCACAAAATTTCTCCAAATATCAATCAATCAATCTTTTATTTGTATAGCGCCAAATCATAACCAATGGTATCTTCAAGACACTTTACAGTAGAGCAGTCTTAAGGACGGACTCTTCATTTTATGGATACACACATATGCATATATACGTATATACACATACATATGTATCCCACACCCAACATGAATTCATCATGGCGGCAAGGAAAACCTTCTGTTAAGCAGCAGGAACCTTGTGTGGATCCCATTCCTATGATGAACAGCCATCCACGTTATGCTGTGTTGGGTGTGTGCAGAGGAGAGGGTGGAGACAGAGTTGTTGAGACTCTGTAACTCCACACTGAGGATCCCACGGACCTGCAAGACAAAAGCCAGAAGGAGTACAGGAGCAAACACACAAGGGAAGAAGCAGACATAGAGGGAGTGTTTGAGAGAGGAATGGGACCCTCTCCGGTCCCTTTCTAACCTAAATGACCTCTCTCTTAACGCCCTCTCCAACCTCTCTCCAACCGAGCATGCCAGACCCCCCCACTGGCAGTCTATGCCTATTGCATCTTAACTATGAGCTATGAGCTGGTTCCTAACTAAAAGCTTTACCAAAGAGGAATGTTTTGAGCCTAACCTTAAAGGTAGAGAGGGTGTCTGCCCCCCGAACCATGGTTGGTAGATGGTTCCAGAGAAGTGGGGCCTGATAACTGAAAGCTCTTCCTCCTATACTACTTTTAGAGACAAATGGAACAACGAGTAGGCCAGCATTTTGAGAGCGTAGAATTACAATTTGTCACAAAATCCAGGAAATTTAAAGAGAAGGTCCTACAAGGACTGATATGTGTCACTTATTGCTGGAGTGTCTTATACTGGAGTCTATACTGTGTATCATTTATATGTGGAAGTACAAATTAGGGCTCAATAATGATGATATTTCTTGTTTCCCTCCTTAAATCTGCCCCCTGGCCTGAACTATAACTAGTTTGACATCACTGCATTAGATCAACCAATGAGCCACCAGTTTTCTTGCAACTAACAAGTGCATATAAGCATGTTACACAATGTTACAATCTCTGACAAAATTAAAGGACAAGGAATCAGATGAGGTCATCAACCAGAGAGAAGAAGAGGAAGAAGAAGAGGAAGAGGAGAGAGGCTGAGTGGTGGAGTTTGGAGGTAAAACCGGAGGAGGAAGAAGAGGCCGAGGACATATGGACGTTCCTGATGAGATAGGAGTCACATTTGTAGACCACGTTGTCAATCATGGTCTCACAATGGCTGAGGCTGATCCAAGGATGCAGCTAAATGTTAGAGAACATGTGACCTCAATCATTCTGACTATTCAACAGCAAACTACAGCACGGCATGTACAGTTTACCTTATGAGGAGATTGTCCTGTGTTTACAATTCTATTTAGTTTTTTGTTTTCTTCGTCTTTTCCTTTCTGTACCACAATGACATGGTCCGTCATCAAATTACAGTAAAAACAGTTATGGTAATCTTGTCCAGCCTCTTGCATTCAAACTCCCACATACACATAAGGTGTAAATAGAGGTGTAAAGAGTCCTGATACATCCTACTCAAGTAGAAATACTGTTAGAAATTGTACTCGAGTACAATTACAAGTAAGACATACATAAAGTAATACTCAAGTAGTAGTAAAAATAGTAGCTCAGTTATATAGTACTCAAAGTAAAAGTTACTAGTTACTTTCAAAATAAAAATAAAAATGATAAGGTTCTAATTATAGCTACATTTTTATGAACTTTAAAACAGTGCCATGACAAAATTTGCCATGTGGAAAACAACATAATCTGAACCGAAGCAAGTGGCAGGGCGCTGATCAGAAATGGCACAAATAAGAACATATGAATTATGTTCAATGTGCCTTCATAAACTTATGAAGACACCATGAAACAGAAATGAAAAAATACTCAAACAATAACAATTTACTCAGTAACGGCTGACTGTAGAAATGTAATCAATTACTTTACGTTTTCAGAAATATATTCAAAAAGTACTTGTAAAAGCAATTCAATTACAGTAACTTGAGTACTTGTAATCCATTACTTTCACCTCTGGGTGTAACAAACAATCTACATCCAAACTTTAGCCGTAGATTACATCAGAACATCCTTACAGAATGCATGTTATATTAAAAACATGACTAATTTGAGTGTTTTATCCGTTCACAATGACAAAAATACTTTTTATTCTGATGGCACTGACATGTTCTTTGACAGTTATTTGAGAGACAAACTAAGGGTTTTGAGCAAATGACTGGCTTTTGCATGTAATCCATGGAGTTTTTCTATTGTACGAAATGTTTTGAGAAATTAACTAAATGTTATGCAAATGTTTAGAGTGGGAAAGCGACTGGAAAAAACTATTTCGGGTTACCTAATTGATATAAACTCCGGTTTTCCGGTCTGATCACAGCAATCCCAAATACAAATGACACTTAAACGTGACGCACCCTGTTAGCCAATAGAACGGCTTAGTGTGGTTTGAGTGATAGGTAGTCTAACCAATAGGGACGCAGTGGTTGTTTGAGTGGCAGACGTTGCGCTTCTAGTGGGGGAGGGGATCGTCCAAATTGACGCACCCGCCATCTTGAAAGTTGCCTTCAGATAATCTACCCTTTCGCGCCTGTCACAGTCTGTTTTATGCGTTAATTTTTCGTTGTGGTGTTTTGTTTTAATATATTTCAGAATACAACAAGTTTTGTGGGGTTCCCGGGACAGTTTGAAGATAAGGCTTATGCTGGAGACTCGCCGTTTGCTGATGCCAACCGGTAAGCACTTGCCTAGCTCATGCAGTAGGTGCTCAGAGCTCGCCGGCTAACGTTAGCTCCCAGCAGGCAGACAGCCACACTGGGCCATCTTATCACTGCGCTGTCAGTCTCTGTAGCTGTGGCCGGGCTAAGCACGGCTACTGTTACACCACCATCACTGCTGCCTGCTACCGGCTCCTGTTTAGGGCGTTTTACTGCGTTTGTTTTAAACCATCGTTACTGGCTGTAGAGTCCTAGTCTCTCACTCATTGAGATGATATCTAAAGCACTAGTTTGATTACAATTAAAGATGATCTGTTAGCTTACAGGAGCTAATAATGTTAGCTACTAAATAGCAGCAGGGTGTCTCTGGCCCTGTGATAATCCGTAGACACAGTTCCCAATTATGGGGCAGGTGATCATGTGATAATATCTGCTTTTGTGTGTGTGTGTGTGCAGGTTTTGGCTTTGATTGTACAGTGAGAACTAGCTGATGGCTGTCACCATTTTCACTCAGCATTAGAGTTGATGGTGGTTGTCACAGTTAGCAACAACAGCTGTATCCACTCATTTAACACTGTACTGTACTTAATCACAGCCCCCTGTTAGCTTTCAAACAGGGAATGTATTGATTGTGTTATCATCTGTGCAAAGTGCTCTTTTTTTTTGGTAAAGAAATATTAATGGTACACTACCAGTCTCTTATTCTGCTTCTCGCTCAATGGGCATTAATTTAGATTTTTGTCCACACAAAAAAACTCAATCGAGTGTGTTGAGCCATAAACATCTCCAGACAGTGGAGGGATTTGGCAATTAATACTTTTAAGGAATGTGATTAAACACATTTACTTAATCACAGAAGCAATGTGGGGGGGAGGTGCTGTACTGTTTACCTTTCCTAGGTGGGCTACCAGTACTATCAATGAACCTCAGTACAACAGGAACTAACAACTCACTGCAGCTCCTGCACTTTGCACAGCATAGATCTGAAAGAAAATATATTACCGTAGTCACTCTGTATGGCAGAGATGGCAGGGTAACAGAAAGTGAATGATTTATCATCTGAGCATTAACGCAGGAAAAAACAAAGGGTTTGTGTATTTTGTTGTTTTTTTGTTTATTTTTTCTTATTTTGTGTGTTTATGAGTCCTTTTGTGTATTTTTGTGTAGGCAGTGGTTATCTGTACAGTTGCCGTATCAATATACCGTCATTCTATCCGTACGCAGCGCCCCTCATTAACCAGTTTATTTCACGTGACTAAGACTAAACCTAACCGTATACCTAAACCTAAAAATTATTGCGATATAGGGTATACCTTAACCCTAAACCTGACACTATGTACGTGTACTTTGGTAAACGCACCAATAGCACTGGGGGTTGTTCGTACGGCAACCGTACGAATTGACACTTTCTTTTGTGCATATTTGGAGCCATTTTGTGTGTTGGTTGTCATTTTTTCTGTTTGTGCATGTATTTGTAGTAGGGAATGGATGAACCAAAATGAAAAATCTAGGCGAAAACCAGAAAAGAGCAAACAAAGACAGAAACACTAAATGGTAATTATTAGGCCAATAATTACCATTGTATTTATAGCTATGGCTATGTACTAACCTCACTAAAATCAAGACATTGAAATTGTAAAAAAAATAGTAATGCTTAAAGAATAAATTACTTTAAAAAATGAAAATATGTATTTAGCATTGACATTCCAGCAATGCAAAATATAAGATAAAATGTTTAACTTGACCCCAGTCATGTCTAAAACTGACTGGGTTGCAGAAAGATGGTAAAATGTGTTCTTTTAAGAAAACACAAAGTGCATTTAAGTTCTTGATCAGAAGTGGACAGTCTCTCACCGTCAGCTTTGCTCTCCGTTTCCTGCTTTGTGCACATATCCGTCTCCAAGCAGGTGTTCCGTATCCATTGCGGCCTGCATCATTTCTTGTGTGCGCTGCTTTATTTTCACAGACAAGTAAAGATCTTTATAACTCAGATCTCAGTGAAACATGTGCTGACAGACTCTGAAGTCTAATTTATGCTAGAGTCTACACTTATTTGTAGTTGTATTGTGTATTTACTGTTTTTGTTGTCCTTTTGGGCAATTTTATTGTTTTTTGATTGTTACGGATATATTCCAGTCTGGAGTAGTGGCCGATAATATTAATTGATCTGATACGATATCAGCACAAGTCATACGTACTATTTATTACTTATTTTGTATTGTGGAATGTTTGGAGAGGTTTGATCAAGTAATAAATTATATATATATATATACACACACACACACACACACACACACACACACATACATACATAAATGTCAAAGATAAAACCAAACATCAAACTCAGACAACTACTAGTTCACCCCAAAGACAAAATAGAACAAGACAAAAAACAAACATCAAAGGGAGTGGGAAAAGGAGAAGGCAGAATGACTACAAGAATGGAGAAAGAAAAGGCACAACAGGACAACCTCAAGTCTGCAATATCAAAGACCATTAATATATCAGAATAATATAATATTAGACCACTGCAGAACACATCACGTCATGGACTGGGACAGACGGAAACAAACGCTGGATCAAGAAAGTCATCGGGATCAGGAAGTGGAGCTTTAACATCAACAGGGATCATTTCAATTCAATTACAGTTATTTTTTTATCTTCCGAAAGTAAATTACAATTATGTTCTCAATTACAATTTAATCACAATTACTCATCCTTAAATAAATAACCTAATAAAAGTTCCTCTTGTGTTAGCTTTCTGTTAGCATCTCTTATAACTGGTCCTAAATCAGCTGTAAAACACACTAAAAACAAATGTGTTTGATCTTTCTTTGGTTCTGTTTCTGTGACTCATAGGTGTGAGCTGCTGAACTGCTGCATGTGTGTTTTTGGTTGGTCTGTCCATCACCACTGTCTGCCTGCTTGGCCCTCTGTCCAGCAAGACTGGAATGGGCCACAATTTCCAAAGACTAGAGCACGTCTCCTTTTAACCTGAGCTCCGCTGTCTGGACTCCACCTATTTAAAGGTTAGATGGCAAAATATTCTAGTAATGCTTTGGATATAACTCGACACAACTCACCGTAATCTTGTCGAGGGTCTTTTTTTTAATCTTCTTTTTCATTAGGTGTTGGAGATAAAGTCAAACTCTTGACTTCTTGATGTATGATCGGCTTTCTCTCAATCTGTTTTAGCACCAACATGTTTTGGAAATTTGACCTCCACACCACATCCCACATCGATACACTGCTAGAGAAAGAGGATGTGACCCTTACAGAGGTAATGGATGAGGACGATGTCCTGCAGGAGTGCAAGGCCCAGAACCACAAACTTGTTGATTTCCTGTTGAGGCCACAGTGCATGGAGGACCTCGTGACCTTCATCACACAAGAACCCTGTTCAGAGGTTGAGGAAAAAGTTAAATACAAGTAAGTAAATAAATCAAGGTGCACACATACAAGGTCTCTTCAGGTTTAGATGATCAATATTTTTTACCTCACACATAAAGATACAAAAATAATACATAGAACAGTTCTGATGGTACTGTGTATGTGTGCGCTGATAATCCCAACACCGATTAGGTGTGGAAATTATTTAGGCACCTCACGATTTGATCATGATTATAGGGACTGCGATTTAATAATGAATTGATGCATCTAGATGCACTTTTTAATAGGATTTCTTTGTTTCTCACTGTGACCTCTGATGAATTGCTCATTTTCAAACCACAACAATTGTATTCAGACAAGAGACATACTTACTGTATTTACCAGGCTATTGAAAGCACCGCTGTATTGGCCGGATTAGAGAGAGAGTTGCGACTTTGGTGTTATTTTTTGTGCGACTTCCGAGTCTCTTTTTTTGTCTCAACAATCTGTGACGGATTATGTGCGTGCGTGCGGGCACGCATGCGTGAGAGAACGCGCACAAAGTATTTATAATAAAAATAAAAAAATATACTAAATGAGTAAAATAAAACATGAAAGTAAATATTCTTACAAAAAGTACACAAACCAATAGAAATGCACAAAAATATACAAAAAGGCTCCAAAAAAACACACAAAATGACTCCAAAAAAACATATATTACAGAAAAATACACCAAACATCAATAAAAATATGAAAATGACTCAAAATACACAAAACTAAATATTTATATACAAAATGACAACAGAAATGCACTAAACTCCACCAAAAAAGATACAAAAATACACAAAATTAGTCCAAAATCACACTACAGTGGTAACAAAAAACAATAATAAAAGAAATGCACAAAAAGACAACAGAAAGATACATGTGCTTTATTTTTATCCAAACAGAATACATGTAATAATAAAAAACTATAAAAAAAAATGTTTCATAATTTATTCTATGCAAACACAATACATATAATAAAGAACTGCTTAGAATAAATTATGAAACATATATTTTTCAATACAAGCACAATACATGTAATCTATATATAAAAGCAAAAAAGGTGTGTGTGGAGCGAATATCTCCCCAACGTAGTATGAGTTTGACCTGAAACTTAGTCAACGGCTTCCAAATACCCCAAGTGTGTGCATTCGTTATTTTTGGAGTAATTTGGTGTAGCACAACATTCAAAACTTTCAATTTAAGATTACGGCCCTCTCGGTAATGAGCGCAGTATTGAGTGCGCTACTTCCGGCTCCGGGTTAATGACGTCACTGTGTCGCAGTTTTGTTTGGGTTGAAAAAAAAGTTTAATATTAAAAATGTTTTTTGTACTGCTAGAAGTTATTTAAGTTAATATTTCATGGTTATTTAAAATTACTAGTACAGTGCCCGTCGGAAGTATACATTCATGTGGGCGCATAAGTACAGTTTTCAATTGTGGCCAAATGAGTGTGTTTGAAGGTTGGATGTACATAGAGGTGTACATACTCTGTACTCTGTAGTGTTATAAAGGGGTTTATTTGCGGGTGCAAAGTAAAATAGCGTGTGCGATTTCCCTGGTTTAATTTTATGGGACATGTGCATGATAAATGTGTTTGATGTTTTTTTTATACTCATTTTTATATTTTTTTGTTTGATGTATTTTTCTGTTATGTATGTTTTTGGAGTCATTGTGTATTTTTGTATCTTTCTGTTGTCTTTTTGTGCATTTTTTGTATAATTATTGTTTTTTGTTGCCATTGTAGTGTGATTCTGGAATCATTTTGTATCTTTTTTGGTGTAGTTTCATGCATTGTCATTTTGTGTATTTTTTGTACAAGTATTTAGTTTTGTGTATTTTGAGTCATTTTCATATTTTTGTTGTTTGGTGTATTTTTCTGTGATGTATGTTTTTTCGAGTAATTGTGTGTTTTTGGAGCCTTTTTGTATATTTTTATGCATTTGTGTTGTCATTTTGTGTGCTTTTTGTATAAATATTTAGTTTGTAGTTTTATTTTACTCATTTAGTTTATTTTTATTATAAATTGTGTGTGCGTGTCTGAAAATTTTTGTGTGCGTTATCTCTCTCACGTGCGCGCGCATCATGCACATAATCCGTCAGGTTGTTGAGAAATTAAAAAAAAAAGAGAGAGAGAGACCCGAAAGTACCACGAAAAATAAACATTTTGCAACACCAAAGTCGCAATTCTCTCAACGGCTCTGTGTGCGTTCACCATGTACATCCCGATGTGGTGCACGCATGCCCGCGCATCAGCCGTATGTGTGTTTGTTTACATTGTAGCTGCTAGCATCTTTCTTGGCACATAGAAGAATATAAGGAGAAACACTCACCGTTGTACAGAACCCATCCGCTCACAAAAACGTTACATTCCTCTGTCTGAAGAAGCAGAATGTTTGGATTATAATCGGCTAATGACCGTCAGCACAGCCACCGCCCACAGTCATGGAGACGAAGGAGGAAGTGACGTCCGTGACCCGAGATTTAAAGGAAGTTTGGAATAATGATAATAATATTAAATAACCATGAAATATTAACTTAAATTACTTTTAGCGGTACAAAAAGGGTTTTAATATTGACCTGTTTTATTTATTTTTTTTTATAACCCAAACAAACTGCGACATAGTGACGTCATGATCCCGGAACTGGAAGTTGCGCGCTCAATCCCGCGCTCTTACCAAGGGAGCCGTAATCTTAAAATTAACGTTTTGACCGTTTTGCTACACCAAATTGCTCCAAAATAACAGGTGCACACACTTGGGGTATTTGGAAGTTTCAGGTCGAACTTACACCGTGTCGGGGAGATATTTGCTCCACACACACCCACACACACATACGCACACAGACATTTCTGGCTTTTATAGATAGACTAGTACAGTGCCCGTCGGAATTATGTATTCATGTGGGAGCATAAGGGGTATATTTGCGGGTGCAAAATGTGGGTGCAATTTTCCTGGTTTAATTCTATGGGACATGTGCATCACTTTTATATTTTTTTGTATGGTGTATTTTGCTGTAACGTATGTTTTTTGTAGTCATGTGTATTTGTGTATCTTTCTGTTGTCTTTTTGTGCATAAATGTTTGCTGCTTTTTATTTTTATTTTTTTTGTAATGTATGTTTTTTGGAGTAATGTTTATTTTTGTATAATTATTGTTTTTGTTGCTATTGTAGTGTGAATCAGGAGTGATTTTGTGTATTTTTCTGTTAATTTATGTTTTTTTGAAATCGAGTACAGTGCCCGTCGGAAGTATGTATTCATATAGTGGGAGCTTAAGAAGAGTTGTCAATTATGGGCATAATATAACAACATACTCTGTAGCATTATAAAGGGGTATATTTGCAGGTGCAATTCTATGAGACATGCCCATGATAAATGTGTTGTTGTTTTTTTAACTAATTTTTGTTTTTTTCGTTTGGTGTTTTTTTTCTGTAATGTACAGTGCCCGTCAGATGTATGCATTCATGTGGGATTATAAGTATTTAGTTTAATGTATTTTGAGTCATTTTCATGTTTTTGTTGTCGTTTGGTGTATTTTTCTGTGTTGTCTTTTGTGTACTTTTTGTATAAATATTTAGTTTTGTGTATTTTGAGTCATTTTCATATTTTTTGGTTGTCGTTTAGTGTGTGCGCGCGCGCCTGCCTAACTTTCACTAAAATAATCTATGTAGCACCGTTTACTGATCTGACTCAACACTACAGTCACTACCACCCAATGAATGGGTGTCGTGACACAGACTGTAACCGGACTAAATGGTGATCCGTTACACAGGACACGTAGACTCTCGCTCTTTCTCGCTCTCTCTCTCTCTCTTTCTCTCTCGTTCTCTCTCGTTCTCTCTCTCTGTGTTTCTGTGTCTCTCTCACAGTTTCTCACACGCGCGCACTGCTGATAATTGTGCAGCTTTCAACACAGCAGCCATTGCCGTCAATAACTTCTGGGTGAGGTCTGTCCGGTCTAAATAGCGAACGGTCAAACTAACATGAAAATAAATGT
This sequence comes from Gouania willdenowi, assembly GCF_900634775.1. Taxonomy (NCBI): domain Eukaryota; kingdom Metazoa; phylum Chordata; class Actinopteri; order Blenniiformes; family Gobiesocidae; genus Gouania; species Gouania willdenowi. Next base: position 30,012,164 of record NC_041049.1, on the reverse strand, counting down.
TTCAAAATGTCATCACCAAATAAGTAACAGTAACAGTTTCCTCGAAAGAGGAAGTCCACGGGAGCTCGTGCACACACCGGAAGTGAGCTGTGCAGTGAAATAGATATAGATGGTGCGCTAGCGCCCCCTCACACCCTGAGGTCAAAAGCTGAATAGGTTTCATTTCTGGGCCGTCCAGAAGTGAAATAAAATTAAAATAAACATTTTGAAATGACCAAATTACTCCAAAATAACAGATACACACACTTGGGGTATTTGGAACCCGTTGACCGAGTTTCAAGTCGAACTCGCACTGTCGGGGAGATATTTGCTCCACACACACACACAGACCTCCCTTGCTTTTATAGGTAGATTCCCGTGATCCCAAACTTCCTTTAAATCGCGGGTCAAGGACTTCACTGGCTGTGCTGACGGCCATTAGCCGACCATATCACAAACTATCTGGTTCTTCAGACAGAGGAATGTAACTTTTATGTGAGTGGGTAGGTCCATAACATGGCTCCACTATGATTAACCTTTGTTCTGCGCAAGGGTGAGTGTTTCTTCTAATATTATTCTATGTGTTGAGATGCTAGCAGCTACAATGTAAACACACACACTATGTGCATGAGCGCGTGTGTGAGAGGTAACGCACGAAGTAGATGGAGGTAGACACACACAGTATTTACAATAAAAATATACTAAATGAGTAAAATAAAACAAAAAACCAAACAATATTCATACAAAAAGCACACAAAACAACAGAAATGCACAAAACTATACAAAAAGGCTCCAAAAACACACAAAATGACTCCAAAAAACAAACATGACAGAAAAATACACCAAACAGCAAAAAAATATGAAAATGACTCAAAATACACAAAAATAAATATTTATACACAAAATGACAACAGAAATGCACAAAACGACACCAAAAAAGATACAAAAATACACATAATGACTCCAAAAAACATACATTACACATTTATTATGCACATGTCCTATACAATTAAACCAGAGAAATCGCACACGCTTTTTTATTTTACACCCGCAAATATACCGCTTTATAACACTACGGAGTATGTACACCTCTTTATACATCCAACCTTCAAACACATACTCATTTGGCCATAATTGACACCTCTACTTAAGCTCCCACATTAATTCATATTTCCAACGGGCACTGTACTAGTAATAAAAAAAACTCCAGAGAATAAATTATAAAACATATATTTTTTTGTACAAACACATTGCTTTTAAATTGAATTTTCAATCTCAGCATGGCAGAAGTGGCAAAACTCACAGTGAAAGCAGCAAAAATTCATTTTCCAGTAGTGCGCATGCTCATAATCAATCTCAGTACGAACTCAGACCGTGGCACCGGAGAGGGGAGAGGGGCGTCTGAGCAGCCGCACTCACACTGATATACTAGCAGTGGCAAAGCTCACAAGTATCAAGCATTTCAACCTGATGTGAGTCACTGAGTGCGTGCACGTGTGCGACTGAAGCGCGCGCGTGCGTGAGTAGGGGTGGGAACCTCTGGGTACCTCACGATATGATACACTATACGAAGCTCACGATAACAATTATCTTATGATATGACGATACTGCGATTATTGATATATTGGTCAGAAATCAATCTACAATAATCTATGACATAAAAAAGATTAAGTGAAAAAATACAATTTTTATTTTACATCTCTGAAAGACAATAAATTGAAAAAGTGTCCTATGAACAGTGACACTATTTTAGTGCAACATTTCTGTAAATAAGCGTCAACATACCAATATAAATGAATAAGTATCTCCAATAGTGCTTTCTGTAAACAAAAAATAGGGTCTTTCTTACCAGTGACGCCAGTATAGTGCAATATTCTAGTAAACAATATATTGGTTCCTTCAACAAACAGTGGCCAAATTTATGTGAAGACCTACCTGCACATTTTAGTGAAAAAGCAGAAAAGGTCTTGAAAAAAAAAATAGATAATCGATCGTGCAGAAAAATATCGCGATATATCGCCGCATCGAAATATCGTCACACTCCTAGTATCGAGTAACACACACCATGTTTCCCCAGTGAGTGTGAGCCACACACATGAATTTTAGTAGATGAAGTTATTTTCAGTCTGCTCGTTAAGTTACGTCTATTTGTATATTCCTTATTAACCTTGGATGATAATCACCCATGCACTAAGAAATGGTAAATAAATTGTTTTATTTTGTACGAATGTGTCTTTTATCAGATTTTACCTAAACCGCAGCATTGGTGCAAACTTTACTAATCTATCATGCGCATATCCAATAGAATTAAACCAGGGAATTCACACACGCTATTTTACATTGCACCCCCAAATATAGCCCTTTATAACACTACAGAGTAGAGAGTACAGTATGTACACCTCTTTATACATCCAACCTTCAAACACATACAGATTTGGCCATAATTGATAACTCTACTTAAGCTCCCACATGAATACATACTTCTGACGGGCACTCTACTGGTACTGTTAATATATATGAATATTCAGCAGATGTAAGACTTTTACTGTCACTCGTTGCCACGCAATTTCCCTCCACGATCAGACACTGTCCTGCATACGGATCATGACACCTCCGTTTTGTTATTAAAGCTGTGAGTGCTTTCATTTTCCCACATGATCCAAAGCTCGTTTTTGAACTTTCAGTTCACTGTGATGTTCAGTGGCTGTTACAGTTCAGTCATTCCGCTGCAGGGGGGACTGTCAGTAATATTCTTCTTCCTACACCCACTTTCACTGGACATGTGTGTGTGACTGACTGAAATTTCCACACACACAGCGCACCGTCACATTGGCTGCACTCACAACTTTAAAGGAAAAAAATAGCGTCCTATTCGGTATATTTTTACCTTTTACTGAACCAGCAGAAGATATCTGTAAATGTTCAGTAAGAGCTGCATGGTAAAGATCCAAAGTAGCAGCCTCCTACTTGTGATATAATCAATAAAAAAACACTAAACCAAAAGTGCTGTTCTGAATAATATATAATATACACTTTATAAAGAGCTAAATCAACAGTTAATGAACCATAGTGCTGTTAAAATATCCTTTTACTGTAATCCGTCAAAGTTACCATTTAAAAAAACGATAATGGAAAATGACTGCATCGATTATTACTTGGTCTGAATGATGGTGCATCTAGTATTTCTCCCACCCATATACACCTCACACATAATTATTCTGTCCCACCACCGATCTTCCTCTAAGCCAGAAATCACGGCGTGATCAAACATGATCTACTGCTGCATTGCAAGCTACTCGGAACTCAGGCTTTTCCGACTTCCTACTTGAAAAACTGACTTGGAATGCCACCTGAAATCGGAGCTCCTATTCAGTAAAGTCGGGGAAAAGATTAATATTATCGTGGTCAGCCATGTTTGAGGTATCTGGATGCGGAGATCAGAATTTTTAACTGGGAAAGGCAGAGTTTCAAGTTGCCTTGAACGCAGCATTATGCATTTCTCAGTCAGCTCGCTTCTTGATTGGCTACATTCTGTTCTACGTCACAAATCACGCGGTCAGGAGTCATCGGCTTTCCCCACACACACACAAGGAGTTTTTGTTGTGAATATTTAACGGGTTTAATATTTATGATTGTCGACCCTGACACGTTTCATAGTCTATTATTTCTAAGATACGATAGTCACTCGTATCTTAGAAAACACAAGATAATCTGGTTTTTGCCATCTTTGGACTGTAAGGGAGAAATTGGGACAAAAACAGCCTGATTATTCTTGTGTGCAGTTTACACTTATGGTTTAATTGTAGGAATATTTTATTGTTTCATATCCATATATGTAAGTGTTGTTTAACTACATCCCAGTTTGTTGAACAAAAGAGTCAGGCAGAGTGCTTGTTTTTATATGAGTTAAACACTCTGAGCAGTAAGGTATTCTGTCTGCAGGTATCCCAACATATCCTGTGAGCTGCTTACATCAGATGTGAGCCAGATAAACGACAGATTGGGAGAAGATGAAAATTTGCTGATGAAACTGTATGGTTTCCTCCAGAATGAGCCACCTCTTAACCCTCTCCTCGCTAGCTTCTTTTCCAAGGTCCTATCTATTCTTATTGGACGCAAGCCTGAACAGGTGAGTTTATGAGACAATGTTGGTAACAGCACAAATGTAATGATTTCCACTCTGCGTTTCATTAGTTATTCCATGAAGGCTTGAGCTTCTTCATATTTGTCTTTGTCCATTTTGTTCAGATTGTGGATTTTCTGCGGAAACGGGAGGACTTTGTGGATTTGATGATTAAACACATTGGGACATCGGCCATAATGGACTTGCTGCTTAGAATGCTCACCTGCATTGAACCCCAGCCTCTACGTCAAGATGTTCTCAATGTGGGTAGCAACACTTTTATATTCACTGAAATGAATACTATATTCCTAATTTAGATCTTATCTAAAGTCTCACAAGTTCTGTTTCAGATTTTTCCCAATTACATATTAGTATACCCAATTCCTTTTCACAGTACCCAGTTCTCTTTCATCAGCTTTCCCTAATTTGTAATTACTGGTGTTATAAACTCCACAAAATCATGGAAACAATGTTTAATGGAGATTAATGGAATTAACTCAAGTTAACAGTTTTATATTTCTAAGTGCTGAATGGAACAGCATCACGCTCGACACATGAGATGGATTGCAGCAAGATTTATCATTTGCATCCAAACGTTTGCTGCAAACTAGAGCTGCAACAATTATTTTGTAGTTTACTAATCTATCGATTGTTTGATTAGTCATGATTATTTCTCTATTTTTAAGCGCATATTTTGGACTCCTTTTTTATTTTAATTCTAATATCATTCAAATCCCACAGTTGATAATAAATGAAAGAGTTTTACTGTTCAGAATAAACCGTATCAGCAGAAAGCAGAAAAAGGGTATTTCAAAGCGACCACGCTGTTATTCACTGATTAGTGCAGTAAATTTTGCATAAACATAACTAAACTAGTGTGTGCTAAGCAGGCTTCTTCATGATTTTCCAACAGACAAACAAACAACATAGATCTAATAACTATTTGAATAATCAAATTTGCATGTGATTAGAAATAAAAAAGAACTCCTCACTTCGCTGCATAACGGGAAGGAACAGCAGCTGTGGGTGTTTGTGTGTACTTTAATGGAATGAGGGCTCATCTTCAGGGTTTACACTTGAATAGTTTCACTGGTTTCTTCTCAGTGAAATGTTTCCAAACTTTGGAGACTTTAGATCAGACTCGGAGTTAGGCCTCTTCTGTTTGTTTCGCCATTTTTCTTCACTGGGCAGGAAGTTGGCTTGTAATTGCAGGGTCACCGGTTAAAATCCAACACTGGGTCATCACTGTGGGATGATGAGCAAGTCCCTTAACCCTAGTTGCTCGTGTTGTACGTCACTTTGGATAAAAGTGTCAGCTAAATGAAACTGTAATGTAATTGTAATCTTGTTTACTTGTAGAACATAAATCGTAGGCCCTACAAAGCTCAGAAGTACCAGCCAGTTAAAACTAGTTAAAATTTTCTTAACCATTTTCAACCATTGTCAAACTGTCCAGCTGCCTAATGAGAAGGCCTCTTAATAGCGACAAACATTTATTTGGTCTTTTCTAGCTGCTTTAGCTGTAAACTGCTTAAATTCTGTACATTTTTAACTCCCAGACATTATTTAAACATTCTCAACTTTTCATCTTTTATGTTTTATAATCCAAGCCTTCCTGTGATGGATAATGTGAGTGTGGCAGCTGGACAACTTTCAGAAAAATTGATGCTACAGCCACACTTTCTATCTTTAAATGATTTTACATTTCCAAAGTTAGTGTAACACAAGCGTTCTCCCGATGCCCCATGGTCCTGTTTCAGTGCTTACATGCCTGTTATGGCCCAGGGGTAAGCAAGAACACCCTGATGTGTTTTCAAAAGTGTTTTTCTTAAATCCAGCACAAACTTATTCTGCAGTTTAAGCATTGCATCAATTTTTCTGGACCAGACACTGCAGATTTTCTTCCTATGGTTTGGATGAACCCAGTCGTTTATCTATCTCAGGGCAGTGATCCTCAAACTGCCTCAAGTCTGTACACTTGTCCTTTTTTTTCTTGTTTTAAAACTCATAAGCCTACAATGAATGTTCACTTGTTGCCTGATAAATTTGATATCAGTTTTATTAAAGTGTCTCTATGGTCACATTATGGCTGTTGTTTGTAATCTATTGCTTTAAATCTTTGTCCAGGAGTAAAGAGTGATTGTAACATATTTTAGTGGTGTTTTAAATTTATTTTTTAGAAGTTGTGTAATGGTAACTAACAATAGCAATAACTGATACATATAATGATTTTATGTTCTAGTTAAGTACTTCAAATCTGAAAAATGTGTCTTTGTTCGGGATTGTTTATTACCTCCTCCAAGGAGAGTTTTTGCCAGCATTATTTTAGTTTTTTGAAAATTGGACGGATTTTAATGAAATGTTCAGGAATTATCTCAAATGGGACAAGGAACAATTGATTAGATGTTGGGGATGATCCAGATTAATATACTGATTCTGGATTAGGTTGAAAAATGGATAAATCCTTACATTCAGCTGGTACTACAATATTGCCTGCTTTGGACTTTGTACATTACATGCACTAGTCATGAGTTCTGTTTCACTTTCTCTTGTGATCTTGCTCAGCCATGTGCTGTAAATGTCATAAAAGCCTTTTAAAGTGTGAATGATTGGGCACCATATCTGCCAATATCTGGTAAAGATGAGATTTGGTGCTTGGCGGAGGTTCTCTCAGTGCTCTTGTTTATTTTGTCTTCAAAGAAAGATCTAAATACTCTGTTGTGTCTTTAGTAAAGTCTTGTTAGCAGAAGTCACATGTTTATTTATTTAGGTTCCCCTAATTCGATATCTGATTACTTCCCCAGCTGCAAATATGTTTTATTTTTTGTATTTAATATTTTTACTCACTGCTCTACACATCTGTTTGTTTTTAAGTGGTTGAATGAGGAGAAGATAATCCAGCGACTGGTGAACATGGTACAGTCTTCTCAGGATGAAGATGTGAGTTCTACTTATAGACACAATGGATATACAGTCAAGTTTATTCTAATAGTTTTCCTTGAACCTGCTCTGTGTGTGTTTTCCCCCCATAATAGAGACACTCCAATGCCTCCCAGTCTCTGTGTGAGATCATCAGACTCAGCAGAGACCAGATGTTTCAGGTCCAGGGCTGCTCTGAGCCGGATCCACTGCTGGCCACTCTGGAAAAGTAGGCATTTGGTTATGTTGATCAACCCCTCTTGTCTTTTATTATACTTAAAGGTGCAGTCTGTAACTTTCAGATACCTCCCTTCCCCTCCCTCTCTATTGATCTCTTGCCCTGCCTCCAAAGTCCCTGCCTCAGAGGAGCTAACAAGCTAATGTTAGCCCGACAGCAACATCACAGTAATATAACATTCACTGTTAAAAGCATATTACTGCAGCACTTCTCTCTCTCTCTCTATGTGCACACACTAAATTATCAGCCGCAGCAACACAGTGTCACTCACAGCAGCCCACACGGAGGCTGCAGTGATGGCAGTGAGCACATGAACAAACACATGCACTACAGAGTTCTAGTGCAACAATTACAAATAAAACATAATGTAATTAAGCAGCAGTAATTACCGTTCAAGCAGAAAAGTTACCAATTCCATCTTCTACTCCTGCAGACCATAAACTGTAAAAAAGACGGCGCTCCAGGCACTGCCTTGCTATGAGCATTGCTGTGTTTTGGTGTGGCGGAAATGGGGCGGCGGCTGTGAGCAACAGCTGTCAGACAGTCCATCAAACACAATCCTGGCTCTGATTGGTTCTTTTTGCTCGGTGGTGCATTCTGGCAATCTGCCAAAGGCTGCAGGAGCAGCAGGAGGGACTCAATGAGTCTGTTTTTTTTCACACAAACTACTAGTTTGATGTAAGGCTGTCCTTACATAGTGACAGCTTTAGCAAATATGACAAAACGTCACTTTTATAAGAGTTACGGAGTGCACCTTTAAGTTAGCACAAGTGTTTAGTTTTATTAATGCCTTTGATATTTTCAATGTGATTTTTCAGGCAAGAGACGGTGGAGCAGCTGTTATCTAATATTTTTGACAAGGAAAAAAACGAGTCCGCAATCGTCAGTGTTATTCAAATCCTCCTCACTTTGTTTGAGACACGGAGACCAGCGTAAGTCCAGTCTTTTCTTCTTGGGCTTTTATTGAGAAATCCGATTTTACCATTTCCAAATTGTCCGTTACAACCCCATGATGTGTCCCATTGAATGTTATGGTTTATTTTGATAAATGTATACACATCATTTTACTTTAAACATCAAAGCGTAAAAGGGACTTGTTATTCATTGGACCAGTTCGCTAAAGGAAATAAAATGTGATGATAATGACTGATACAAACAATTTTATGATGGGATGTCATATCACGACATCCACACTTTCTATCTCTCTAGTTACTATCATGTTCTGAGGTCATTTCTGTCATGATGGGATTTGACAGTTTATAGCCTGCAACAAATGTCAGCTCTGCTGATTTTTCCCACCACCTCACTACACCCATCATCCACTCACACGCTATAGGCAACAACGCAGCCATGCAAGGCACACACAGGGTGTTCATCATTACAAATTTCAGATATTAGTTCTTACCTGGAAACAGTTCAGGGGCCTCATTTATAAAACATTGTGTAGGATCCATACTAATAGTGTATTTGGATTGCGACAGTCATACTTTCATTAGGCCAATTTATTTAAAATCTGTTGAGGATAGATGACTGAGACCCTAATGTCACCAGTCAGAGACCAGGTTTATAAATCACTGAATCAACTGCTTTATCTGACAGAAGATGGAACCACCTCCAACTTTAATTCATTCTTAAGAATATAGTTGAAACCCTCTTTAACAGCCTCAAGTAAACCTAAAACATACTGTTTGTATGAATCAGTAATTTTTTTTTTTTTTGATTAGCAAATAAAGGAACACAATACTTCCAACAACGAACATGGAAGTTTTACCTTCTACACAAAATTAAAAACAATAAGGTTTAAACTAATTGAAAAGGTGTAGGCTGAAACTCATGCTTATTATGCCTATACCCTTTTTTTCAAAGCACTTTCAGACAAGATTTCACAATTAATTATGAGTCGTCTGAGCAAACAAGCAACCTTTTAAAGGAATCATCAACTGTTTTTACAAATGTGGCCCAAAACCTTTGAAATGTTCTTATTAGAAAAGCTGCTAAATGATCTAAAAAGCTGCTCAATGATTTAAAAAGCTGCTAAATGATTTAAAAAGCAGGCTGAATGCTTTACTCCAATAGAAAACAATGGGATTTTTACAGGCAAATCAGGCTGTGTGACGTCTTCAATTATGTGATTTCAAGTTGGCAGAACACAGGTTCTGAAATGGTAAAGAAGTCCAATTTTTAAAAGTTAAGAAAACCATGATGGTGCAAAATAATGTGTTTTGTTAGACATAGATCTTCTAATAAGGACGTTTCAAAGGTTTTAGGCCACATTTGTAAAAGCAGTGAATGATCCTTTTAAGCATCTTACAGGATAACTAATTAAATAAGATTATTTTCCATAGCAATATTCCAGTCTTATTTTTCAAATCTTTTCATCATACCTAATCTTTATATTTTTTTAACATTTGATTTTAAACGTTTTTGTAAACGAGGAAAGTAAACTGCTTATTTTCAAAGTCATGATCAATGGTGTGTATTAATGACCTGTGATCAATCTGCTTCCCTGAATGTAAAACCTTTGTGTGTGTGTGTGTGTGTGTGTGTGTGTGTGCGTCTCTAGGTTTGAGGGCCATATGGAGTGCCCCCCAGGAATGTCTCATCCTTCATTCTCAGTCAACCACAGCATCTTAGAGGCTGTTAGACCTCGACTCAAAGATTTCCACCATCTTCTGCTGGAACCTCCAAAAGTAAGGCTGCATAGACTTTATGTATTGTCATTTGTTCAAAAACCTGTGTCATTTAGAGTTACTGTTTGTTTTTCAACCATTAGAAAAATGTAATGAAGACCACATGGGGTGTATTAGACCCTCCAGTTGGAAACACTAGACTGAATGTGGTGAGACTAGTGGCCAGTCTGTTGCAAAGCAACACTCACAGCATCAACGCAGAACTCATCAACCTCAACACCCTGGGAGTTATACTCGTAAGTAGGCCCTGTAGTGACATTCATCTTTTACTTTTCCTCCATATGCTTTACTTACAACAACATTTCTGTAAAGCTGAGAAAACATTTCTTCTCATTGTGAGTTGTCCTAAGTGCGTGTGGAAGACGTGCATTTGTTCACAACTGAATGATTTAAATCCCCCTCATTAGAATGACGTATTTTTAATAGAAAGGGAATACCCTGCAAATAAGCGCAAGCAGCATAAATACCAACACAGGCAAAAGGAGGTGGGATGACGAGGCTTTATTTCCTGATCCCTTTGTAAGATCTACAGAGACATCATGCCTATCATAAAGGCTACATAAAGCCCTCTAGGTGGATTAGGATTAAAACATCTGAGAAGCTGCTGGGACACACAGCTGCTTGGCAAAGGTCTGATGATGTTAGACGGTACTGAAAAAATGAAATATTGTCATCGATTGACATTAATGAGTGCTGCTTTCTTTCTAACAAAGTCTGCTTCATCCAGGTTTACAACAAGCTCAGCTTTATAATAAATATCCAAAATGTTCATTTATTTATTTCTCTGTAAACAGGATTATGTCAAAAGTAGTTAACAGATTTTGAAAATATTTGAACCAAAGATAGACTTCACACCATGGAAGATTCTATTAAAGTTTAGATGGGATCTAGATTATTATGCTGATTCTGGATCGATTTCAAAAACAAAAAATTTGGCAAAATTTGACATTTGGCAAAATGTAAAAAAAAATCATATCTGCGTTGGTAATTGACCGTTCTTTATGAAATTTGACTTAGTTCATGTTTGGTTGGTTCCTCCATTGTCCCACAGAGTTTCATCTGTGTCAGATCTGGATTGCACATTTCATTGTCCATACATTTGGACTTACTTTATTGTAGTTAATGGGGACAGAAATCTCATCCAAGCCTTTAAAGTGTGAATGATCATGTTTAGGGCTGCACCAAAATAAAAATTCATGGCCAAAAACCGAAAATGAAAAAGCCAAGGCCAGAAACCGAAACACCGCTAGAAATGATTGTGCAATTGTTTTTAACCTGTAATGTTTGATTCTTCCTGAGGGGAGGGGGTTAAAGAGTTTGTGTGCAGGGTGGATGGGGTCCTTTATGATGCAGGAGGTCTTTTAAAACAATTTCCTCACACAATTTCTTCCTTTTTTCCATTTTAATAAACAGGATATGTATTTCAAGTATATCTGGAACAACTTTCTACACATCCAAGTAGAGATCTGCACAGCCATGATTCTGGCGATGCCTCCTGCCCCTCAAGACATCCAGCCAGACACAGAGCAGAACCACCCACGGGAGAGTCTCCTTATTAAACATGTAAGGCCTCAGCACGTCCAATCAGTTCATTTATGTGCCAGCATTAATTATTCCATGTATGAGTTTGTTTTTAAAAAAAATAGTACTTTCTAAATGTTTTATGTTACGATTGTTCACAAACATGGCTGATTTAGTCATAGTGAACTCCCTAAATCACTGGTGTTAAAGCAGCAGTATGTAAGTTTTTTTTTTTGGCATTAGTCATTTGGTCAAAAATCCATAGTAACCTTTGAGGATATTATAATTCAAAGTGTTTCAAAAGGACACTGGATCTCTACGCCTTCTCTTGGGCCTGTTTTCATAAACTGTACTGACGTCGTACTCAAGGAAATGTAAAATAAATGTACACATTCAGAAATTGACAAAGTAGAAGTACAAAAAATTTAATGACTTCACTTTGATGGTTCAGACCAAAGTGATTGCTGATACAGAGAAACACTGCAGCCAACTCTTAAATCAAATATACAACAGTCTTAATATTTTATTTTTATAGATTTTGTAGTATAGAATTTCACTTGGCTCAGTTTCAGTGTCTTATTGTCTATTCTTGAGAGGATATATATTTAACTTCCGTTTGCTTAACTTCTTTCGTTGTCAAAACTAATACTTTTGACAAACAAATTTTGCTTTCTGTACAAATGTATCTTTTAACCTAACAATAAATTAATAGGTTTAGAATTGAAACAAAGCTTTTATTGAAACATTTAGTTGTCAACTGACTTGCATAGCGTGCTTATGTATTTTTGTGAGCAACATCTTTTCTTCTGTTTTAATTCACTTTTGTGTTTAAATAATTGAGATTAATCAATATGGCAAATTACCTACCTTCCTCGAACACAAAAATCCAACCTGGCAATGCAGCTTCTTCATTGGTTTACTTTCTTCATTTCCTAAAATCTGTGTTTTGCTACTTTTCTCACTTAAATGCACCTTATTTATTTATTTGACAGGGACAATGCAGTTCAACTTAGATACAAAACAGGTTTACAGCTGATATGATACACATAAGAGTATATACTGTAGCTAGTGCTAGTTTACAATTCCTGTCCCTGGTTTTGCCTTTCTACACTACAGTGAAATACAGTCAAAACAATAAAACTTACCCAACCACAATACAAATATTATAAAACATTCACAAACATACAACTATTGACAAATAGGTACAGTTTGGGGTTTCTTTCAGACAGCACTGAGTTGTTAAGGGGGCGTAATGAGGCAGGTTTCAAAATATAAAAAAGTGCAGATATTTGTGTAAAAACATAGTAAGTCGTTTATGAAAAAGAACTACTCAAGTAATGTACAGATACCAAAATGTATTTAAATACAGTAACAAAGTAGTTGTACTTTTATTAATGCCACTTCTGTTCGCCAAGGAAAAAAGCGGTACCCTACAAACAACAAGAGACGAACTGGAGGAGCACTTGAGAACAACGCACTCTGATCCAAGGCACTACGAACATCTGGCCATTCCTCCAGACATCCCACCAATCGCCCCCCCAGAATATCAATTTGAAATTGGCCCTCCAACCTGGAAGGAGGTGAAAAGCGTAGTCCATTGGGCAAGATCAGCATCAGCCCCTGGGCCCAATGGAATACCATACAAAGTATACAAGAACGCTCCAGATGTCTTGAGATTTCTCTGGAAGCTCATGAGAACAGTATGGCAGAAAAAAATGATACACTAAGTGTGGCGTAGAGCAGGTAGAGTCTTGATTCCAAAGGAGAAAGATGCAAAGAACATCAGCCAGTTCTGCCCAATCTCCCTATTTAATGTGGAGGGAAAAGTGTTCTTCAGCGTCATTGCACAGAGGATGGCTGCGTACCTACAAATAAATGAGTACATTGATACAACTGTTCAGAAGGCAGGGATATCAGGCTTCTCTGGCTGCCTGGAACACTCTAGCATGATCTGGCATCAGATCCAAGTGGCAAAGCTGGAGAAAAAGGATCTCCATGCCATCTTCCTGGATCTCGCTAACGCCTTTGGCTCTGTGCCCCATGAACTCATTTGGACTGCTTTTAGGTTCTTCCATATCCCTATCACCATCTTAACTCTAGTTAAAGCCTACTTTCAAGATTTACAGTTCTGCTTTTCAACCTCTGAGTTCACCACCTCATGGCAGTGCCTGGAAGTAGGCATCATGGCCGGATGCACTATCTCTCCTCTGGCATTCACCATGGCGATGGAGATCATCATTCGAGCCTCAAAATGGGTTGTAGGTGGACAACGGGTCGGCTCTTGTCTGCGCCTTCCTCCCCTCAGAGCCTACATGGATGACATCACCACGCTGACCACCACCATCCCATGCACCAAGAGGCTGCTCAGGAAACTGGAGGATAACATCAGTTGGGCCCGTATGAAGATCAAGCCATCTAAGTCACGCAGCATCTCAGTGGTGAAAGGAGTGCTTGCTGACTTGAAGTTCTTCATTGGTGATGATCCAATCCCCACAGTATCTGAACAGCCAATCAAAAGCCTCGGAAGGTATTACGATGCAAGCCTGAAGGACAGGTACCAGGTGCAACAGCTGCGCAAGGACATCAGCGCTGGCCTACAGTCCATCGATAATACTCAGCTACCTGGGAAGTTAAAGATTTGGTGCCTTTAATTTGGTCTCCTACCCCGGGTGCTGTGGCCCCTTGCAGTGTATGAAGTCCCCATCTCAACAGTAGAGAAACTGGAAAGAGGAGTCACAGCGTACATCAAAAAGTGGCTTGGACTTCCGCGATGCCTCACTAACATAGGCCTGTATGGAGATGGTGTTCTCAAGTTGCCCCTCACCAGTCTCACGGAGGAGTTCAAGTGTGCTAAAACACGACTACAGATGACACTGAATGAATCCAAAGACAAAGTGGTGAAAGACAACGCACCAACCTTAGCTACTGGGCGCAAATGGACTCCAGCAACAGCAGTGGAGGAGGCAACATCAGCTCTCAAACATGCTGTCATTGTGGGGAATGTTCAGCGCGGAAGAGGAGGCCTTGGCCTAAATACCAGCCAACCAACATGGAGCAAGGCAACTGCACCTACACGGAGGAAGATGGTGGTGGAAGAAGTACGCCGTCAGGAGGAGGCTGCAAGGTGGGCCAAGGCAGTCTCCCTTGGCAAACAGGGACAGTGGACACGGTGGGACAATGTGGAAAGGAGGAGGCTCAGCTGGAGAGAGGTGTGGGCCATGGAAGCACAGAGTCTGCGTTTCACCATCAGGGCTACTTATGATGTCCTTCCAACACCTGTCAATCTCCATCAGTGGTTTGGGGAGAACCCAGCTTGTACCCTATGCTCCAGGCCAGCCTCTCTCCGGCACATTCTAACAGGATGTAAAGCCAGTATCAACCAAGGACGGTACACTTGGCTCCACAACCAAGTCCTAAAGAGCCTTGCGGCCGCCTTTGAGGGCAAAAGATCTGCCATCAACTCCCTACCACTGCTAATATCCAACCCCACATGGACAACTGCCTTTGTCGGTGAAGGGGTGAAAGCAACCAGGAGCAGCTCGGCACCATCAGAGAGAGGCCAGCTGTGCCTAGCACGTGACTGGGCAATGCTGGTAGATATTGGCCAACAATTGGCGTTTCCTGCAGAGATCACCACCACCACCTTAAGGCCTGATCTGGTGCTTTGGTCCCGCTCCATCAAGAAGGTTTACATCATCGAGCTCACCGTACCCTGGGAGGATTCCATAGATGAGGCATATGAGCGAAAATACCTGCGCTATGCCGAACTAGCAGCAGAAGCACAACATCGCGGCTGGAATACAGAAGTCCGGCCAGTGGAGGTTGGATGCAGAGGGTTTGTAGCAACATCTACCACCAAAGCTGCATCGGAGTCAGCAGAGAGAAGCAGCCAGTGGCTCTGGCTGAAGAGGAACGATACCTCTTGGGTCCCCAAATAGTGGGTTGGGGTTTGCGGTTGGCTCAGGCTTGGCTCTGGCAGGCAGGGCGCCCATGCCATGTGTGGGCCTGGGATGCAAGCTATGGGCTGATCACCCTGTGGCTGGCCAACTCTGGGGAGGGTGTATAGTGAATGGCCGAAACACCCTATGATCCGGAGGAACACTACTGATGATGCATCCTAGGCCCTTGCTTGCCCTGTGGGGGGATGGGTGTTCTGTTCCCTGGGTCAAGCTCTTTTCATCAACTTTTGTACGTGCTCGCACAAAAAGGGTATTAACATCTTGTCCTGTGTTTTAGAATCTGGAAGTCAACATTTTTAATAAAATGTCCTGAAAATTCCTGTTTGTACTGCCATATTTTAGTGTGTCAATGTTATTACCTACCTGTACATACATTAATGTTTTTTTGTTGTTGTTTTTCTGCGTTAGCTGTTTCAGAAGTGCCAGTTTGTTCAGAGAATTGTAGATGCATGGAGCTCCAATGAGAAAGAACAGTAAGTATCCTAATAGCAGAGTCCAAATTAAGTGAATTAAAGCTAACATGATTATAAAGTGTACTGATGTCTGTGTGTGCTTTAGGGCTGAAGGTGGGCGACGACGAGGATACATGGGTCACCTCACCAGAATAGCTAATTCTATAGTTCATAATTGTGACAAAGGCCCGAACGGACCACAGATACAACAGCTCATCTCTGGTACGAACACTCCTCCCCCTGTCTGGTGGAACAGTTAGCGTCATCTTCATTTAAATCACTGGTTCTCATACTTTTTTGGAGTTTTCCCTACTTTGAACAAAAGTGAACTTTCAAGCCTGTCCTGCTCCCATTGCCCCACAAATAATCCTGATAAATAAAACAAGGAAGTAGTCAAAAAACCAGGAAATGACAAAATATTGTTTGCAATCTGTCCATGTAATAGATTTTTTTTCCCGGTTGCATATCTAATGCAGTCTAATAATTTAATGCTCTTTTGATTTCTGCTACATTTTTAGGCTTCTCATTATTCTTTGTGTGTAGGTGTTTTGTTTTAATGTTAGTGATCTTTATTATTAATGTAGAAAGGTATTTAAGAAGATTGGCATGAAATTGAATCTTTCCTCCTGTTTGTGGCGCCCCACCTGTCATACCTCTATTCCCCACCAGGGGGGCGCGCCACACACTTTGAGAAGCACTGATTTAATTAGGCTTGTTTTCTGACATTTTGCGTGTGACAGAGATTCCATCAGAAGACAGAGAAAAGTGGGAAGTGTTTATTTCTGGACAACTGGCTGACACAAACAAACGAAACACTGTTGACCTGGTAAGTCAACATTAACTCCTTTCACTTTTCCATGAAGCAAAACTAAAATAAATCTGCGTCCAATTCGTCGTCCACTTCCATCTATTCCAAAATCTTAGCTGCGCAAATGCGTGTTACAACCTTTGATGTGGTGGTGGTGGTAATTTCTGGTATTTAGCACGATAATGATAAAAATCACAATAAATAAAAACTATTAATAAAAAAATTAACAACTTAGGGTAAACAGGTTCCTTACTATAGCTGCTGACTCAAAGAGTTCATGTTCATGAGCTAATATATTATGGAATATATTTGTGCGAGTGGATTACTATTAGTGTTATTGTATGTAATTCATTTATTTCCTCACTTGAAATAGAATTATTTTAAAAAAAAAAAAAGAGGACATGAAAAGCACAAATAACTTCATTAGTGTTTTTACTGCTGCTGAATCTTGTTTATTTCATATTTGATAATGAGTTACATAAAGTTATGGTTAATTAATAACTATGATTTCCTATAATTAAACCAGATCAAGCTGATTATTTAATTATTCAGTATATTTTGGTGTAATAATCTCAATAGTTACATTAGTCTAATGCAACCAGCTTTGTCTTGTGAACACATGAAATATAATTAAAAAATATTGCTTTTCACAAATTGGGACGAATGAATAGTGACATTAGTATTTAAGCTAACATTTATTTCACACAATGTGTGACATGTTAGTTTTTATCCTTCCATACAAGTGTTAAATCTGACCATAAACAAATCAATGGCTCTCTGTGGCTTTATGACAGTAAGACGTGTTCTTTTTATTTGGTCTGATCTGTATATGGAGAGGTTCGCATTAGCTCTTCGCAATACTTATCGTTGTTTCTGCTCTGGTGAATATGAAGCAGTCACAGTGGGGCGTGTCCTAAAGAGTATGCCCTTTGCAGGTGAACACACATCACATCCATTCGTCCAGTGATGATGAGGTAGACTTCAAAGACAATGGCTTTCACCAAGATTCCTCTCTTCAACAAGTAAGACACACACAAACATGTTCACACATACACAGTAGATCCATCGCCACACCATCATTAGCTTATTAATACAACGATTCATCAGTCAGCCAATGCCCTAAACTCTATGTAATAATTTTTCTGTCAGTTTGCCAAAATTTGATGCAGCTGGTGATTATTTTTTGTATTGCATCATTGTAATATTTTTGTATTTTTATAATGATCACATTATCTTTTTATTCAAATTGAACTTTGTGGCCTTGTGGGTTTATCGTATTCAAGAAGGATTTAGAAGTCAATCAGTATAATACACATTTAAAAGACTGTAATCAGCAAAGATGTGTTTGAGGTATGGCAAAAAAAATGCCTGCCTCCCTATTAGATAACCCAATTTACATTTTTGGAAAATGAATCAATTTAAAAACATGCTTAATTCACACATTTGAATTTTTTGTATTGCCAGTAATCAGTTTTGTGTATAGCCAAGAATATATCATTATCGTTGGTCTTGGGTTTTGCCAGGCCTTTTCTGATTATCAGATGCAACAAATGACGTCCAATTTTATTGAGCAGTTTGGCTTCAATGACGAAGAGTTTGCTGATCAGGACGATGTTGTGGAGTGAGTACTTATCCTGCATGATTAGTCTTTCCGTCTAAATATTTCTGTGCAACGCTGAAGAGACAGAACAGTGAATGAGTAAAAAACCTGGTGTTTTTATCAACTCATTGGCACATGGATGCATGAGTCTAAACTACACTCTCTGGGATCTAAAGGATCACTAGCAAGAGAACAGTGTATACTGTTTCAAAAAAAAAAAGAGAGAGAGAATCTTAGATTGTTTCTAAATGTCCTTTTGTTATCAATTATTTTATTTTACCCATGATTTGGTTTACTAATTGATTTCTTAATAAAAGTAAACCTATATTCTTAAAACAAATTCCACCATTGCAATTCTCATGTTCTGTCTTTTCTGCATTTCGTCCATATTTTCTCGTGTTGTATTGTTAATGGGCCTGCGAACTTGGAACGACAGTTTAATCCTGAACTGGGCAACAGTGGGCAACTAAATTAAGTATGTCAAGACAATTAAAAAAGATCATACAAAGAAAAAATACATTAGTTTTATACCTTTAGTTTGCAAGTGTACTTGGCCAGGGTTCTAGGAACATGAGAAATGCTGCTGTATACAGCAGTTATATGCTTAATAAATAGGGGTGTAACGATTAGATTGTTTGTTGTTGACGATTCGATTCAAGTACGATATTGGTTAATTTAGAACGATTCCCGATCTGAAACTATTCAATACTGTACAGGTGAGGTTTCATAGATTCTTGATATTTCTTGTAAGGGACTCATATATCTATAAATGTATTATGGACATGACCAAACAAGTAAACATTTAGTGGCAAATGTATTCACATTTTATTTGAATAAAGTCCAACTAACATTTCAGATTAACATTTTCTGCTCTCATTTTCAGTGCATTTTAAATAAAAAATAAAAACATAGGCTTACCTGACCCTTCTGCTTGTTTTTTAAAAATCATGAAAATAATACAATGTTAATATCAAAATTTAAGTGCAACCACGATCTGTTCAGGTTAAATGAGCAGTGGTTAAACCTGCTACTTTTCCTTTTAACATGGTTACGATGAGGCTTCTGCAGAGCTAATGCTAACGAGCTATTGCTACATGTGTTGCTGGTGCTGCAGTGAATGTTTCCAGAGGGCCTGGTGGTCCATCTGTGTTAAAGCCAAAGTGTTTCCGATTTAAGATTGATTGTCATCTGGAAGGCTAACTTGCCGAGCACAGATTAATGTAGTTGGATCGTAGGAATATAAATCAATTTATTAATCTAATTGAGGAATCGTTACACCCTTATACATAAACATATATCTATCCTGTCCAGTGTCCCGGGAACACACATATTCTCTTATTTCTTACCTGATTTATGAGTGTTCCGATCTGATATTGATATCATATATCGGTCTGATATCAGCAAAAAAAACGAGTATCAGATTATATCGGCCTGCATTTATCTCTAATAGTACTGATACAAGCAGTCAATTTATTGGATTTATTAAGGTTATTTTTTCTGATTTATTTATTTATTTTACTCTTTTTTAGAATATTCTTATGTTTAAAGTTAAAATGTATGTAATCAATTTCTTAATAAACGGTCACTTTTACCTCATACATACTACTGCTGACTATTCTGTAATATCACTTAATCAAGACTTTTCTATCATTCAAAATAAGTAATAAAAGTGTGTATGATTCATGCTGATATTAGATTGATGTCAAACAATATTCAAGGCTACAGTTATCTGTATCATCAATCAATCAATCAATCAATCAATCTTTATTTGTATAGCGCCAAATCATAACCAATGGTATCTCAAGGCACTTTACAGTAGAGCAGTCTTAAGGATGGACTCTTCATTTTATGGATACACACATATGCATATATACGTATATACACATACATATGTATCCCACACCCAACATCATCATGTTAGATGTGAGAAAGTAGTTTTGGGACACCCATCTATAATTATGGCCCATTTGTCAGTTTTAAAAACTGCCCATTTGTTGGTGAAAAGTTTGCCCACCTCTGACCTAGAAGCACAAATTTCTTTCAAAAAGTTGTAAGTAATGTTGATTTGGAAGCTCACGTTTGGACACTACGGAGTATAAGCAAGGCCAGGTTTTGCAACTGCTATGACGCCAGAAAGTGAATTCCTCCTGAAGCTGGTGCCGTGCCATCAAATTCTTATCTTTAAGGAAGTTGATGCAGCTGAACGCTCATCATGTGACAGGTGGGCAGGTGTATAAACATACAATGACATTAGCTCAATCCTCTCAAATTGTATTTAGAATGGCCTGAGAAATGCTGCTATATATAGCTCAGAAGATGAGTTTTTACTTCTCTGATGTGGTCAAATGTGAAAGTTTGAATATAACTTATAACCTTTTATTATCTCTGTCATTCAATATACACAGTATAGAGCATGAAATTTTGTTGCATGGCTCAAGAATAAGAACAATAAAAACATTAAATCAAAAAAACTGTTAAGACCAAAGTGATGGTAGAAAAAAATACATTTGGACCTACTGTAGTTTTTTTCCTCCAATATTTTAAAGTGTGAATTATCATGGTACTATGATCAAGATCGTTGATCCAGATAATTACCAATATCTGGATAGAGGATAGGATAAGAGAAGGATATTTGGTGCTTGGTGGAGGTCCTTTTTTAAAATATTGTGTTGCATAACTCATATTAATGAATATGCTGAATATTTTCCTCACTCTATCCTAATGTGTGTCACCATCATTTGTAACACATTTTATTTAATAAAAACCACAAAAACATTTTAATTGAATCCCCTGAACTGCTTGTTGTAGCGTCGAGAGTGGTCGTGTCAATGTTATAGGTCATGTTGCTACGACAGGTATCCAGTTCCAGTAGCAGTTGCAAAACCTGCCCTAGCTTAACCTCCCTACTATCAGTCATCTGGCAGCACTGAATCATCAGACACCTTGAGAACACACAGCGAGGACGTGTGGGGGGGACTTTGTTGGTGTTTGCATGAATCCAAAGTGGTCGTGTTGACTGTAATGGTTGTTGTGAGCATGAAGTGTTCTTGTCTGCTCAATGTTTGTCATAACTGTGGATGGCTAACAAGCTAACTTAACTAAACTCTGTTCTCTCCAACATTGCAGTATTCCCTTTGATAGAATATCAGACATCAATTTTTCACTGAATACAAATGAAAGTGTAAGTACTTAAATTTTTGGTCTTGAAATGATTTGTAGTCTGTAAATGACAAGGGAAAGTAGGAAATCTTTTAAACAAGTGCTGTGTTGCTTTGTTAATGTGCCTTATCTATCTGGTAACAATAATCTTGTTTTTGGCTGTGTTGTCCAGCTTAATGTTGAATAATTACTGCGCAGCAAAGCTGACAAAATGTGTTTAATCCTGGGGTTGTTTTTTTTTTTTTTTACCAACACATGGATAAAAACAACAAATGTGTTAAAACCAGCAATATTATTTAAATTTAACCCACTGGACATGTCCAATAAAGTTCATTTGGGTTATTATGATTTTGTTTTGTGACTGTAATTTGTGATTGCATGCTTTGTCTGCATTAAGTGTCATTTGAAGTGTTTATATGTTCTCTCAGGCAAACATAGCTTTGTTTGAAGCACGTTGTAAGGAGAAAATCCAGCAGTTTGAAGATGCTGGTTCAGATGAGGAGGATATCTGGGACGAGAAAGATGTCACCTTTGCACCCGAGGCACAGAGGCGCCCAAGGTCAGTGACTCCAACAGACGACTATGAACATTTGTCCTGGTAGCCTAACAAGGTCAAACACACAATGTGTTAACTTGTTTATTTTGTTTAGTACAATCATCACATAGTTGAACATAAGCAAAAAAACAGGTGTTTTCTAGCACTTTATTTTTCCTTGTATTCTTTGATCACTACTGGAGGGTACAACTCAGTCACAGACATTATTGTACCTCATTTATAGGGCTGTGGATCAATCAGTTGAGATAAATTAAATTACTGTATGGATATCATCTAAATAATTCAAGCAAGTTCCTACGTCTTCTTTTTGAATAATATATTTCATTTATTCTGAAAACTTTTTTTTGGGAAATTTCCTTTCATCTTCTGACATGTTTCGACTGTATTGTCACGCGGAAGTCAAGGACACATCAAAGTGATCAGCAGACACCTCTGAAGAAGACTGATCTCCTGACATGTTTCGACTGTCAGCTGACAAAGTGAATTTCCTGAAAATAATATATCTAAAGCAGAATTTTTTTTACTTTCGTCACAGCAGAGGGTAGAGAAATGTGTCTGTCTGATCCAAATATCAAACATTCATGTTTTTTTAAGAGAAGAAATTGTTTTGTGGGTTTTTTGTATTTTTGTTGTGTTTTTGTGACATTTTCAGTGTTCATTTTGTGTGTTTTTGGAGATGTACTTTGTTCTGAGAATCATTTTATGTTTTGGAGTCACTTTATCCATTAAGTCATTTTGTGTTTTTGTTGGCATTTTATGAGACTTAAGTCATTTCATGTATTTTTTTTTAATTTTTAGGTTTTTTTTTTTTATTAAGAACAATTTCTGTTATTCAATGTCCTTTTCAAGTCATTTAATGCATGTACTTAAGGGGTCACACAAAATTAGACCGCCAGTTTTTCATGTCTGATTTAAAGTATACCGTAATTCACCAGTGAAAGAAGAAGACGTGATTAAAGGCCATTGGACAAAATATAAGGGATGATGGTTTTTGAGCTGCAGGGAGTAAAAATTACTGATGCACATGTGAAAACCTTTCCCTACATTTGAGCTTCATGTTATTTCACATGTTTGCTGCTATTCTTAGTTTAAGAGAGGGTGATTGTGGATCTGAAGTAACTTTACTGAATGCTTTGTTCTTCTTTAGGAGTTCGGGCAGCACTGACAGTGAGGAGAGCACAGACTCGGAGGAAGAGGATGTTAAGAGAGATTCTTTTGCAGCTTCAAACCTCAGCACAGATGACAGAATGGAAGTTGACAATGGTTGGTGTTTCATATACTTTATGTAGGACACATCCTGTTTACCTTGAGGGCAGAGGAAGCAATCTGTTAATTTACTTCTTTTAAAAACAAAGTTCAGTGCAACAACTGAAGTGTGGGCTTCACTGTGCTGCTCTTCTGCTCGTGAATGGGTCAATTCTCCAACTTATGACCAACTGATGGGAGTGTGTTCACTAGGGATGGGTGATATTGACAATAAAAAAATGATCCCGATAATTTTTGGTATTTATCACGATAACGATAAAAATCACAATAAATAAAAACTATCAATAAAAAAAATTCACGACTTCGTGTAAACAGGTTCCTTACAAACAAAAATAAATCTTAATACATCAACACCAGACACTAGAGTTCATGAGCTGATATTTAATGGAATATGTTTGTGGATTACTATTAGTGTTATTGTATGTAATTCATTTATTTCCTCACTTGAGCACCTGAAAAGCACAAATAACTCTAATAATGCTTTTACTGCTGCTGAATCTTGTTTATTTCATATTTGATAATGAGTTACATAAAGTTATGATTGATAAATAACTATGACTTCCTATAATTAAACCAGATCAAGCTGATGATTTAATCATTCAGTATATTTAGGTGTAATAATCTCAATAGTTACATTAGTCTAATGGGACCAGCTTTGTCTGTGAACACGTGAAATATAATTAAAAAATATTGCGTTTCAGAAATTTGGACGAATGAATAGTGACATTATTATTTATGCTAACATTAATTTCACGTGTGACATGTTAGTTTTTATCCTTCCATACAAGTGTTAAATCTGACCATAAACAAATCGATAGCTCTGAGTGGCTTTATGACAGTAAGACGTGTTCTTTTAATATTTTTACTTGGTCTATTTCTTATATGGAGTGGTTAGCTCTTAGCACAGGCTGTTTGTTAGCTTAGCATAGTTAGCTTTAGTTAACTTTCCAGTTCATAATCGTTGCTACAGGTTCATCTCTGTCCCCGTGATTGCTGAACTTTAGGTGGATCTGACGGAGGAACTTGAATGGTTCACTTTGTTGGATGGTTGTGTGGTTTTAACCAAGTAGCGGTCCAAGATGTATCGCAGCACGGCAGCTTCAGGTAGCTGTGACGTGCACCTCACACACAGACAGACGTGCGTGGGGCAGTGGCAGTGCACACCTTGCAGAGCTTCCGTAAACAGTGTTTCCCTCCAGAGAATAATAAGTTGTTGACAACAAACAGGCAGCTTTGGTCCGTGGATCATGGTTTTTTCGGGGCATTCTTGGCTAAATTGAGGGACAAATCATGGGAATTTATTGTTTATATCGTGGGATGACATATTCTTACTGGTGATACTTACTGGTATTTTAAATGTTACCACGTACAAACAGAAAGCATATAATGTGGTCACAGTGTTGTTCATTTTATTTCATGGATAAAAACATTGCATGTGCCTATGTAATGGTTTAGATCAGGAGCCTCAAACACAATTTAGTTCAGGGGACACATATGATCTCAAGTGGACTGCAGATTATACAGTAGGTGGGGAATTGAGCATTTTAATGTGCCCTAGTTTTTCAACATTAATGTGCCCATATAGGTGATATGTAAAGTATGTAAGGCACTGGATTGGCACCCTGGCCTTAAAGAGTAATTAAAAAACCCAAACCACCTTTTTTCTGCTGAATAAATTTGTATTTGTGTATTAAGTAGTGCTGTTGATTGGTCTTAGTCCAACTTTTAACATTTTAGTAAAAGTATTTTAATTTTGCGTTTTTAGTTGTAAAATGTCAGTCACTGGCCTAAGAGTTACAAGGGAATTTTGCTATTGGCTGAAACGTATTCTTTGAATTGCCTGCGTCATCAACTTTCACTGTATGCTCCGCCCCTCCTATAAAAGGTGATAGGAGGGAGGAGGGTTTCCTCCAATCACAGCCCTCAGTGAGCACTGATTGACAGCCTCACTGAGAAAATCTAATGTTCCGTGTGTACAGCCCACTGTAGCTGTGATGTTTTTGACTCTGCTTCTATAAAGAGCAGATTCTGGTCTAATCAAAGGGTTAATCAAGCTACTGTATGTGTGTATGTACAAATACGTAGTGTGCGTAGCCCCCTCTGTCTCTGCGTGTACGTGCATGTGCATTTGTGAGTAGTTTATTTTCTGTGTGTTTATGCTTGTGAGTTGGGTATTATATATAGTAGTTGAGCAGGCAGCAGTCTGTTACTGCCAGCACTGATTGGCTGTCTGAGTGGGCGTGTCTTTCTGCGTCAACTGTAACGCCCATAATCAAGGCATGTTTTAAAAATGTGGTTTAGAAAAAATAAGAAAATAATTTTTCATATTGCCACCCCTACTTAACCCCTCATACTGTTTTGTATAGGGCCTGTATGGACAGCCAATTTTGATGACATCCCCATGGATACGGGTACATCCACAAATTCAACAGCCACTCCCAACAATCCAGCTGCACCTTCGTCCTCCTCGTCTGCTCCCACTGAAGTGGGCTGGAGCTCCCCTCCTGCTCCTTCCAACTCTGAAACAGGCTGGGCGGATTTTTCAAGCTTCACTCCTGTCAGGTAATGTATTCTGCTAAATGATTTTGGTGTGATTTGTTTGGATCTCAAGCTTCTGCATCTGATTAACTCGGTCATGAATTTAAAATATCACTATTGGTGCTAATTAGCAGCAGATGGTTTCAGGGAAGTGGTGTTTACAATTGTAGCTTACCTTCACCAGTACAACTAGTCTGAGGAAATTCTTGTTTCTGTAACTGGTTTAGGTTTCTTGAAAAATGATTTAACAGCTTGGACATTTTGTGAACAAGAGTTAATATCTTTCAGTCCCAAAGATCCTCTGCGGTCCAACTCTCCCGTGGAGATGGAAACCAACATGGAGACAGTGGACCCGCTCGGCGTTAATGCACCTCTGCAGCCTGAAGGTGGGTGTAGGGAACAAAATATCCACCTTTCTGTTTCGATCCTATCCAGATAAAATAGGCCGCTTGTCCAGCACCAGCCTCAGTAGATCTTTGTGATTCAAAATATGCTCAAAGTGAACCCTGGTACTATTCTGAAATGTATAACCCTCTGAACACTATTTCTTGCATTTTAAGGGCCAAATTTTATGATGTAAAGCTAAAGTTTTTTTTATTTTTTTTGTTTTTTTTCCCAGCCTTACTTTAAAGCCAAAAGTTATTTTTGAATTGGTGAAGGGTCACGAATGGAGTTAGTTACTCATGTTTGGTATAGGTTCTCCACTAATAAATACTTACTTTTTAGACAGGAAATAACATTTTATTTAAAATAAATGATACAAAGATGCTCTTCAGCTTTAAAACTCCTGCGGTCAGCCTGTTTAGTTGTCAGCCAGTGAGCATCATGCAAGTCACATATATCACGTGGCTAATTTGCATCGATTTCCCACCAAATGTAGCAGCAAAGGAGCCGCGCACGTGTCTGGACAAAACAAGGGTGTTGATTACATCCTTTTGGCACATATACTGGGCATCTTGATATAAACAGAGATGTACAAACAGGTGTTTATTACATTGTTCTCCATTCTCTGAGATGTTCTTTACAGAAGCAGAAGAAGAGCAAAGACAATATTTTTCCCCAAATTTAAATGAGGTATTATGTGAGACCCGCAGTGTCCCCACGGTCATGACATTCTTGGAAAAGTTATGGAATTTGAAAAAACAATTTTCCAGTTTTGAAAAGTCATGGAATAATTTAACTGTTTTGGAAATATAACCTATTTTATTTGAACGTTTAAAACCAACATTCGCTGTTACTATGAGAAGTTAAGCAAGTCCCTTAACCCTGGTGTTTTACATCACTTGGTAGCACTTAGTTGTTGTTTAATGTTACATTCAACAGCTGATGCATTGTAATTTAAAAATTATTGCACAATGGGTGTCAAAGGCTTTTGCACCATTGTACGATGATGTATGACAGATAAGTGATGTTTTGCTACTAACCGCTCATTTTTGCACTTTTAATGGTCATTAATAGATCTTAGCGGTTCAGAACCAAGTCATCGAAATTTGGTAAAATATTTTTTAAAAGTTTAGAAGAATCATTGTGAAAAAAGTGTGGGAACCCTGTACTGGGACTGTTATATATTTTTCTGTTTTATTTAGATGATTGTTTTTGTTTAGATTATGAAGCACACTGTTTATATTGGATGGTGATTAAGGGTTACAAAGCAGACGATGCACACAGGCAACATCGGGGCAGCGAAGTGGCTCCAGGGGTCCTCAGGGGAAGGCGGGAACATCCAAGCCGATCGCCTGTAGTAAATAGACGGAGCGGCTGATGAATGTGTTTCTCAGTTATGCAGATTAAAAAGAGTTTAAATAACTCGTGTCCGCCTAAAAGTTCCTTTTGTGTCCAACAATTATCATGACGGTAGCGATTAAAAAGGGAAAAACAACAGAAAAACCGACATCACAGCGTAGGGGCCCTCTATGCTCAACTGCGATGGCGAGAACCATGTGTTGTATTGCGAAGGTGCCATGTGAAATAATTTACACAGCCCATACAACTTTATTTACAATTACAATGATTAGATGTGAATATAAGCATTAAAGTCTTTGTAAGATAGTCCAACTTTTGCACATACACCAGGGTGTCATCACATCATGTTGATTCTGGTAGCTTATTGAAGTGTTGCTCGAGGATATTTTGTGCGTGTGCATGTTGGAGGGTGGAGAATTAACAGTGCTGTTTAAAATAAAAATATAAAAAAAGAGTAGGAGGAGATAGTGTTAGTGTCAGTAGATCACAATCCTTTGCTCACCTCAGTTAGTACAACAATGTAGCTGATCAAACTGGGTTAACTAGAGCTGTCGCTGCATTCAATGATCTTGTTTAATCTGAATAAACAACTTATTGGGTTATTCCCACAGACTGTGACGGCTGGTTGAGTACAACTGCGGCTGCCTCCTCGACCACAATGAAGGATTGCGGGAAATCTAAGCCAGCAGAGGAGGAGCAGAGTTCAGAGCAGCGCAGCATAACAGAGACAGTCATCAACGGCTCAATGAAGGAAACAGTCAGTCTCACTGTGGACGCCAAGACTGAGACGGCAGTTTTTAAGAGGTTCGCCAAATAATCGTACACTAAACTAACCTCACAGATCTTTGTAAGGAGGTTTTTTTTGGATGCAGTTTAAATTAAAATCAATATTATTTGAACATAAATTGGTTCATCACAGAATATTTCAGCATCCAGCAGCAGTTGATTGGCTCAGACCAGGCTGTTTCAAAGCATTACATTCTGCCCCCGTGTTAGTATTTCACTTATGTTAGTCGTACTAAAACCTGGTATAGATGGTTAATCCCTGGACAAGTTATTTTTTTGTTTTGTTTTTGTATTTTACATTTCTATCAATCTTGAAAGCTGAACTGAACAATAATTTCACATTTTATGCTAATCTTTCTACCGAGTTCTGCAATTTCCCACATTCTGCTTGAGGCCTTGAATATGTTCCCATAGATATAAAGAGCTAGTTGAAAGTTGGTTGTCCTTCGTCTTTCTGTCGCCTTGTTGATGATGCATTATATTTTGTGTGTCTTAGTAATTAACCACAGTGTAATGAACTGAGTGACACTTACAATCTGAGCTTCCCCCTCTCTCTTTGCTATGCGTTGTTGGTGTGGTCTTCCTCAGAGTGTTGAAATCTTATCGGTATGTACAGCCAATCAGAGATCAGCCTGCAGCCGTGATGTAGTCTTGTTGTCACGTCAACCACCAACTTTTCTTTCCCAATTTTGATCTTCTGCTTTGGTTTCAACTCCTTGTTTGTTTCATTTATTCCATTCTGCATGCCTCTCTACCAAAAGGTGTCTAAGGAACTTTCTCACTTTTTGTTCCAGTTTAATCTGTTAGCAGTGAAGGTCGTCAACTCTGAGTCTATGAGCTGGCCTTAATACTCCTCAGACAGCCATTACATAATGCCACCAGCAGTTGGTGTAGGAGTTCTGCCTAAACATGTTTGTATATCAGCGACAAATATTACATGAGTGCACACTTTGCTGGTAGAACTAGGAAATGGTGGAGCCTGATTTGGGTGTAAGATATGAAACAGCTTTTTGTGCTGCAATAATGACTGGTGCAGGTTCCATTTCCAGTAGAGGCCTCTGTATGTTGTAAAGCTGAGATCACAGCAGGGCCACAAAACTGGGATTGTATCTGGTCTGAGTGCCACATTATTAACATTCATTTTAGCATTTAGAATAATGACCAATCTGAACATTAACACAGGAAAGAACAAAGGGTTTGTGTGGTTTTGTCATTTTGTGGCTTTTTCTCATTTAGTATTTTTGTTGTTGTTTTCAATGTATAGATTTTCTTAACCTTTATTAACCAGGATTGTTTTGTCACTTTGTGTTTTATGTAGTTTTCTGTGTTTTTGGAATCATTGTGTGTATTATGAAGTCATTATGTGTGTTTTTCATGCTTTGTGTGTCTCTCTCTCTCTCTCTCTGTATATTGTCTCAGTCGTCCTGTGTATTTCTGTTGTTTTTTAGGTCATTGTGTATTTTTGTTGTCGTTTTGTATATTTCTTTGTCACCTTGTCTATTTGTCATTTTAAGTGTTTTTTGTCATTTTATTCACCTTATTTTTTTTCATTTTGTGTCTTTTTGTTGTATGATGTATTTTTCTGTAAATTCCATGTTTTAGTTTTTTGTGTAGTCACTTTGTGTGTTTATTTTGGGGCCAAATAAAATTAAATCAAAGGCTGCCATGTGTTGTAAAGTTATGTGGACTTGCTATTAGCGATAAGCGTTAGATTTTATTGTTAATATTAACCAGTGGTCTCTGTTGCTCATGGAAATTAATAATATTTGAGGGTTTATTACATTAATTGAGGCCTTATTGAGATTATTGGTGGTTCTGTTGACAAAGCAAGACTGACGGCTGATGAAATCAATTTTGGCCATAATCTGTCTCCAAATCCCTTTGTAGCTCTGCCTACTGTTTGCTTGTCATCTGCCCGTCAAGTAAACGATGTCGCAGCCAAACAATCAAAAGTTGACTTTCTCCATTTGCTGTACATTTTAATGCTTTTCCTCCATAGAGACCACCAAATCCTCCTATTTCCACCCAACCATCCTTTCTGTTGCCACGTTCTATCACCTTAGCATGTGTCACTGTGCCCTGTGTTTCTGTGGGATAGGCTTAGAGTGTTTGCTTCACATCTCACCTGTCATCCAGGTTTCACAGTGTCTGTTATCATGTACCTCTCTATGTTCCAGTGAAGACAAAGTTGTAGCATCATCAGAGAAGAGCACCGTGGCAGAAACCGTGGACTGCGAGCGACCAAACATCAACAGCTCGGCTGCAGCCGGCTGCCCCATAACAGGGTTAGAAACAAGCCGAGTTGCACACGCTCATGTTTAGGGTTTCCTGCTGGGCTGATGATGTCTCCTTGTGTTTGTCTCATTAGGGAGAAATGCCAGTCTGCTGCAGAGCTACCTAATGGGCCTGTAGATGAGTTGGTGACTGAAGAGTCCAAGTAAGTCAGACGAGAATCTTTTTGTTCCCCCTGTGAACACAAACCCTGATCGCTTAGTCCAGTGTTGGGAAAACAAGTGTAATATCAGGAACTGTGTGAGAGGGCCATGGTAAAAGCAATAGTAAAGCACAAAGATACCAGACATCTCTGCACTGAACCAACACATTTATTAACTTCATCTGTGATCATATCAAAACTCAACCTCAATCTTACTTTGTCAACTCTACTAGTGCTTGAGTTTGGATGACAAGGAATGAAAAAATAGACTATTTCAACTTCTGTTTTGAGTTGTCTTTTTTTGCCTAACTGTGCTTGCTCTGTTAGAGAGTAACTAAACCCTGAGATTTAGGCTGACATGTGTCTAGGCTTGAAAAAAAGAAATGCCTTGATTATAGGTGTGGCTCCTGGAGCAGTTCAGACACGCTAACTCTATATAAAAAATCTGTAAGCACACAACACATCTTATTCAGAATTATCACTCAATTTATTGAATTAATTAGCCTACTGGCAAATTTAAGTGAGGAAACAATATTTTTTTTTTTTCTAAAAATAAGTCTATCAAACATTTATTGATGGAACATATAGCAGTAATAATACAAAATACTCATCAGCCTAAAACTGTAATACAACTATCTACAACTTTAATGAGAAGGTTGAGAGTCTGTCTTAAATCTTTTTCCACATAACGTCATCATATGTATTTTGTTTTCATGTTTGTCAAAGCTGAAAATCCACTTTCACACAATTAAGTGGTGGCAGAGGGCATCAAGCACGTTTGGCTAGTGCAAAGCAATGTAGCTCATTATATTTACAATTTTTATGAGATAATTTCTCTGTTACCACTTCTCTTACAGAGGCCAATGTGTAATTTGTGGCAATGCATGGAGGCTCCTGACTGCTGCTCTATTTATATTCTAGTTTCCAATGTTGTCACGCTGTTTTTAATTTATATTCACATACCCTTTATGACATTTTGTGTACCTCAGTTTGGAAAGCTCGGCTCTATACTATAAAATCTCCAAAGAACAATATGCTATGCTAACTAGCTCCTCAATGCTCACTATATCTCTTGATTTACAATAATCTCAATCCAACAACCGTCTTACCACAGATTGTAAAGTCTACTGGTGCTAGTTTAGTAATTGCTGGGTTTCAACCCATAAAGCAGTGGTTCCCATATGTTTTGTCATCAAGGTACACCAAAGGACAAGTAAAAATCTGAAGGCACACCTGTTGTGCAAAATAGCCTTTATAATCACTCATATCATGTACAATATCTGTATATGTGCATAATTATTTACTAATGCCAAATAAAATGACAGACAACTATATTACTCATGAAACATTTATTAATGAAACATTTCAAAAAAAAGTTGAGATGTAGAGTTTGCCTCTGTATTAGGAAATGCGTGCATACAAAGAAGTAAATCAAAAAATAGTTATATTTGTGTAGTTGTATATTGCAATAAATGTATGGTTGTCACACCTGGACTACCCCAGCACACAGTTTAAAACCACTGCCGTAGAGGACAGTCACTCTAACATTACTACAATAAAATGTCACATTTAAATACTTTGACTGAAATCTGAAGCGTTGGACAAGAATCAATTAACAACACTACTTAATACCCAAATATGTTTGTTTCCAGGGGGGGGAATTGTTTATTTTCTCTTAAAGTGTTAATGGAGGGAAACACAGCTTGTTACGTGAGATCACTGCTCACTCCTCATAGATCCTAATGACGTGCTCTTGCTTTGCAGGCTCGGCCGGAGTTGTGCGCCCTCAGAGCCAGCAGTAAACGGGCCTGCGTGAGGCTCCATCAGCATCCACTTGGAGCCAGCTTGTTATGCCATGAAGGGTCCTTCCTCCTTTTGGCCATCCAGCAGAGGCCATTGCTATGAGCTTCAAATCACACGCCCTAACAGGACCCAAAACGGACCAGCAATACCCCCCTCAGCTCATCACTGACAAACAGACTGACAGGTGTACAGACACGGCACAGACTGAATGGCAAAATGAGAACAAGAGGACATTGATGATTTTTTTCTGCATTTGTTTATATATTGTTGTTCTTATGAGGTGATGTGCAACTGATATCTTGACACTCAAAATTAAATAGTAATGTTGCTATAGTTAAAGAAATGATTGTATGAATAAAATATTTTATAAAAAGAAAAATGTATAAAGACACAGGAAGAAGTACCACAGGAACGAATCATTAAGCTGTTGTACCTGGTAGGATCTGTTGTAACGGCATCACACTGAATACAACAGTTAGTTTGATTTTAAGTGTCACATGTTGTTTCTGTCTCCAAACAAAGCTGATCCCCTGATGGGATGTTGTTTTTAAAACACACTTAAAGGTGAAACTTTGTTGCTGCAGGAATTGGTAAATGTGTTTTCTTTTAATTTTAGCAGGAAATCGAAGTTGACTGATTTGATTTTTTCGGGGTTAATCTTTTCTTTTTTTTTTTTTTTAAGGTCAGCAACCAGACAACATAAAACACTGCATTTTTCACTGATTTTCTTTTATTTCTTCAAAAAGAATCCAGTCAAACTCAAAATAAAAACCAAGTATCATTTTCAAAGTAACAACAATTTCCATAATAATAATTAAATAAAATGTCATCTCAAAATCATAATCTCCACTAGTGTCAAAGTCCAGGCCTGGGGTGCCAAATCAACTCATCTGGACCAAAGATGACTGATAAAACTAATCATTGTGTAAATCACCAAATAGTTCAGCTGTAGATATCTCAGCTCTTCCAAATACAAGGAAACACCCCAATATTTGTTGGGTTCACATTGAACTCTTTTGCATTTAATTTTTTCAAGAGAAGTACTAATAATAGATGAAATTCAGTTTAGAAAGTAATCACAGCATTTAACTCAAACAGTGGAAAAAAAACATGAAGTTTCTCCTATGAGGACCAAGTCTGACAATCATAGAATGATATTTCCTGCATGCTAAAGTAAAACTTGGGTCTTTAATATAAAATGTTTATAAACTGTAGAAACGTTGGAGGCGCAAATAGGATCAGCCAATATTTTTGCTCCTCAGCTTCAGTGTGAAAGTCAGAATTAGGGATACACGATACTTATTAGTCCAAAAACTTCTCTACGTTTCCGTATTATTCACCTGAACAGATGTTAGGAAGGAATATAAAATGGTCGCAGCGCAGATTGTCGGATAACGCTGGGAAAGATGTGATGTGGCCAAACTCCAACACTGCACATTGTCACTGCTCCTGGGCGTCACGTCACACAAGTTACATTGGCAGTTAGCCCGGCTTAGGCTAGCCGGATGCTAGCTTGACTTGAAGTCCTTGGTGCCCGTCGTTGTGCTCTTTGCCTCCAGCTACCACCGGGAAACATGACAGATAGATACAGTGAGATTGGTCTCTTCCAGCAAATACTTGGTTTGAATTTGGTGCCACGAAAAAACGGAACAAATCGAGGCAATGACACTTCACTCCGCGATTTCTCAGGTAGGCTAATGCTTAGCAGCTAGTTAGCTAGGTATCCTGTCTATCTCTGTTACATAAACACAACCAGACAGCCCGATATAAGTCCTAGTCTTGGTCTTTACATTTATTTTTTATTTTTTTTAATTAAGTGTGTGCGTGCAACGTGCTTCATTTTATGCAATTTTGTTACAATTGCAGCTACGTAGTGGCTAAGCTAGCTGTCACTGGGAATGCTGTGTGTGAGTTACTGTGAGCAACAGGTAGAAGAAGATGGAGCAGTGACTAGATAATAACACCTAACAGTATGTCTATCACATCAATATTTGTTCCACTGTCAGAAGAGTTTGTAGTTTTTAGGGTCACAACACTCCACAACTTGTTTAAGCTTACAGCCATTATGTGTGCGTAAGTAAGACTTTAGTGAAGCTTTGTCTTGCTTTACAGGATTAACTAAAGATTAGCACAGTACTGAGCTCCATTCTGTTTCACTGCTTTAGTATGTTTTCATTAGTTATGTTACTACAACAGACATGTAGGAGTCAATTAAAGTTAATGTTATGGTTTTAGTCACTTTAGTTGGGCCACAACATGTGATTCAATTCATGATTTTATGTACTTCTTACATCTCTCACTGAGACCCTGACACATTGCACTGTTTTAAAGACGTCTTCTCTCCTTAAAATTCAAATCCTCCTGCTCATTTTTACATTTACACTGTTGAATTAGATCTGTCAAAGTGAATGTGGTTCATATTAAGGTTGCAAAGGGGCAGAACGTTAATGCTAAATTTACTCAGGAACCTGAGTTTTGGTCATTTAAAATGATAAACTTTTCATGGTAATTGTTTATTGGGATTAACCAGAAATTGGGAGTAATTATAAATGGCCGTGGCTGCCACTCTATGCATAAGCGCCCCTCATTGGCCTGTTTAGGTCACGTGATAGGTGCACCATGTGACTTAAAGTTCCGTCATTTGTACTTTCGCTTGTGTTTATTTTTAGCTACCCCACTAACCCTTTTATTTTAGCCCTAACCCAGGACAAACCCTAAAATGTTTTTAAAAGTGGAATTTGCCGTGTTAAATTTGTTAAAATGAAAAAAATATATATGTCAAAGGTGGGATTCGAACCTACGGCAGCAGAAGGAAGAATCCTTGAGTCAGGCACCTAAGACCACTTTAGACCAAGTTAGCTTTTACCAGGGATGTTGAATAGAGTAGAGGAAAATACTTTTTAGCATTATCTAAAATATCAGCATCAGTTATTTAAAAGTTAATCTGTACTTCTATTTGATTCCAATAAATAGTTTCCACGAATCGTTTATATTTTTTTAATATTCTATAACATTCCTGACCTGGCAATAAGCCACACCCACTTCTTTACTTTTTGTAAGAAAGTGGGTTTGGTAATGCGGTCGTTTCTGCTCACTATCAGTGCCCGATCCTTAACGGGCCTGAATGTTTTGGATCCTTTCAATGCATGCGCAGAGTACTTCACTTCCTTCACTGTCAATCGTCACGACAGAGCTCCTGGGATGTGATATTTGAATGTAAACCGACCATACAATGTTTGTTAAATATTTTAATAGTGCACATGTAAATATGTGACTGTTTTTGTTGTTTGTAATTGTTCATTTAAAAAAAAAAAGACAACAAGGAAAAAACACCATTTAAGAAAAAAACGGATCAAAACACAATACACAACATTGACAATCAAAAACCAAATTAAATCGGAATTCACTCAAAACAACTATTTCTAATTATTTTCAAATGGCAGGGTTTCCACCTTTTAAATCGTACACGAACTGCCGTAAAATGGGCCGACCGGATGTAGATGCGTTTAGTGCATGCATTCAAAGGATCGGGCACTAACACATACTCCTCTGGTTCAAAAGAAACCGAGTCAATCAAAGCTGTACATAAAGAACGTAATATCTCCTGCGCCAGGCAGTGTCAAAACAAACATGGCGCCCATCACGGAGAGGCCGTTCAGCACTGTGCTCTGCTCTGTTTTAATTGCCTGTATTAAACATTGAATAATACAAGGAGATTAGGATGGAATCCAGGTTATAAAATTCCCATGTTTCCTGTGGAAATGACATTTTCAGCCCCTTTGCAACCCTAGTGGTGAGAAAAATCACTGAGACCCCAATACATATTTGTATTTGTGTAATACAGTACTGTTTAGTTGTATTTACATGAGCAGTATTATTGTTTATTTAGAATGAATCATCTAATGGTGTTTTTTAAATCCCAGCAGGGTTTAGTCATGGAAGCAACAGGTTAAGCAAGTCACTAGACCTTTATTTAATTTCAACACTTGACATGTTCTGAGGATGAAGATGAGAAAAACCTTCCTGTTAAGTTGTGTTTAAATTTGTACTGTAAAACAGTTGAACTGTGTGTAGTGCGTACATGGACTGTATAGCTGTGATTCTTAACAATAGACGTGTGTTTGTGCAGAGATGTGGTATGGAGTGTTCCTGTGGGCAGTTGTGTCCTCACTGGTCTTCCACCTGCCTACAGCGCTGCTCGCCCTCGCCACGCTGCGACAGCACAAGGTGGCTCGATATATGCCCATCGCCATCCTCCTCATGGGCATCCTGGGGCCACTGTTGGGTGGTGTCCTCACTAGTAAGACTTTTGCTTACATTAAGGGCCTGAACTACGAAGCTGGATAAGTATATCAAGGATATTTCTCCCCTTGCAACCTGACTGCGTGCACACTCGCATAAAAGGGGCGGAGTTTGCAGTGTCTGACCAATCAAACAAGGAGAATCTGCAGAGCAGCCTACATTACGTAGCATGGAGTAACAGACAATTACTCTTTAAAAGATGAAGAGTTCAAATTCACGATTCAGGCCTAAAGTAACACTGTTAGTGCAGGAAGGAAGATGCTGACACTGTCGGTGCGTAAAACAGTGAGATTATACAATATTAATTTATCGGATGATAAACAGACTGTTTCTATTCAGGTAGTCCTCCGCCATTTGTGGAAGTGTTTGGGAAATTGAGATTTTCTAAGAGAACTGATTGGTCAGAAGGCGGTCAGATCTTATCCAATAACAAAATCTGTTCCTGAGCAGGTTAGTCGTTCAGCATAAGTTACCATGGTGATTTACCCAGGTATAAAGATAACCAGCTTCATAGTGCAGCACACAATGAATAAATCCCAGAAATTAGCACAATAAAAGAAAATCCAGCATCAGAGTACAGGCCCTAAATTTGTATTTGTGGTTGTAATTAAAGCTGCTGGAGACAATAATTTTGTTTATCAGATAAAGACGTAGTGTAGGACACTTGATCAATAAATTGACAATCATTTCCTTGAAAAAAAAAAAGTTGTGAATGGTTGGAATTGCTGCTCAAAAGTTTGTTGTAATCTCGACTTTAAATACACTGACATTTTGGGCCTATGCTGCAACGCTAGATTACTTCTTATTGCGCTAAATTCCGGGATTTAATCAGTGTGCGCTGTCCTACGAAGCTCGCTAACGTCTTATGGAGCTAAATCACCATTCATTATAGGGCGACCGTGGCTCAGGTGGTAGAGGATCGTCTTCTGATCGAGAGGTTGGGGGTTCGATCCCAGTTCCTGACTATGTGTCAAAGTGTCCTTGGGCAAGACACTGAACCCTAAGTTGCCTGAACCCTAAGTTGCTCCCAGTGGTCAACTAGCGCCTTGCATGGCAGTGCTGTCCCACTGGTGTGTGAATGTGAGTGTGATTGGGTGAATGAGCTGATATGTAAAGCGCTTTGGGACTGCTTCAGTGTGGGGATAAAGCGCTATATAAATCTAGTCCATTTACCATTCATGGTAACTTAGGCTGAACGACTAACCTGGTCGGGACTGGGCTTTGTTTTTGTTCTGGCTAGGATCTGAGCGTGTGCTAAAGCCCCACCTCCTGACCAATCAGTTCTCTTAGAAAACGACCTGCCCATTGTTAGAAGATTCTGGTTGGTGAAGATCTGACAGCTGCATTTAGGATAAATACAATCCTTTAATTTACTGATGACATTCTTTAGGAAAGATATAGATTTATATCTGATGGACTGATCCACAGTGAGCTGATGAAGCCTGTGTGTCCGTATGCGCAGATGGGTTAAGTCATTCATTTATTCATTCATTCATACACTATAGTGAGGCTGACAGCATCAGCAGGAACATACTATAGTGAAACAATGTGCTATCTGAATAGAAAAACGCGTGTGCTGTATTAAAGTTTAACTGATCAGAGCGCTGTCTGTTTATCATTCAATGGAATATTATAAATAATCTCACACTTTTACGCATTAACAGTGTCAGCAGCTTCCTGCCTGAGTTCTTTCATTCCTGCCTTTTCTGTGACAACAGTGTTGTTTTTGGTCAAATTATGGATTTTAATTATTCATAATTTTAAACTTAAGGTTCACATCTAACCTGTATTGCACATTGCATTGTGGTATGTGGAGTCCTGTGGACAAATGCATAGAAGTCTTTTTACTTTATTCTTACTATGATTTATTATGTCAGTCCTAAAATCTCTACCAAAGTGACTTCCCAACACAACACTGGTGTTTTCATGAACTGAAAGTTGTGGTATAACAATGGTGGATGTTTATTTTGGCTTACATGGAAAGGACTGTTTGGTGGTGAGGTGATATCACAGGGAATACTGGAACACTATATACAGTATATATATATATATATATATATATATATATATATATGTCGCAATACTAGAACAAAATGGATTGCAATATGCAATATTCTTCTAAAAATGCCAATAAAAGTGTTTACATTGGAGATCAAAACAAACACAATCAGCAATTTCAATCTTTTGCATCTTTTTTTGAGAAAATTCACTTGAGTTTATTGATCAATGTGGCCTAATCTGTCTTTATCTGATAATAAAATTGTCATCTCCAGCAGCTTTAAATCAGATCAAGACCCTAATTTACTGATTTTCTACATTATGCTGTCATATTTCAGTTCTGTCAGAGCAGATAGCACAGCTTTAATGACTGTTGCTTTCTTGTTCCTCCAGGTGCAGCTATAGCAGGTGTTTACAAAGCTGCAGGGAAGACCATGATCTCACTGGAGGCTCTGATTTTTGGTGTTGGACAGTCTTTCTTTGTCCTCGTCATCTCCTTCTTCAGGATACTTGCCACACTTTAGCAGTAGTCTGGCCTCTGGGCCAGAACTAAGGCTGCTTGTCCTTAACACTGTACTGGAATGTAAACCAGTTTCCCCATTATGATGACAATTTCTGGTGATGTACCAGGGTTGACCCAACGACCACATGGAGAACCTGTTTATGCCTTTTACCACCTGTGGAATCTTTGACACATGGAATATTTTCTCTGTAGAACACTCATGCCCTTATGACCTGATGAAGGAATATGGACGATGTGACGATGGGATGAATTTTAATGCGTGTGTAGTCAAATAAATGCTCATTCAGCAATATTAGTCACCCTTGTGGTGCCGCGTACCATATTGTGATGATCCACACTGGTGGGCAGTGGCGTGTGCCCACAACCATGACTGAGCATCACAGTGTGACAAATTATCACTGACTAGTACCATTTACCGTACATGGTGTTGATATGTGAAGCAGTCTGTCATTAATATAAATTTGTGGCGTTGGTGACGTGTCGGTGTAATCCCAGCATTGGATGCTTCCCCTCACAGCAAACACACAGAGATGAACCGTTGGTTGTTGTCGTTCTAGACTGAAGACGGTTGAATGTGTGCATGATGACTTCCTGTTGATAGGCTTACAGTGAAGCTGCAGAATGACAAATATCTCAGGGTGTGTGCACTTTTTGTTCTGTGACAACACTGATGGCTTCAAAAACATGGTGTTTTTATGCAGGGCTTTAGCTTTTCCTCAAGTGACCTTAATTTATACCTTTTGACATCCAAAGTGCTGCGTTCCTTCAGGGCTAAATTCTTCTGACCCTGTGTTTTTCTGCTTCACCTTTTCATATTTAAGTCGTTCTGGTTTTTTTTTCTTTTTCTAGGTTTTACAAAAGAAAACAGTACTTTTTTTTTTTTTTTTTCTAAAGGAGTGGGTACACTTTACGCTTTTAGCAGCAGGATATTTTTAAAGGCGCTCTGTTGTCAAAGCTATGATTAAACTAAGTTAGAGCTTCTTTGATTCCCTCCTCCTCTGAATGCACTCATTTCTCCACTTTCAGAGTGTATACTGATTTGTCGATACTTCTTCATATTCAGTAACATTTTATATATATTGTGTAATTTAATAAAATGTTTGCAAAAATGTGTGCCTGTTTTATTTTATTTTTGTTCCTGTACTGAATGCAAATGTCTTAGCCATTAAACATGACTGAGCTGTGAAGAAGTTTGTTTCTGAACCAGTAGCTACTAAGTACAAACATTATTTCACTCTGTCAAAGACTTTGTTGTCTGGTCATTGTCTCTTGTGGTTTAAAAGGAGGCAGATTTCCCTCTAGAGCAGATATGGGCAGCTAGAAGCCCTCCAAAGGAAATGCAAGAATGACCCAAAATAAAAACACAAAATAACAATTCACAAGATTTCTTCAAAACTACACAAAATAACTACAAATGCATAACAGAATACAAACTGAGTGAAAAACATCTTACACCAGTGATTCCCCAGCAGAGGTATGCGTACCCCTAGGAGTACAGTAGCACATTGCAGGAGGTACTTGGAAACATTTATCAATTAATTTCAAAATAGGAAAACATTACTTGTTCCTTTTTATGATATTTTTGGGACACATTTGCCACAAATAGTACTATTGCTCAATAAAATACTGCATTGTATTTTATTCATACAGGACTATTTTATGCTGTAGATGCCATTTAATCAAATTTCTGACAATAATTTACAATGTGTCTCAATGCTTTCAATAATCTGTGCTGCTGGGTGGCAGAAAAAAAGGTTTATTTTTGTAAAATATTTGACTGAAGAACAAAGGCTCAACGTATATTGCCTTGATTCTGAGATTCAAACCTGTCTCAAAGTTTACTTTGAATATATATTGATACAAAAAAAAAATCACATCTTTGTTGAAGTCAAGAAGAAAATACATTTTAAAACTCAACTTTATGACTGCGGTTGGTGGCGGGTCCTGTGTGAATCAGACAGACCAGCAGGGGGCGGTAAAAGGCATCTGCGTGAGTAAAGAGAAGAAGAAACCCGGCAGTGTGAGCAGTGTTTTCCCTGTACAACAACAACTCTCCAAACACCCAGGAGCTCTAAGCTAATGTGTGAGAGCAAAGCCGTCCACAGAGGCCTGTGAGTGTCAAGCAACACCAGCATCCAGATGTGCACGTAGAGCTCAGGTAGGCCCTTTACTCTCACTCAACTTTGATAGACGTGTGAAGT
This sequence comes from Gouania willdenowi, assembly GCF_900634775.1. Lineage (NCBI taxonomy): Eukaryota > Metazoa > Chordata > Actinopteri > Blenniiformes > Gobiesocidae > Gouania > Gouania willdenowi. The sequence goes on along the minus strand of NC_041049.1, from coordinate 29,970,566 downwards.
TGTGCTAGCAGGTGTAGCTTTGATACAGCTGCTTCTCAGACCAGCTCCTGTTAACACACACACACGCACACACACACACACAGAGCTTTTAAAAAGCTTTCCTCGTTGAATGGCCATCAGTGTGCGCGTGCCTCCTCCATCCTGTGCGTGCGTGTGAAGCCCGCTGGGTGTTTGATGTGTACTTTATGGGTTTGTCCCTGTGTCCTTACTGAGGGAGGACGGTTCATGTCTGCATAGCAAACACTAAGTTCCTGTTGGTGACACACACACACACACACACACACACACACACACACACACACACACACACACACACACACGCACACACACACACACACACACACACACACACTGGTGATCCATACTCAAGTTACAAGTTACAAGTACAGGTACGTCATACATAAAATACTCAAGTTAAGTTAAATGTAGCTCAAATAGTAGTCAAAATACTAGTTACTTTCACCCCCTATGTACATTTTTTAGTAATTAATTTTGCCACGTGTCCCTTGCATACTGTAAACATCTCATGTGTGAACTTAAAAAGGAAGAGACCAAATCTTTCACTATTGGAACTTAGTTTGTTTTCCACAAAGATATCTGTGTAACATAAAAGGTTTGTCAAAATGTACAAATAATTTTTTTAAAAATAGAATAACACCAATGAATTCATTTCAAAATCACAAAAAAACACTGGTGCTGGTTATATAATTAGAATATCATGAAAAAGTTGATTTATTTCAGTAATTCCATTCAAAAAGTGAAACTTGTATAATGTATACATTCATTGCACACAGACTGACATATTTCAAGTGTTTATTTATTTTAATGTTGATGATTATAACTTATAACTGACAACTGATGAAAACCCCAAATTGAGTATCTCAGAAAATTAGAATATTGTGGAGAGGTTCAATATTGAAGACACCTGGTGCCCCACTCTAATCAGCTAATTAACTCAAAACACCTGAAAAGGCTTTTAAATGGTCTCCAGTCTAGTTCTGTAGGCTACACAATCATGGGGAAGACTGCTGACCTGACAGTTGTCCAAAAGACGACCATTGACACCTTGCACAAGGAGGGCCAGACACAAAAGGTCATTGTTAAAGAGGCTGACTGTTCACAGATCTGTGTCCAAGCACATTAATAGAGAGGTGAAGGGAATGAAAAGATGTGGTAGAAAAAGTGTACAAGCAATAGGGATAACCACGCCCTGGAGAGGATTGTGAAACAAAACCCATTCAAAAATGTGGAGGAGATTCAAAAAGACTGGACTGCAGCTGGAGTCAGTGCTTCAAGAATCACACCGCACAGACGTATGCAAGACATGGATTTCAGCTGTCGTATTCCTTGTGTCAAGCCACTCTTAAACAAGAGACAGCGTCAGAAGCGTCTCACCTGGACTAAAGACACAAAGGACCGGACTGCTGCTGAGTGGTCTAAAGTTATTTTCTCTGACGAAAGTAAGTTTTTCATGTCCTTTGGAAATCTAGGTCCCAAAGTCTGGAGGAAGAGAGGAGAGGCACAGAATCCACGTTGCTTGAGGTTGAGTGTAAAGTTTCCACAGTCAGTGATGGTTTGGGGTGCCATGTCATGTGCTGGTGTTGGTCCACTGTGTTTCCTTAGGTCCAAGGTCAAACGCAGCCATCTACCAGGATGTTTTAGAGCACTTTATGCTTCCTGCTGCTGACTAACTTTATGGAGATAGAGATTTCATTTTCCAACAGGACTTGGCACCTGCACACAGTGCCAAAGCTACCAGTACCTGGTTTAAGGACCATGGTAACCCTGTTGGCCAGCAAACTCACCTGACGTTAATGCCATAGAAAATCTATCTATAGGGTGTTGTGAAGAGGAAGATGCGAAACGCCAGACCCAACAATGAAGAGCTGAAGGCCACTATCAGAGTAACCTGGGCTCTCATAACACCTGAGCAGTGTCACAGACTGATCCACTCTATACCACGCCGCATTGCTGCAGTAATTCAGGCAAAAGGAGCCTCGACTAAGTATTGAGTGCTGTACATGCTCATACTTTATGTTCATACAGTTCATTTCTAAAAATATTTTTTCTTGTATCTGTCCTAAATAATATTCTAATTTTGTGAGATACTGAATTTAGGATTTTCATTAGTTGTCAGTTATAATCATTAAAATACAGTGGTTACAGAAAGTATTCAGACACCTTTACATTTTTCACTCTTTTATTGCAGCCATTTGCTAAAATCAAAAAAGTTAATTTTATTTCTTATTAATGTACACTCAGGACTCCATCTTGACAGAAAAAACAAATGTAGAAATTTTTACAAGTTTATTAAAAAAGAAAAACTGAAATATCACATGGTCATAATTCTTCAGACCCTTTGCTCAGTATTTAGTCGAAGCACCCTTTTGAGCTAGTACAGCCACGAGTCTTCTTGGGAATGATGCAACAAGTTTTTCACACCTGGATTTTGGGGGTCCTCTGCCATTCTTCCTTGCAGATCATCTCCAGTTCTGTCAGGTTGGATGGTGAACGTAGGTGGACAGCCATTTTCAGATCTCTCCAGAGGTGCTTAATTGGGTTTAGGTCAGGGCTCTGGCTGGGCCAGTCAAGAATGGTCACAGAGTTGTACCAAAGCCACTGCTTTGTTATTTTAGCTGTGTGCTTAGGGTCATTGTCTTGTTGGAAGGTGAACCTTCGGCCCAGTCTGAGTTCCTGAGCACTCTGGAAGAGGTTTTCTTCCAGGATATCTGTACTTGACCGCATTCATCTTTCCTTCAATTGCAACCAGTCATCCTGTCCCTGCAGTTGAAAAACGCCCCCATAGCATGATGCTGCCACCACCATGTTTCACTGTTGGGATTGTATTGAGCAGGTGATGACTAGTGCCTGGATTTCTCCACACATACCGCTTAGAATTATTGCCAAAAAGTTAAATCTTGGTCTCATCAGACCAGAGAATCTTATTTCTCATAGTCTGGGAGTCCTTCATTTGTTTTTTGGCAAACTCTATGCAGGCTTTCATCTTGTCTTGCACTGAGTAGAGGCTTCCGCCAGGCCACTCTGCCGTAAAGCCTTGACTGGTAGAGGCTGCAGTGATATTTGACTTTGTAAAACTATCTTTCTGCTGCATCAGCCACAGCAATCTTCTTTACCTCTCTCACGATTGCTCAGTTTGGCTGGACGGCCAGGTCTAGGAAGAGTTCTGGTCATCCCAAACTTCTTCAATTTAAGGATGATGGAGGCCACTGTGCTCTTAGGAACATTGAGTGCTGCAGATATTCTTTTGTAAACTTGGTCAGATCTGTGCTTTGCCACAATTCTGTCTCTGAGCTCCTTGGGTAGTTCCTTCAACCTCATGATTCTTATTTGCTCTGACATGCACTGTGAGCTGTAAGGTCTTATATAGACAGGTGTGTGCCTTTCCTGATCAAGTCCAATCAGTTTAATTAAACACAGCTGGTCTCCAATGAAGGAGCAGAACCATCTCAAGGAGGATCAGAAGAAATGGACAGCATGCGAGTTAAATGTGTCTGAATACAAAGCAAAGGGTCTGAATACTTATGACCATGTCATATTTCAGTTTTGTTTTTATTTTTTTTAATACATTTGCAAAAAATGTCTACATTTCTGTTTTTTCTGTCAAGATGAGGTGCTGAGTTTACATTAAATAGAAATAAAATGAACTTTTTTGATTTTAGCAAATGACTGCAAAGAGTGAAAAATTTAAAGAGGCCTGAATACTTTCCGTACCCACTGTAGATCAGTCTGTGTGTAATGAATTAATATAATATACAAGTTTCACTTTTTGAATGGGATTACTCAGTTAAATACATTTTTTTCATGATATTCTAATTATGACCAGCACCTGTACATTTGTGAACTCTAAAAAACCTGTTTCGGCACGGTGCATTACGCTTAATCTGATTGGTCGGCTTTGATGTGATGCATTAAATTGTCTGGTCAATTTATTTTTGTAGTTTCACAATGTCCATTGATCATTTCAAAACAAAAAATAACAATTTATTCAGTAACGGTTGGGTGTATAATTGTAACAAATTGCTTCTTTTATAACCTACTGAAGTACCAGTAAAAATACTCAAAAAAGTACAACTACCCATAAAAGCTACTTAATTGCAGTAACGTAAGTACTTTTAATCCTTAATTTCACCTCTGGTTCCTGGAACTTTTGGTTCAGGGCTAGTTCCCAGATCTAAATTTACAGTGGTCTGTAGATGCCTGCTTTTCCATTTTTTTTGAAATTCATAAACTGTTAGGCATTCGTGAACGAATACTAAGGGTGTCCATGTCCGATATTGATATCAGAAAGCGGTTCGATAGCGGCAAAGAAAATCATCGGATTATATCGGCCTGTATCGTAAATCTCAGATAGAAGCACTCAGATACAAGCAGTCCATTCAAGTCTGCGCTCCAGCACTTCTATCCAGTAGGTTTTATTTTTATACTATGCAGTTGTGCAATATTTTCATGTTTAAGTTAAACCAGTTGTTATTTGTTTGTTTTTAATGGATTTATGGATGTTATTTTTCTGTCTCCTAATTTATTTATTTTTGTTCAATTGTGGAATATTCTTATGTTTATGGTTAAAATGTATGCTACCATTGTTGATAATAAACGGGTGAGAAAAAAAACATCCTTGTGAGGACTATGGAAAGATATGACGAGCGATAAAAGATGGAGAACAAAAGAGGAAAAAAATAGATAATAATAATAAATGAATATAAATATCTATATACAGTGTTGGGTAGTAACTGAACACGTATTCAGAATACGTATTTCGAACACTCATTCCGGGGAACTGCATTCAGGTACAGTTATTCTTTTGTCAATTTCTTGATATCAAAGGAACACATCAAAGCACTGTCATCAAATTTCAGTTTCATAACCGTGACATGAAAAAAAAAAAAGGGTCAATCCAGCCGAGGAAAAGTTTAGCTCCATTTTTTTTTGGGATGTGGGCATTTGCAATGTGCTTTCTTTTTTTTTTTGCATTCCACATTAGTGGTAAATGAGTTTGTAGCAAGTGTGGCCTAAACATTTTCTTATCTACATTCAAGACTATTGTAAAATCCCACACTACAAAATATGCAATGAAAGTATATGTGATTCATGCTGCTATCGTACCAGATCGATCAACGGATCGACAAACACTCAAGGTAGAAATATTGGTATCGTATCAGAAGTGAAAAAGTTTGAAGGGTACACTACCAAGAATAAAACTATACTGATCTAACTAAAGGCCAGCTTAGTATGCACTGGAGCTCAGATATAAAAAGGGAGATACAGTAGGTAGGACTACGCAGAATTCATGTTCTGAAATGGATAAAGCTATCTGAACTGTTTTTTTTTTTAAATTTATTTTAAATGGCCCCCAAAATGACACGATAATACCTCACATCTATAGTTTTGGAAAATGTTTGTTCTTTATAACCTTCAGATCCTCATTTGTGCTTTGTGTTTCTGGGAACGGTGTCAGGAGATGTGTGCGCACACAGGGCGTGGGCAGGAGGGGACGTGAAGACATCTACCGGTAATTAGTTCCTTCCATTCGGACTTAATGGTATGGGTTGGTCAGTGCTCTGGGAAAACTTCAGTGGTCAAAGTAGGCGCTATATAAATCAAGTCCATTTGTAATTGATTTCCGTGACCGTTCTTGCACTTGCTGATGATGTTGATATTTGGACACAATGCAATTAAGGATGGGAGAGGGAAAAAAAATTGATGTTACGATTTATCGCAATTTTTTTATATGCCAATTTTAATAATCAATTCTGCTTCCCAGCATCAAATTGGGTGGCGATAATGTACCAACAAGTGAGTACAAACATGAGGAAGACTTCACGAAGAAGAGTTGCAGCAGCTGGCACTTCCCTTTAGCAAAGAAAGTGTCTAGAGATACGTTAGCTCCCGGGAATATGGCTATGTTTCCGGACCTTTTCTACACAAGCGTAATGTGCCTGTGTTTTCACCGTGTCGGGATGGCTAAGTGATATAAGGTGCCGCACAGTTGTTTACCTCCTTTCTGATGGAGGTTTGATTTTATTTATTTCAGCATAAATAATAATAAATCACTGAATAAATAATGATAAATCAGTGAATGAGTGAATATGATGTGCATTGTTTTTTGAAACTGACATATTTCTAGAAGTTTAGGATTCAACATGTGTTTGGATAAGGAAAAAATTGTAATAATCGTCACTGTAGAATTGTAATGCTTGTAAAAGCAGAATCGCAATTTAAATCGAATTGGCACCCAGGAATCGGGATTAAAATAGAATCGGGACAAAGGGTATTGTCCCAGCTCTGGTTGTGTAGATAAATAAATCAAAGCTGTTTCATTCACAGACATGTCAAAGGTTGGAGTAGCAGCTCAAAAGTTAGTTTTTTCCCTCCACTGTAAACACTCTTAGTTATTTGAAAAGTTATGTGCATTGCATTGTGGGATGTGGAGTCCCGTAGATAGATGTCTAGAAGTGTCTTTACTTCTTTCTTACTGTGATTTCTGTTTTTGTCCTCCAGTAGTCTGCCAAATAAATAAAGTTGAATTGAATTGAACCCAAGCACCGCTACCAAGCACCCCCACCCCCACGCCGACCCGAGACACCCCCAAACCCCAGCACAGCCCGGAGTCGCTGATATCTTATCGGTATCGGCCAATACTCAAGGCTGCGCTATTGGTATGGTATCGGAAGTGAAAAAGTTGTATCGGGATATACCCAATCTAAGACTACTTTTTCAACAACGTCAGTAAGAGTGTTTACAGTGGAGATCAAAACAAACTTTTAAACAGCAATTCCAACCTTTTCCATCTGTTTGTGAGTGAATGATCTTTGATTCATTGATCTCTAAGGCCTACACTATGTCTACAGGTATATCTGATATCGCCCTGTACAGCTATCAGAAATACTTTTTTATGATGTACTTAGACCGAGTTCAGAAAATATCAGCGGCAAGTCATATCTGTATTTGTTAATACGTAATAAGTTGTTTCCGTATACGATCAGAGTGGGAACACAGGGCGTAACTATGTTTCAGGTAAACTAACTCATTTCTCAAACTTATGGCAAAGCAGTGCACTGGGATATTTGTCTGACTCTGCATATCATCATATCACCATATTTAGATGTTACTGCATTGCAGCTTTGGGTTAAGCAAAGGAAATCCCACACGCTACTATAGACTGCTGTGTGTACGCTACTATAGACTGCTGTGTGTGAGCTCACGGCTCCCACTGCACAGTAAACAGGTGCCGCTATGGACCTTTGGCCCTGGTAGGATGCTGCTGTTTCCTCAGAGACTGGTGTAGTGCTGACACTGGGTGGCAGCGTCTGCTCACATTACATGGTAAAAACTACACATTTATTTATTCTTTCTTGAAAATATCCCTGACTGAATGTCAGATTATGGCACACATTGACTAACCTTTGTTACAGTGGTCACTGGTTACCATTAGCAGAATGAGTGTTGGGCCATAACTGGGATCTAATAAATATGAAATGTACGAAGTGTGCTGTAAACTTCCATTGCCAGTGGTTTGTATTTTAAGCAGCTTTAAAAAAATAAATAAATAAATTGTTGCCCTTCTGCTTTTGAAGAGTTTGTTGCAGCAAGACACTTAGTTTTTCTGTGTTTTATTAAGCTCAAGTAGACAGAAATGTGTTTCGTAATCAACATGTTGGTTGGTGGTGAGATAGCAGAGGTGAAAGTAACTAGTAACTTTTACTTTGAGTACTATTTAATTGAGCTACTTTTTACCTGTACTTGAGTATTTTATGTACTGTATGACCTACTTGTACTTGAGTACAATTTCAATCAAGTAACAGTACTTCTATTTGAGTAGGATATAGCAGCACCTCTGTGAAATAGTGATGATAATTCCAATTGAATAGGGTCCCAGACGCTAACAGACTCGTCTGCTAGGCCGGTGATGTTGTGGGGGTAAAACTGGACTTTCTGACAGTGGTTACAGAGAGGAGGCCATCTTGGTCAATGAGTCCCACCCATTCCATGATGTGCTGGTCAGACATAAGCACCTTCAGCACCAGGCTGATCCCACCACGGTGCTCCACAGAACGCCACAGGAAATCATTTTTGCCTGGTGGCGATCAAACTCTACAATTCATCACTGTAACTAGGGATGTCCCGATGCAACTTTTTCACTTCTGAGACAATACCGATTTTGCAATTTTGCATATTGGCCGATATTGATCCGATGCAATATCCGCATGAATCATACGTACTTTTGTAACTTATTTTGTAGTGTGGAATGTTAGAAATGCTTGATTATTTAAAAAACATACCCATTTATTATAAACCAATGGATTACATATAATTAACCTTTTAGAATAAGAATATTATATGATTGAATAAAATAAATTAAAAAATAAAATAGAAGATATTGAAAATCAATATCGGATCGGGACACCTCTAACTGTAACCTCACAGCTTTGATTGTTGTATATATTTGTAATATTATTTATCTTGTTTTATTTTTTCCTACTGTAATGTGTGCATTTGTATTTAATCCTTATTTAATTAATTAATAGTTTTTTACTTAATTATGTACATCTTTCTTTAATGTTTATTCTTTTCATTTGTAATATTTCTCGAGTGGCTGTAACGCAGGTAATTTCCCCCTGAGATAAATAAATTACTTCTGATTCTGAACTTGGCATCATTGCATTGTTTGATCTGTGTTTGTGTTTTATAGGTGCAGAAAGTGGATCCTTACCTGCTGTTCATTGGTGTGTGTGTGTGGCCACATTAAATCCTTGAGAGCGTGCCAGTACACCATGTCCAAGTATTACTGGATGCTTCGACGAAGTCCATCGTTGTGCTGCATCCTCTGTCTATTATTGCTGTTACTGGCCAACTCCTCCCAAAGTGTAACAAAAAAGGTTCTCCCTGATCCACCGGATCGCCTCCTCCAGGCCAACTGTTCCTCCTCATGTGAGTATGAAGCTTAAATGTGATAACAGTGATTTATCAACCACAGATAAGCACTACTAGTACTATAATTTGAATTACATGTGCTCAACTTTGGTTTACTATTAAAGCAAAAAGTTTCACTGGCATCACTAGTAAGCATTGGTGTATATGCTACTGAGGGGGCGGCATTGGCTCTAAAAAATGATGGTTTAATCTCTCTTACTTCACTTGCATTATGTCTACTAGTACTACTAGTGAATCTTTGGCTTTACTCATAGACTAGAAATAGTGAGAGACCTCACTAGTAAAGCAAAATTGTTTACTAGTAGACAATTATGTGTGACTGTACTAGTAAACTAAAGGACTTCCTAAATGAGCTGAAAATCAAAGCAAAGCTTCTGCAGCTTCATCTTCTGCTCTCCAACAGGCTGATTCATCAATGTAACAACCATCACAAAGAGTCTGAATATGAACCAACGGCTCCCTTTAGGCTGGGATACACTGTGTGATTTTTTTCAATCGTACTCAGCTCCAGCTCAAACTGTGCGACTCAAGAGTCTGACGGACCGATATTCTGACACGATCTGACTGCTCACACTATGCGTTCATACACAACACGTTGGGGTCTCGTTTCCGTAAATGCAACATACAAATTAGAAGAAGAACTCTGAAGGGTCGTCATTAAAACAGAAGAAGAACCCGGAAGTGGAGAGACACTCGGAAATCTCAGCAAAAAGAGCTTTAAAAAAGAAAGACGGCGATGTGATGGACCAAGAGCTGGCTGGACAGATGTGGGCAGTACAGTTCGTCAATTTTACAGCGGTCCTATGGTGTTAACACATGTGCAGTGTGAGATTTTAAGGTAAGCCGGTCTGTAGCACTGCTTCAACAGAGCTACACTCACGAGGAACGATTTCAAACGTGTTTGATTTCCTTACGCCCATACGATTGCTGATTGGGAGCTGGTCGTGAGGTGTTAATCACTTCTCGTGACCCCATGTATACTACACGATGCACGACACGCGTTCCGATCCCAAAAATAGAGGCACAGGTCAAAAATCGGCTCAAAGTGTGCCAAAAAATTGCACAGTGTATGCCTGCCTTTAGATCAGCGCCTGTGTGACACTAATGAGCTGCTCTTGTTAAAGGATGTGCAATACAATCTGCTAGTCTTTGCTAACGTAATGTAGCATAACTGTTCAATTAGGGATGCACCGAATATTCGGTGGCCGAATATTGCAAAAAAAAGCCACATTTGGCCTTCGGTTTAGTGAGTTAAAAGCAAGGCCGAATAGTAGCGTGTGACGCAATCAAACAACGTGCAATGATTTTGAGTCGGAAAAGTGTGTGCGTGTTGCTGCAGGAGTACAGCAGCAGCTCCTCCTTTCCCCATGCAAACACAACCAGACTCTCTCCTTACCGCTCTCCGTCCTCCGTTAGAAGTCCAATTCCATAACAAAGTCCGTTGTTAGCGCTGTGACCCACGAATCCGTAAACATCCCCATCGTTTCCTCTTGGGTCTTGCTGCACAGGCTGGTGTAGCATTAGCACGGAGTGCTAACAGCTGATGTGTGCAAACAATGGGTCTGTGGCTTCAAGCAGTGACTCCCAACACGATCGACAGCAGAAAAAGTAGTGCAGTTTGTATTTACATATATGGCGATAAAGAATAATATATTTTCTATATTAAACCACAGTGTTTGTTTTAGCTGTTAGATAGTTGGAGAGGGAGGAGCTCACATTCTAGGAGGCGTTAGGTGACGTCACCTGCCAACATGGGCAAAATCCAAGTCGCCCATTTTGAGCTGACTTTTTACAAAATGTTGAATAAAACTTTGAATCTGACAGATCACCAATGTCCTGTGGGGTTCCTCAGGGCTCTGTTCTTGGACCCCTTCTGTTTAGCCTTTATATGCTTCCTTTAGGACAAATTCTACAGAAGTGTAAGGTTGATTATCAGAGCTACGCAGATGACACACAACTATATCTATCACTGAACCCAAATGACTATGGTACCATTGAGGTGTTGTGTGACTGCTTAGAAAAAGTAAACTGCTGGATGAGTGAAAACTTCCTTCAACTAAACCATGACAAGATGGAGGTGATTGTCTTTGGTAACAAGGAAAAGAGGACTGCTGTCAGCAAGTATCTTGAGTCTCGATCTTTAAAAGCTAAAGACCAAGTCAAAAACCTTGGTGTTCTTACATTCAGCAGTCAGATCAAATCTATGAGAAAAACAGCCTTCTACCACCTAAAGAACATCTCCAGAGTGAAAGGTTTAATGGCTCAGAAAGATCAGGAGAAACTGGTCCATGCTTTTATATCCAGCAGACTGGACTATTGTAATAGTCTTCTGACAGGAATCCCCCAAAAGAGCATCAAACAGCTACAGCTGGTTCAGAACGCTGCAGCTCGGGTCTTAACCAGAACAAAGAGGTCAGAGCACATTACTCCAATTTTAAAGTCTTTACACTGGCTCCCAGTCAGCCTCAGAATAGACTTTAAAGTTCTGCTGCTGGTGTATAAATCTGTGAATGGGTTTGGTCCAGAATACATCAGTGACATGTTAGTCAGGTATGAACCCAGCAGGTCTCTCAGATCTATGGACACAGGTCAGATAGTGGAGCCCAGAGCTCACAGTAAACATGGTGATGCTGCTTTTAGTTGTTATGCTGCAAAGAAGTGGAACAAACTACCAGCAGAGCTGAAGTCAGCAGCCAATGTGAACATTTTTAAATCAAAGTTAAAGGCACTTTTATTTCTCTACTGTGATTGATTTGAGAGAGAGATTTTTGGTCATGTTGTTGATGTAATGTTTGTTGATGATTTGAATTGATTTTACTGATTATTTTAAATGTTCTTATAGATTTTAAACAATTGAATGTTTTATCATGTAAAGCACATTGAGTTGCCTCGTGTATGAAATGCGCTATACAAATAAATTGCCTTTCTTCTCAGAACAGCATGTAAAGCTCAGTTAGATGGTTCAGTAAGTGCGTCCTAACCCAGACCTTCCCCATAACAAGCTACACTACAGAACTCACTCACACGTGCTGTCCCTTACAGGTGAAAAAGCCAAAAGTGACACACATTGTGCAGCTGTTTGTTAGTAAATGAGCCTTTGTAACATTTTGCATCAACAAATTTAACCCAGAATTGTCTTTCTGCTCAGACTTCATTTGAAATAAAATGATCAAGATTTATATTTTATATCACCATTTTGAGAAAATTTATTGAGAAATGAGTTTTGGTCCATATTATTCTAGTAGGAATGTTCACAGCATTTCAATGTCAACAAAGGTAGGTCTACCATATTCTAATCACATAATCAGATTTAGTAAGTGGTTGACAGGTGGTTTTAGATTTCCTGTACACTTTACACTGGAGCTTGGTTGGGGGATTGGTCACCCACATTTTATTGTATCAATGATCTGTTTGCATTATCACTACATGCTGTAAAATCACTTTACTGCTGTAATTATTTTGCTGTAGGCTACTTAAGGGTTCAAGTTAATTAATTACTATATGATCATGGTCCAAAGCAACATCAAATGCAGTTATTTTCGTCAAGGGACATGAAACTCATGTTGCTGGTTGGCTCCTGTTGGAATAGATTATTATTCATGGTTTCCTTTTCTGTTTAATACTATAATTATATGTCTTTATACTCAATAATCCTGTTAATAAAATACATTCTCAATCAGGCCAACCTTTTTCGAAGCCCCACAGGACAAGGACAAACAGTTTTAGAACATCTAATATATACTTAATCTAAATCTAACAATAACAACCATGTACGTAAGCAATGATATAAATAACCAAGACACTCATATTAACACTAAAATGTCAGTTTGACCCAAAAGGCACAAAATCTAAATCATTAACAAATAAGAATAATTCTATTTTAAATACTAAACTTAATACACATTAAACAAAGCACGTTCATTTACCTAAATAGATCAAATAAACAGACACCATAGACACTAAATGATAAATAATATTAAGGAATAAATCAATAATCTTGTACATAATTTGTATGGCTTTAAATCAACAGTAAAATATATTCTTTGTGCATGTCTTTATCTTTGATGAGCTCATGTTTGACCTTGACAATCACAAATGTCTTGCGTATCATAACAAAAGAAGACACATGCAGCCTGCATGTTCCATCCGAAGGAGGAGAAACACTAGATTACATAGAATAAAAATGCTAAGAAATCTACGTTCGGGGCCCAGGGAGTGAGCAGACCCAGCTGTGCTTTAGATGAGTGCCTGTTCTTCTATTGACTTGATATTGTTGTTGATTCGTTTTCTGTTCATCTCTAATAGATTGATTGATTGATTCAGCAAAGCAAAACCTCTGACTATGTCTCTCTGTATGCAATCTGAGGTATTGAACACAAGAGTTAGCTCAAAAACTCGTAACACTCCCCACACCGCGCGCGAAGTGGGCCGGACTGTCAATGAGTCCCGGGCTTTGTCCTGAGTTGTGGTTGTTGCTTATCAGTGGAACGGTGCTTCTGTGTCTTTGATCTACTTGTTGATTGTGTTTTGTCATCCAGGTAATGAGAGCGACGTCCCAACGCAGAAAGTGTCCAAGTCCTCCTCCAGTAATGGGACAGCTGCTACGGTGCAGGAGGACAGCACGCCTGTGCCAGGGCTCAATGGCAGTAATAAGATTGTCACAACCCAGGCCCAGACCTCCCCTAACTCCTCCTCCTCCCTTACCCCCTCTGTCACTTTGAACACCAACAGTACTAAAGCACCTTCCACCCAACCTTCAAAAAATCCCAATGCATCCATTCCGTTAACGGCATCACCTACCAGTGTACCAGCTCTCAAACCATCAACCCATCCAACATCAGCAGAAGCATTCAGCAAATCTGTTCCTACCACAGCCCCGAGGAGTCGGCCTTCACTCACTGCATATTTGAACAAGAGTCACACCACAGCCACAGCGTCTACAGTCACGACTCCACTGGGTTCAGTTTCTACCACATCTAAATCACAAGCTACAACAACAAGAGAAGCCCCAAAACCTCCATCAACAACGGACACAGGTAGACCTGAAACCACAGGGTCATCAGCAGTGCAACCTGTACACACTACCACTGTATCTCCAGCACCTGCTAGCAGAGCTGCAGATGTTGCTTCCACTCCCGGTGATGACAGGGAGCCCATCGCCACGGTGACCAGGGTTTCTCTGGTGGAGGCTGCAGGCGTGGCTCTGAGCAGACAGCTGGTGGACACGGCGTCTTTACTGGCTGTGCTCCTCTTTGGTCTGCTCTTCTTCCTGGTCACAGTGGCTGTGTTCACCACACAGGCCTATGAGAGCTACAGGAGGAAGGACTACACTCAGGTGGACTACCTAATCAATGGCATGTACTCAGACTCTGGGGTGTGAGAGGTCAGTAGGCTTTCATCTGTCGGTGCTTCTGAGGTGAGGACTTCTGACAGGATTCAGATGGATCTACAGACCCACCCCCAGTTTTCCTCACACAAATCCAGACCTTTTTTTCTCTCCTGTCGCATTTCAAATTTAATGTGCCAATGTTGATTTCAGATATTAATACATGCAGCCTGTGTATCACTGTTGCCTCAACTGAGATGTATTGCTGCTTGGTAATGGTAACTAAGCCTACCCAGGCTGTGGGAATATCCTACCATAGAAAACTTGTCTGTCATTTCAATATTTTTCAATCTATGCAGAGTGAATGATGTGTAGCACAGCATATGGCTGTTGCTGCAATGGTCCTTAATTGTTCCATTTGCTGTGTGAGACACCACCTCAGTCAGTTTCCATTGTATTTGACTTTGGTTGATGCTTCACAACAAAGTGCAAGGAAAAATAATGCCTGAGCTTAAATACAGGTAATCCCTGTGGACAGTTGTGTAAACATATGTTGATTTATGTTTTTTGCACTTTTGCACCATAAGGAAAATGTGGTGTGTTCTTGGAGTTTAGAAAGGTTCACGTTCAGCTTCATTGGGATGGGGGGGGGGGATCTATGTGTCTACAGATTAATTTTTGTCCTCTACAATGTTAACCAGCGATGAGGCCGTCATCACAGCACTCACTCAACTCATTGTAATATCAGTAGAGGGACATATCTTGAGCTTTGGCTGATTTTTAGGCTCCAGTAAGTGTTTTGGAATATTCTGACGGCTACTTTACACTGTTGAGAAGTGATCTCTTATTTGGGGGATGCTATATTTTTGGCAGGATATGATGAATCTGCTTCATAAGTCCCTTTATATATAATCTAACTTCTGCAAACTGTTAGTACATACCTGAGAACTTACATAATTGTTATACAGGGTTTCACCTTGACTCAGCTCCAACTCACTCATACTAACAAACATAGACCTTGTGTAGGTATCATAGTTCAATAACTCATAGATCATTTGCTCAAAGAAAAGATGTATATTGTTGAAATTGCTGCTGTAATATCTGTTTTTATCTCCAGTGTAAACACTCCTAAACAGATGGAAAAGTTTGGTGCATTGTTTGCCCCCAAAATATTGAAAGTTCTGGCAAAACAATGATGGATCTTTAATTTTGGGCTGACATAGAAAGATCCGAATCCTGTGAAATTTGAATTTCTTGTGGTGTGATGTGATATTACGGGGATTACTGGGAACTAACTAGAACAGTGGTTTCCAAACTTTTCACAGTCCCATACCCCTTCAGACTTTACCTGAAGCCATGTTCCCCCTACTCCTGCACACTTAAAAAACATAAAAATGTAATGTCATATACAATGTAGCCCTACAGGCAAAATTGTCCTTGAATTTTACTTATCCTGTTGAGGAATAGAATATATTTAATTTTTGCATTTCCTGAAAAAAATGCAAGTGAAGATGCAAGTGCTGGCCCGTGTCATTGAAAACTGCATTAGCATTAGCCTAGTGTTGGCATTACCCAAGCATTAGTATTAGTTAACATTAGCATTAGCCGAGTGTTAGCATTGTCCTAGCATTAGCATCAGTTAACATTAGCATGTGCCTAACATTAATTCGCATTAGTTTAATATTAGCATTAGCTTAACATTAGCCTAAAATTAACCTAGCATTAACATTTGTTTATTGTTAGCATTAGCTTAGCATTGGCCTAGCTTTAGTACTTGTCCCCCTTCAAGCAAATGATTTTGGAGTTATTGACCAATGAGGCATACACTAGGTCTCCATCTGATTAAAAATGGTCTCCAGCAGCTTTAAGTGTTTTCAGAAGCACTTAAATCTTGACATGTCCTCCTACTGGATGCATTCAGGACCATTCAAGCTGTTTAGTGCCGCATTGACTGTTTAATTTTCAGTGTTGCAAGTAAAGGCAGCTGTTCTCAACACTGAGAAAAATCAATTTTGGAAATCCACATATTCTGTAATCAACAATGTTTACTACAGCATTGTCAAATAAATCAGATTTTATTTATCCAACACAAATTATACAAACATATTGCAAGTCTCAGAGGTTCACACAATCAAAGGACACACAAACAAAACATGCCTCTGCCCGCCCCTCTACAAGGACCTGAGAAAGAGTTCTGGGTCCCCTCCAGGGAAACGGATGCCCTATAGGTGCCTCATCACCATCGAGCCCACAGCACAGAAAATTTACAGTATAAAAGACAAATGTTTACATATATCTAGCTTTATAGACCAAAACAGAGTAACTGAACGAGACGCAAAATTTCCTCCAAGCCTCTGCTTTTCCTCCGCCATTAACTGATCTCACAGAAGCTTCCATTATTAATGTCACATGTTTTTATTGTCCTGAAATATTACTGTTAATAATTAAAAAGACATATGTCATGTTGGAAAAGGTGCAGCTTGGCAACTGATTGGTTTTCTACACATACCCAAAGATTTTCTCCCCTGCCTTCAAGTGACTTTCACCAGCAGCAGATTTAGACTTTTCATTTCATTGATAAATGAACCACTTTGACAGCTTTGGCCCACTGAAAATCTAAATGAGTTGAGTTGAGTCTAGTTCAGCAAGATTGAAAAGAAAACATTTGTATAAGCTTAGTGGCTTTAAAAGTCTAAATGAGGTGAAATAAATGCAATCCAATCTCCTTCCTGCCACTGGGGCGTATAGAGAAGTGTAGACTTGGTGTTCTCTGCTGTGAGGTCCAGAATTTATGATATAACTGAAAAAACTCTTCTGAGTCAGGATTGGAGGTGTGTGGGCCAAGTTACATTTCTTCTATGTTGGCTTGGCAAATGTTGAGCAATAGTTGATGACATCCTTAAAAGGTATTTGTTTGTACAATTTGTCTTGCACATGCTCCTTTATGATTTCAAGTGTCTTTCATCACATTTCAGCTTCTTTCAACAATAATCAAGAGGCCGTGGATTCTTATTGGCTGCCGGAGAACGTTCTCCATCAAAGTCAAAGTGTAACTTCTAGCACACTGCAATGGATAATATCTTACCCACGTTCTCTGGTCTGCTATGAGTTTACCAGAAAGGCTTGTTTTTTTTATACCGGGATCTGTTGTGCAAAGTTTTCATGAATTTTGGAGTGTGATGCCATACATTACGTTTCCTCCTGGTGGTTTTATGATCTCTGGAGGTGTGTCATTAAAGCACATTATTATAATGAAGCAAAGGGAAGCAAAGAGCCATGAGCCTGTATTCCTTACCAGGAGCACAAATTCCATCAGACTTTTGAAGGTTCACATTCAAATGAGGGTGAAGCAGTGATGTGTACCTTTGTGCGCGAGAGATTCTGATAAAAGCACAGTGTTCTCGGTCAATGTCTTAGGCAATGAAAACGAATTAATAGTATGAATCTTTAGTCAGAATTGTATCGAAGCTTAGTCTCATAACTTTAATCTTGTGAAATGTCGGCTCATCTGGAGAAAGCATTGATCTGCTAATTTCTGTAACACATTTCAGCCATGTGTGGTCTCAGGTAAATGTTTCCTGTAGCTTCGTCACACTCGGTGTTTACATGACGATTGCTGTCTTATGCCATGCATCTTTGAGACTAGAACGAGTTATGGTGGAGCTTTTTTTTAAATGAGCTTTTTCTGTTTGACTGAAACCAAAGTGTGATTGAGTTCTGCTGATTGGTCACTTTCCGTTTTTCAGTTTTGCACTTTGAAATGTGTCTGATCAAACTTAACCAAGGCCACTGGTCTCATGAGTTTTTGTTGGACATGTTTGCCTCTAAAAAGGAGGTGATGGAGCTAGAAAACTTCCCAGTAATTCCAGTTGTCTTCATGGAGTTTATCAGGTTTCACATGACCTTGAATGACTGAGTACCTTATTGGACAATCTGTAATAATTTGTTTTCCCTCTAAACATTGCAAATAAAGAATTTTGAACAAATCGATGTTGCCAGAGTTTGGCTTAATGGGTTCGATGTAAAATATGGCCATTCTTTGATCCAAGCTGCTAGTTAAACCCAGAGCCTGGGGCTAGGGATGGAGCGTTCTGGGAGCCAGCTGTGCAGCACCGTGGAACACCTCCAAGCTCACAACATGTCTGATTTGGCTTGTGCAACAAGTCTTTGTCAACAGTGAATTATTTTAATCGGTCCAGTTTTCTAAGCTGCTTTTGTTAATGGGATAGTAAAATGCACACTAATGAAATCCACCTACATGGTAAACAGCCCTGCTGAGTCTTTAACACGCCAGGCTCAGGTTTCACTTATGCTGATGTCTTTCCGTTACCACTGGTGGTCTAATGTGTCCACCAAGATTACACACACAGCACATGTGAAAGGAGCACGATCCGTTGTCTTGATCGCTGTTTGCAGCTGTGTGCAAACAGAAAATGGAGAAAAGCTCAGTTGACCTCAACATCTGTCACTTTAAAACTTTGATATTTGGACTTTGGAATAAATAACTGTTCATCAGAGATGCGCATATTTTATCACAGCAGGGCCACAAAAATGTGATTGTCTAATGTGAGGGTCACATTATCAACATTGTCAGCATTTAGAATAATAATGACCAATCTGAACATTAATACA
Source organism: Gouania willdenowi (assembly GCF_900634775.1). Taxonomy (NCBI): domain Eukaryota; kingdom Metazoa; phylum Chordata; class Actinopteri; order Blenniiformes; family Gobiesocidae; genus Gouania; species Gouania willdenowi. The sequence continues at coordinate 29,951,656 of NC_041049.1, read as the reverse complement.
GGAAAGTACAAAGGCTTTGTGTGGGTTTTTGTTGTTGCATTTTGAGTATTTTTGTTGTTTCATGTATTTTTCCATAATTTTTGTATATTTTGTAGCTGTTTTGTGTATTGTTTTTGTATTTGTGCATATTTTTGTTGGTTTTAATATTTTTCTGTCATTCTGTACATTGTTTTGTAGGTTTTGGGAATCATTTTTGTGTATTGTTGTCATTTTGTGTATTTTCAGTTATTTATTTTTAGTCTGTTTCTGGATTGATTTTCAAAAGTCCTTTTGTGTATTTTTTTTTTTTGTATATTTTTGTTGTTATTTTGTGTTTATTGAGTAATGTTGTGCATTTACTGCACAAAATTAGATCACAAGCCAGTAGTGGCCCCCGGCCTGCCAGTTGCCCAATGTCAGTTGTAGAGAATCTACAAGGTTTTCCCAAAACAAAGAATAGTGACTGATTTAAAATTCATTTAATATGGCTTTTCTGAATTTCTCTGGGTTTTAGACCAATGATAATCATCTGAACCCTTTATGAATAGATGGATGGACAGATGACAACCTATAGTTCACACCATTATGCAGCTGTAACTGTAGGGTTTGCTCATTCACTGTTAATGTGAGTTTTCTCCAAATTGGTACCCCGGCACTCCACATCATTTGAATCTGTAATGTACGTAACTTTTATGTGATCCACAGTAGGTAAAGCCTTTAAGTGCATTTAACTTGTTTACTGATGTGTTTTTCAGAGCATCAGTGAATGCCTTTTCTCTTAGTCATCTGATCAAACCTTTGCCAAAACACCCACAATAAAGACATCACACATTGCAACACAGCATTCAGCGTGCATGGGAGCCTAAACTTGGCCAGTAGTGCGCAGACTAAACAGTACACACAGTGAGCACGTTCCTCTGGCATGCTGCACTGTTTACATGTGCATAAACAAGATAACTTCAAGCTGACATGTGTTAAAGGGCTAGTTTCGTGCACTGGGCTTTTAAAGTGGTTGTTGGACAGTTTTACCCAAATTTGAAAGTGTTCAGGACAACATTTCAGTGGTAACACCTGCCACAAGATGCACCCAGTGCTCAAACACTTCAACCACTGTGAGAAGCAACTCAGCCTGTTGTTTGTTATCAGGATCTTATTCAAACATGCAGGGAAATGTCTTTTTAGGCTTTAAAATGCCCTTTTTCAGCTTCAGGATTAAAGATAACATTTCCAATCATTGCATTATAACTTAAACTTTTCATGAGCTGATCAAATGTTTTTTTTAAAAAAAGCTTCAGAAGCGCCAATATATCTTGAAACCGCTGGATGCTATTTATCTGACAATATTTTATCAAATAAACCAGGGTTTTCAAGTGTGCCGTGGGAAATTATTCAATTTCACCTAATTGTTAATAAAAACATTTTTGAAAAGGAATTAAATATTGTCTGCAAATATGCCAGAAGAAAAAAAAAAATGAAAAAGAAAGGCACATATTTCTCATCATTCAAACTAGATTTGTGTCATTCTTGATTAAATCTGACACTCTTACGTTTAATAATGTAGCACAAAATTGAATTAGAAAAATGTATTATGTATATTTATTATTATTACACCCCGCAACCCTGAATTAGGACAAAATGGGTCTGATGGATAATAATAATATAAATCATCATCATAATAATATATTTATATGTTATTATAAATATAATATAGTTATATAATATAAAAAATACATTCTATCAGACAAAACAATATTTAACAGAATAAAGTTCAATTATAGTTTTAATCATATTTAATTATTTTTTCAACACACTTTTGTCCCTCTCATGATGTGTATCAAGTATGCAAAATATTAAAGGTGATAAAATATTTGTATTCAAGACACTTTAATAAGAATTTCTGCATATTGTTAATTGCACTTTTCATTAGAAAGAAGAAATATTAAAGATCATAAAAAAGGTTTTTGTGTTTATTTTATCCCTATTCAAGATATTTTGATCAGAATGACCCATATTGATAATATAGGCAACAAACGTTTTTCAATATTTTCGGTTGGTGGTGTGTCTTGGGACTTTTTATTAATGAAAATATATACCTTGGCTCAAAAAAGGTGTAAAAACACAGAGATAAAACTCATGAGTATGGGAACCACTGCTCTATGAGGACATCTTTCTCTATGTCATCCCCTTTGAAAACTGCATTATAAAGCTACATTCAGGAATTATTTAGTTTTAGGCTTCAAGAATAAAGTCGTAATATTACAAGAATAAGCTTTTAATAGGCTATTACAAGAACAAACACAGCTTTATTCCCTTAATTCTACAAGTTTACTCAAGTAATATTACGAGAGAGAAAAACTTATGAGAGAATAAAGTAGATTTCTTCTAGTCCATGTGGTTTCTCCGTCAGAAAAGACACATTTTATGCTGATAATGTGCCTCTATTTTCAAAAAAATACGACTTGTAATACTATGACTCTACTCTCATAATATTATGACTTTATGATGATAATATGAAGATTTTTCCTTGCAAAATTATGACTTTTTCATTTTCGTTTTATAAATTACTAGTAAAGTGCCCGTCGGAATATGTATTCATAAAGTGGGAGCTTAATTAGAGTTGTCAATTATGGCCAAATGAGTATGTTTTTGAAGGTTGGATGTACAAAGAGGTGTACATACTCCGTACTCTGTAGTGTTATGAAGTGGTTTATTTGCGGGTGCAAAGTAAAATAGCATGTGCAATTTCCCTGGTTTAATTCTATGGGACATGCGCATGATAAATTGATAAATAAAGTTTGTACCGATGCGGTAGTTTAGGTAAAATCTGATAAAAGACATACATTTGTGCAAATACAACTATCTATTTAGCATTTAGCATTTCTTAATGCAGGGGTGCCTATCGTGTGCGTGTGTGTGTGATATTATGGTTAAAGTCACCTCGTCAGGGAGATATTCGCTCCACAAACACACACACACACACACACACACACACACACACACACACACACACACACACACACACACACACGCACACACACGCAGACGGTCCTGTAATTAATAGATACATGTTGCTGTTATTCTTGGTTAATGGGGTGTTGCAACCAACTTGAATAGGTGTATATCACCACCTACTGTACTGGAGAGTGAGATTTACTTCAGGTAAAAAAAAAAGCCACTAGTACGCTAAAAATCTTGGAGCAAATCTTAGTATTATAATAATAATACATTGAATGTATAGAGTGCCTTTCATAGACATAAAGCATTTTTTCTTGTGACAGTTTGACTTTATTCTCATAATATTACAAGGTTTTTTTTCCTCGTAAAATTACGACTTTTTCTATTGTAGTATTAAGAAGTTTTTTTTTCTTGTGATAGTTTGACTGTCAATATTTGTAAATATCCTAAATTTAGACTTTATTCTTGAAGTCAGGTTTTCTCTCTCCATCTGTATATGATGGAAGGCCGTTTCCGCCACAGAAAGAATAAAAAATCACTATGGCAAGTCATAATTATGAGATAGTAAAGTCATAATTATGAGATAGTAAAGTCATAATTATGAGATAGTAAAGTCACAATTATGAGATAGTTAAGTCATAATTATAAGATAAACTCATAATTTTGAGATGGAAAGTCATAAATGTGAGACCGAAAGTCATAATTATGAGAAAATTATTTTTTATGTAAAATTGCAAAAAAAAACAATTTTTCAATAAATACTTCAATTACACTATGTATGTGTTCAATTCTAACTGAATAAACAGCCAAAATATGTGTTTTGAATGAATTATTATTCAAATTGTCATTAAGAATTGTAACAATCAGTGTCGGTATGGAATGTATGGAAGCCCATTCCCACCAGTAAAAAAAAAAATCTAAGTCATAATTATGAGATATTAAGTCATAATTCTCTAGCACGCACACTTTCACAAGCTGCTTTTGAAACACTGACTCTCACTGGAAATGTGCAGATGTTTGAAGGCAGCCCATGAGAATCTAAAGTGAGCTTTATGATGGTAGTGTGTACTTGTACAAGACAATGCAGTGAAAGAATGTGAATTGTGTTTTTATACATGCTATAATCAGTCGCATCAGCTGACGCAGTTTTTCTGTCAGTAATTATCCCGGCCATCCAACATTTTTGGTGCATCCATCTGTAGCCGTGTTGCAGAAGTTTGCAACTGACGGCCTATAAAGGTATATAAAGGTCTATGCAAGTCTATAAAGGTCTATAAAAGTCTATAAAGGTCTATAAAAGTCTATAAGGTCTATAAAAGTCTATGAAGGTATATAAAGGTCTATACAAGTCTATAAAGGTCTATAAAAGTCTATAAAGGTCTATAAAGGTTTATACAAGTCTATAAAGGTATATAAAAGTCTATAAAGGTCTATAAAGGTTTATACAAGTCTATAAAGGTATATAAAGGTCTCTAAAAGTCTATAAGGTCTATAAAAGTCTATAAATGTATATAAAGGTCTATACAAGTCTACAAAGGTCTTTAAAAGTCTATAAGGTCTATAAAAGTCTATGAAGGTATATAAAGGTCTATACAAGTCTATAAAGGTCTATAAAAGTCTATAAAGGTCTATAAAAGTCTATAAAGGTCTATAAAGTCTATAAAAGTCTATGAAAGTCTATAAAGGTCTTTAAAAGTCTATAAGGTCTATAAAAGTCTATGAAGGTATATAAAGGTCTATACAAGTCTATAAAGGTCTATACTTGTCTATAAAGGTACATAAAGGTCTATAAAGATCTATACAAGTCTATAAATGTCTATAAAGGTATATACAAGTCTATAAAGGTCTATACAGGTCTATAAAGGTCTATACAGGTCTATAAATGTATATAAAGGTCTATACAGGTCTATAAAGGTATATAAAGGTCTATACAAGTCTATAAAGGTCTATAAAGGTAAATAAAGGTCTATACAAGTCTATAAAGGTCTATTAAGGTCTATAAAGGTATATAAAGGTCTATAAAGGTACATAAAGGTCTATAAATGTATATAAAGGTCTATACAGGTCTATAAAGGTCTATAAAGGTCTATATAGGTCTATAAAGGTATATAAAGGTCTATACAAGTCTATAAAGGTCTATAAAGGTCTATACAGGTCTATAAAGGTATATAAAGGTCTATACAGGTCTATAAAGGTATATAAAGGTCTATACAAGTCTATAAAGGTACATAAAGGTACATAAAGACTGCAACTTGAGCTTCACCCATCTTATTTCGTCTCCTCCACATTGGTTCTTCTGTGGTTTTCTCTCCAGGGTCCAGAGGCTGATTTTGATACTGTGAGATTTCTCCAAAACAACTACAATTTCACCATTTGTGAATCCATGTCTAAAGTAGTGTTAAATGATATCATCTGTAAAGATTTGTCTCAGCCCCTTCAAATGTAGTATAGGCACATCACATGGAAGACCATTTAGACCTCTTAGATAGTATCTCATAAATATGAGATACTGAGTCATAATTATGACTTAGATTAATATATATATATATATATATATATATATATATATATATATTTTATTTTTTTTACTTTGCTAGTTTTTGCCGTTTTTTTTTTTTTACTGGCCGGAATGGGTTTCCATAGAAACGATATTCCATGTTATGTGGCATTAAAACATCGTTTCTTTAAAAACGCATTATCGAGTACATAATGAACAATTTTGCTGTAAACTAAGAAAAGAAAACTCTCCCTGCCTCGTGCCGTTGACGTAACCCTACGTCATCATGCCCTACTCTCTGTGTGCGCGAGCTCCAAGGTCCAAAGCAAAGCAGCGCGAGCGCCTCAACAGGAGAAGTTGACACGACAGCGCACGAGCCACAGCCACAGACACAGACACAGACACAGACAGGCTCCTGTGTGTGTGTTTCATGAACAGACGCAGTGAAGGAGCCTCTCTCAGCCTCACTAGGACTAGTTGTGTGGAGATGGAGCGGCTGCCATGGGCTTAGGGTCCAGGGCTCCTGAAATGGGCGCTGCGCTGCTGCTGCTGCTGCTGTGGAGCTGCCTGTTGTTCACCGCTGACGGTAAGTTAACTTAGTGTTAGTTCACCCAACATGGATTCACTCTCCAGGGAGCAGAAAGTGAGCGGAGTGGACCGAGAAAGGATGGCACCACACTGCTCCTGTTATGGTGCTCGCACCCACAGGCTGGGACTGCTTTGCTCAAAGTGAGGGCAGCTCCTTTCCCGAGGCTTCTTTGACAATAGTTCCCAGGACGTCCCGGGCTGTGATCTCACAGCCAGGACAAACACTAGCCCGGTGTGTGTCCGCTGTGTACCGTACCGTGCACGGTTAGGATCTCCACTGGTGCTCAGGAATGGCTTTTGGAGCCATCCTGCATATTTTTCGGGCCTCGGCAGCTCCAGCCATGAAGTGGTCCGGTGTCGGGTGTCAGGCACTCTTTCTGTCTTCATGAATCAATGCAACGCGTTCTGCTGCTAATCTGCGTGTTGTTGGACACGAAGGAGTTTCTACACAGGCCCGTTTATGGCTTTGTCCAACTAACAGGACACTTTTACACTTTACCAGTCTATCAGTGGGAAGAGTTGGACACCAGGCGGAGCTTTTAACTCTAACTCTGATGGATCTACGTCCACATCTCTGTGCTCACACTCAACAGATAGACGGATCAATACACCTAATAGATTCAGATTTTTAATAGCGTGGGACGATACACAAAGTTCACGAGAGAAGTCGATATACGATCCTGGGCTTTCGATAACGATAGGAAAGGTGGAAAAGAAACACAAAAAGATGACCTTTGAAAAATAATCATTGTTTTCATTTGACTAACTCTGTGCTGGGTATAACCTTTTCAACTCCATAGGGAACAAAAAACTAAACATTCACTAATTTGATAATAATTGATGATTAATAAGACCATTTTTTTTTCCTATTTAAAGTGCTAAAAGCGCCATAGAATGCAAAAACAAAAAAAAAAAAAAAAAAAAAGAAGACTGAGTTCATGCTGGTCTAAAATAAAAACCAAATCATGTCATCATCATGATATTCCTATCTGTGCATGAACTCTGCACAAGTTTATTAACACATCAAACACTCCCACACAGCCCAGATTATATTGACCTGGCAGCATTGAGACATTTGGAAATTTAACCCCCCCAACACACACACACACGCTCCTCAGTTATTTATTCATTGTAAATAGTTGTGTTGTTTTGATGACATAAAGGTCATACCAAAGGCCAGTCTCTACGACAGGGGCCACTGATCTGAGGGCCACACTCATTTTGTAGATATTTCTCCCATTTTGTGTGTTTGTTGTTTTGTGTTTTTGGTCATTTTGTGATTTTTTTTTTTTTTGTAATTTCAGTTGTCTTGTGTCTTTTTGGAATTAATTTGTTTATTTATTTGTTTAGTTATTTATTCTTTAATTTAATTTTGCTGTAGTTTTGTGTATTGTGTATTTTTCTCACATGTCAATATTTTGTGTTGATGTTGTTTTGTGTCATTATATGTTTTTTCCAAGTCATTTTGTGTATTTATGTTGTCATTTTGTAAACCCTTTTTTCTTTTGTGTGTTTTTACCCTAATTATTTTTGTGTGTTTTTGGATTCACTTTTATTTTAGTGTGTATTTATTGTTGTCCAGTGATTAGTGATTTAGGGTATTTTATCTTATTGTATAGCTATTGTGGTTTTTTAAAAAGCTGTTATCCAGTATATCAGCTGATATAAGAAGTAAGAACATTGATATACAAAGGATATATAGTGTCTATGAACACACATTCTTATAATACACAAAATCTGATTCAAAACAAAGAAGCAGAACACACAATTAAATAAAAATACTGATGAACTTTGATTACGTTTTAACATAAAGACTTTTAAGCCACTGATGAAGAAAAAAAGGAATTTTTGTGCAAACCATTTATTGTGGGATACAATGTCAAAAAAGTTAAAAAATGAAGTTGTTCAAATCCCAAACAGTAAATATGGAAAACATTTACTACGTGAGTTACACATAAGAGCCCAATGGATTAATCGACCGGGCTATTGATCGATGTCGGTTAATCGATGATGGCTAAAATTGGCCCCTAACCCAGTAGTTCACAACTTTTTTTTTTGTCGTAACCCCTTTTTTATATCAAAAGTTTCTGGTAACCCCAGATACTTTATTTTTCTCCAAATTATAGTTTTTAATCATGTTTGTTGTGTGTCGCGTTTTATTTTGAAAAAGAATAGTAATTTAAAAACATTTGAAATAGGGCTGGGCGATTTTGCTTAAAAAAAAAATCAGATTTTTTTTTTTTAAAGAAAAATTCAAGTTTCGATTTGATTTTTGAAAAAAAAAATTTCAATACACTTAAAAATGATTGCAGACATTAGATTTATTGTCAAAAGTGCAACTTTATTGCTGTGATTGTACTCAAGAGTTAAAATGCATAGAAAAATCTCAAAATAAAAAGTAAATGATTCTCTGTCATTCAACAATTTCTAGCTTTAACCCAGGTTTAAACAAAAGTGCAGCAGCAACTTCACAGTAGCTTAAATTTTCTGATTAAGAAATAAGATAACTATATATTTTACAACATATAACATTACAATTAAAATAATAATAAACTCTTCCCTTAGCATCTCAGCATAGTGTGAATAAAACATTAAACATGCCTGTAGCACACATATAGCCTACTCAAAGGGTAAACACATGTAAACAAAGAGGGGGCTGGCTCACATCACAGACGGAATGCTAAAAAGTCCGAAAAAACTGGTGAGGAAAAAAATAAAAAATTAAACTCAAATTTGCAAAATAAAAATCGTTTTATCTACAAGTTTAATAAATTGATGAAATCAATTTTTTTTGCCCAGCCCTAATTAAAAATATGATTTTTATCAGTCATTTTAAAAAATTGTACCACTACTAGACATTTCAGGCAACCCCTTTTTATTTCTAGGCGACCCCACATGGAGTCACGACCCCAAGGTTAAAAAACATTGCCCTAACCTTATTTTTTTTCTTTTCAGGCTCACCTCTCCTGCTTTTTGCAAACCGTCTTGATGTGCGATTGGTAGATGCAGAAGGTCCGCGGGATGAGTCGGCCATTGTTGTGGGGGACCTGGAGGATGCAGCAGCTGTGGATTTCCTCTATGCTGAAGGCCTGATATTTTGGACAGATGTCAGTGAGGAGGTTATCAAACAGACACATTGGAATCAGTCATCCCACTGTAAGAAAACCTGCAAACTTACTTTTTACCATTTCATTTTCTTGCTGTGGAAACATTTCTTGAATGAATAGCAAGAGTTAATAAAAAGCATGTACTGTATTTTCTGGCTGTGTAGGTTGCTATGTTTTAACTTAGAAATAGCAACCTAGAAAAACAATGTTTACATTACCTTCCTGAAAATAATAAGGTAAATAGTATCCAAACCACCACATTAAGTTTGTTCATGTCTGATTGCACTCTGTTTTGTAACTGGTAAAGTTTAGCTTATGTACTGGTAGCATAGCTAGCTAGATGGAGTGTGATTAGAGTAAAAAAAAGAACCTGATATGCAGACATGGAGCAGTGAGGAGGAGTTGGTGTTTGTAGATGCTTGTTGAAACTCTGTCAGGACAAATAGTATTTGAACTCAAGCCTGCCTCCAGTCATGCTCTGATTGGCTGAGTTGATTGATGATTGACACCTTTCTAACAAAGGTGTCAATCAGCCTTGCACTAACCAATGAAAAGCATTCTAACACACCGGCATGGCCTTATTGGCCAGAGCGACTTAAGGCGGGCATACACTGCGATTTTTTTTCAATTGTTGTACTCAGCTCCAGCTCAAATTGTGCGACTCAGTTGCAGAGTCTGAAGAGGAGGGTCTGGGGAACTGTGGGGGCGTTTCAGATGGGCTACAAAACTGCCTTAGTGGGGGTTGCGGTACCTTCTCACCAACCAATCAGAAAGGGTTTGAAAAAACGGCATTAATGCTTATTGACTTCCGACTTGGTTACTGCTTCAGCATATTATCATGGAAAATATGAGATCAGGGATGTGCAGTTTGCTTAAGTTGTTAAGCTAACGTTAGAGTTCCATTCAGGATTTGTTAGTGACTGGATTCACAAACCTGACATATTATTCTTGTGGCTGAAAGTCTTCTGGCCAATATCATGCTCGTATTTTTGAAGATTGTTGCCACGTTTGGACACCTTTTTATGAGAAAATGATCAGACCATAGTTCATATGTGCTGAAAGAGAAGATGAGAAGAGAATTTTAAGCCATAAGCTCTTTAGAATGTTGTGATATCACATGACATGAACATGATTGTTTTGCATTTACCTTTACCACTTCTGTATTTTCTACAGCTCCAAATGTTTGGTTTGTTAATGTTTGAGAAGTGTATCATGTATAATGGATTGTCTGTGTGTCTTTTTTTGATTTGTTAAAGAATGAGATGAGGAAGTCAATGATAGTGATGGGCTTTATATGAATCCACGGCAGTGGTGGGATATAGTTTACTCTTTGTGCAGTTCTGAGACGTTGGTTATGTCCATGTAGGTCGGGGCCATATAGATCTATATACTGTATCGATAGTGGCTCGCGAGCCCCACGGGAAAAAATAAACATATTCCTCGACTTAATTCTCTACAGTAAATCTCATGCTTAATCAGTGCTTACATCAACTATTTGTGGGGATATGTATATATATTAAAAAAAAATCCTAGATAGCACATATAACAGTAATAAATATCGCTGAAGATCTAGAACTGTCCCAACAAAACAATGATTTTATCAGTGGGTAAATGCAACTGTTTTTTAAACTTGCTTTGTTGCGTATCATCAGATCAACGTTCTTTGTTGCGTATTACCGGATCAACGTTAAACTTAAACTACCAAAAATGTATCGTAACAATACCATTCCGGGTTACAACATCTTATTTTGAAAAACCAATCAAGACCGGATGTTAAGTTACAATTCAGAAGCAATTAAGAAGGAGGGGGTGTTTCTGCCTTTGAAGGGGGTGTACTCACTTACAAACCAAAATGCACCTTTTTGCTGCTGGTCGGATGTTTTTGAGTCTGATTGTTCGCAGCTCACGATTCATGTCCTCACACTATACGAACCGACACTCTGACGCGATCTGACTGCTCACACTGTACGTTCATACACAACACGTCAGGGTCTTGTTTCCGGAAATGTAACGTACAAATTAGAAGAAGAAGAACTCTGAAGCGTCGCCATTAAAAGAGAAGAAGAAGAGGAACCCGGAAGTGCAGAGGCACTTGCGAATCTCAGCAAAAAGAAAAGATAGGCAGCAATGTGATGGACCAAGAACTGTCTGGACAGACGTTATTAGTACGGTCCGTCAATTGTACAGCAGTCCTACGGTGTTTGCGCATGCACAGTGTGAGAGTTTGAGGTAAGCCGGTCTGTGCCACTGCTTCAACAGTAGAAGGAGCGACTGGATTTCAAACAGGTTTGATTTTCTTGCGACCATATGATTGCTGATCAGGAGCTGGTCGTGAGGTGTTAATTGCTTCTATATTCTGTATACTACACCATATATACTGCACGATGCACAACACACGATTTAGCAGAGACTCTGTCCGATCCCAAAAATAGTCGTAGACAAGTGAAAAACGGGCTCAAAGTGGGCCAAAAATCGCACAACGTATGCCCGACTTTACTTGTACATCCTTCCAGGAAAATAGTAAATTTCTTGGAAAGCGACATACCTGTATATGTATAGCCTTGAAGTCTTTTCACCCTTTCACTCCAGCGTGTTGTGTGTTTGCAGCCCTGAAAAAAGCTCTGGGGACAGGTCAGACTGTAGTGGTGTCAGGACTCGACAGTCCTGATGGGCTGGCCTGCGACTGGTTGGGTAAAAAGCTCTACTGGACGGACTCGGAGACCAATCGGATTGAAGTGGCAAACCTTGATGGTAGTTGCAGAAAAGTGCTGTTTTGGATGTCCCTGGACCAGCCCAGGGCTATTGCTCTCAACCCCTCTCAACGGTAACTCCAGAATATTTTTATACTTGTTGACATTTATTTTGATGCATATCTTTAAACAGACTGTGAACCAAAATAATTACTTTAACAATTCGTTTTATCATCCCTAAAAGTGCAGTCAATGGACAAAAAGGCAAAAGCTTCTAAATACACTTATTAGAAGATCTGTGCTCAAGAAAATGCCTAATAATGCACCGTATTCATCTTATTGGTTTTTCAAAATTCTCATCATGGAATCTGTGACTCTCGGTCATGAGCTGCAGCAAAAGCATCATTAGGGATTTTCTGTGATCATAAAAAAAAGTAGACGGAAAACGCTTAGTGTAATGTTTTTGTCATCGGATGTTGTTTTTTCAAAAAAAGTGCAAAAAAAAAAAAAAGTGGTTATTTGACTTTCATTTTAAAATTAAAACATTAAGATTGAGATTTTCATTTTCTAAAAACTAAAAATTAAATGTTGGAAGATAGAAACAAAAAAATAGATAAAAGGAAAAGGAAAACAACGTGCATCCGTAAATCCTTTGGTGGCACAGTTTCCTCACCTGCTACAAGCAATTCACTAAGAATGCAGCAATGATTAGTGCACGTGCAGAAGTAGTGGAGACCACCCTATTTAAAAGAGCATTTTGTGCATGTTATTTTGAAAATGGAGGGTGAAGGAGAGCTGAGTGCGCAGATGTGCATACCATACCCAGCGGCCACAAACGCATCCTCCGCAAAAGAAAAATCAAGCCACTTTAATTTAAACGTTAATAAAAAGTAAAAACATTAAATTTCAATGCAAATATTTTACATCGCCTAGATGCAGGTTGTTTCCCGTTCAGGCTGAGTTATGTGCAATAAGATATTTGTTTTGTGCCTGATATTCATTTACTTGCGGGTTAATACAAGTCCGTTCACATTTGTTGTTGCTGCTATTGCTTTTTCGAAATGCACAGTATCTGAACTTATTTGAAAATCTGTCCTTTTTTTATTTTTAACCTTTATATTTTGTATATATTTAAAAAAAAATTCTACTGTTAAATTACGCAGTGGCTCAGAGAGAAACGTATTTAGATTTTACTGTATGTCCAGCACATGTTGAAAAATTGACAATTAAATATGACTTTGACTTTGATATCTCTAATTATGTTTATTTCTTTGATTAATGCATTTTCTGTGTACAATAAAAAAGATGCATACCTTTTGAAACAGGTTCATGAAAAACTGCTTTGTATTAGATCGGCTTGTGTTTGCCGTCCCGGTTCATTTTGTTGCCCCATATACGGCACCTGCTGATCGTCCTCCTCCATTCCATGGCATCATGCTCCTACCCGTGTCGTTTAGCGATGTTGTGCAGCATGCAGCAGGCCACAATGATCTGGGCTACTTTTCTGGTGCTGTAGAGCAGTGCTCCACCAGTGTGGTCCAAACAACGGAACCTGCTTTCCAGCATTCCAAAGGTGCGCTCCACAATGTTTCTGCTGCTGCTTCATCTAATAGCTCCAAAATGGCATGGGTTGATAAACTATTCATTCTTAAAAGTTTGAATTGATTCGTCCCAAAAATATTAACTCGAGGTCTTTCCTCTCGCCTGTGCCGTCTCCTCACAACTATCACTGCTGCCATCACTGCACAAAAAGCTTTGACAGTTACCACTTGGTTGTGGTGTGTGCTAAATCTATAGGGAAAAACAGGGGGTGCAATCAACTCCAGGTTTCATGAATTGTGTTGCGCCCACTGCATTCATTCATTTTATTTCCTCCTCCCATTTTTTTGCACGCCTTATGAGATACGCTTACTTTACATATTCATCAGAGGGAAACATGCTAAATGGATTGTGGGTGCATTGTGACGCGCAGAAAATGCACAGTCCTGATTTCCTGGGGTTTATATCCCTTATTAGTGGAGTGACGCTTGCACACGTTTCAATATCCCTAAACCTTTAGTGAATCCGCCCCACAGTGTGGTGACAATCTAAATTGTTAGGTTTCATTTTTCGTAAACATAACTGTGCCATCTCGCGGGCCACTAGTGATTTTACAGAAGCAGATTCGGCGTCACATTTATCGACGCTCAAGAGAAAAATCTCTTTTTAGAATCGTTGTCAAAGACAATCACAATATATTGATATAGTCATGAGTTATTTCTTCTATTTTCGTTGTACTTTGTGTGTTTGGAGTTACTTCTTGGATTTTTGTTGTTGTTTTGTATATTTTTCTGTTTTTTTTGCTGTTGTCTTGTGTATTTGTGTGTGATTGGAGTCACTACTCTGGATGCTACACAAAATGAAACCGAAGGCTGCCTGTGGCCCTGGGGTCACCCTTTGTCAGTGTTTGGTATAAACTATAAGTAACCAGTGCATTTTTAACCATAGTTACATGTACTGGACTGACTGGGGAGAGGAGCCCAGAATAGAGCGTGCTGGCATGGATGGCAGTAACAGGTACTGACACTAAAAATCTGTCTGCGTAATAAACCTAGTGTTTTATTGCCAAAGATTATCTTATTACTGCTGGTGAATGTACAAGTCAAACTATTTAAACTATTAAACTATTAAAAAGCCAGTGATCTTGTTGGCCTGCTTTTGTCTTTTAACAGAGAAGTGATCGTGAACGTGGACATATACTGGCCAAATGGTCTTACCATCGACCTGGTGGAGGACAAATTGTACTGGGCTGATGCTAAACTCAGTTTTATTCACCGAGCCAACCTGGATGGATCAGCACGGTATGGAAGCCACTAGTTTGAAAACAAACTCTATGACAGTTGTCAATTGTCATGACTACTGAATACACTGAGTTTCAACCAGAAACGTGCTCAACACCACTTTTACTGCGAGACCTCAACTCATTTGTTTCACCAGAGGTTTTATTTCGGATTGGCCAGGTTAAATATGTTGGACACACACCAAACAAATATACTGAAGAAAGAGAAAAGTAACACAGATGAAGACAGTGTAGACCTCATAGATTCATAAATCAAAGATTATTTGCTTGAAGAAAAGATATAAAAGGTTGAAATTGCAGCTCACAATTTTGTTATCTCCACTGTAAACACTCTCCTATTGACATTATCAGAAATGTTTCTTGCATTGCATTGTGGGATGTGGAGTCCCATAAAGTGATGCATAAAAGTGTTCATTCTTACTGTGATTTCTTGTGGGTTTTTTTTTTTTTGCTATAAAAGAAGGACAATTATTGGCTCCGTTTATGTTCTTGTTTGTTCCCAGTATTTTCCGTAATATCACCTCAGTCAGTGAGACGTTTAGCTTTGGATGAATTCAGAGCCTTCTGTGTAAGCCTCAAAATCAACAATCACCATGGTTTTGCTGCAACTTTCAGTCCAAGAAAACACTAGAAATGTTTTGGGGAGTCACTTTGGCACAGTTTTTCACGGCAAACACAAGAAATCACATTAAGAATAAAGTAAAAACACTTCTATGTATCCACAGATGGAACTCCACATCCCACAATGCAATGTGCAAAACTTTTCAGTCAATGTCAATCAGAGTGTTTATAGTGGAGATCAAAACTTACTTTTGAGTGGCGATTTCACATTTTGGGGATTTTGTTAATTTTTTTTATGAGCAAATTATCTTTGATTGCTTATGTATTTTACAAATTGGAGAAGTCTTTTTCATCAAGCTAACATGTGCTAAACCTTATTGTTGTGATGACCTTGCAGTGAAACCGTAGTGGAGGGCACCCTGACTCACCCTTTCGCACTGACACTCTCGGAAGATACGTTGTACTGGACTGACTGGCAGACCCGTTCAATCCATGCCTGTAACAAAAACCTTGGAAACGAAACCAGAGAGATTCTCAGTGGGATTTACTCTCCTATGGACATCCAGGTTTTGGAGACCTTCCGACAACCGTACAGTAAGATAAATCTATACAGTGGAAGAGATTTACGCAAACATGAAAACATTACACCCTCAAAGGATAAGACATGTACTTCTAAACAGAACAGTCAATTAAGGTATGTGTTTGTTTGTTTTTCAGTCCAGACTCCCTGTAGTGGCGATAATGGAGGCTGTAGTCATCTCTGCCTCCTGTCCCCAGTCCAGCCCTTCTACAGCTGTGCCTGTCCCACTGGAGTCCAGCTGAAAGCAGATGGGAAGACATGCAAGCCAGGTACACAAAAACCAACCCAGAGGTCTTCTACATCAGCTGATGTTATATGTGGGAATTTAATGGAATAAAATCATGCCTGTGAAGGTTTTGGTACTCAGAGGCCTCATGTACAAACACCTGTGTGGACAATTGCGAAATTATGTACAAATACATCCAGAAAATGTCACACGCACATGTCACAAGATGTGTCAATCGTACAGTGCATCAGCGTGGATTTAAGTGCACACGTTGGAGTACTCGACTCCTCTTTGTCTGGCCCTCATTTATGAATGTAAATCATATTAAAATTAGACTGGCAGCTTGCAATAAAAAAAGCCTGTTTTGCAAAATGAGATACATGAGATACAATAGACAGCAAGCATATATATATATATATATATATATATATATATATATATATATATATATATATATATATATATATATATAGATATAACATTGTAGTTGCATCTTGAATCTTGATATAAATGAAAACATAAATGGGTATATGAAGCACGTGTTTTTTTAATATACTTACAGTTTATATACAAGTCAACATGTTGCATATTTACTGTTAATTTCACGTTGCTTTTCTTTAAGTTAGTCATTAACATTTTATTTTCATTACATAATTTCTTTTAATTTCTCCTGCTCACTCATGTGGTTCTCTGGTATTCACTAATGACTTATACAGATGTGTTACAGACGATATCATTTAACACTTTTTGAAAGCAGTGTATATTTGTGGCGCTTGTGATTGGCTGATTTTTCATGCTTACGTGGTTCCTTTCACTGTGGTAGACGTTAAAATCTCAGTTACTAATCTAACAGAACGTGTAACTTTGTCCCATCTGCTGCTATTTGGAAAGGTAAACTCTCTGTCACATTTTAAAAGTTATTTACACAACTTTGTTTTTTCCGCCGGAACGTCTTCATCCATCATCTCTCTTCTGAGTTGTTTCCGGGTTTGTTGCTGCTGTTGTCGGCGCTAATCTCGCGAGAACTGCCACTCAGGCCATTTCAGGCGGCAGTTCTCGCGAGGCTAGTGACAGCATTCAGTTTAGTAAGGTATCTTTTAATTATTATTACATTAAAATACGGGAAAATACTCATACGGGACGATGGCGGGAACAAGGGGTAAAATACGGGAGTTTACCGGGGAAAACGGGATACTTGACAAGTATGGTTGCAGTGTAGGCCTCATATATCAATAAATCAATGATCATTTACTCAAAAAAAAAAAGATGTAAAAGGTTGAAATTGCCACTGGAAAGTTTGTTTTGATTTCTAACTGACATGTTAGAAAAGTTTTTGCATTGTGGGATGTGGAGTCTCATTGATGGATGCTTAAAAATGTTTTTACTTCATTCTTATTGTGATTTCTTGTGTTTCTTTGACCAAGCAAATGAGTGATCGTCTTGACTCCATTTTTGTTCTTGGCTGTTCCCGGTATTTTCCGTAATATCACCTCTCTCCGTGAAACATTTAATTTTGGCCGGATTTTGATCTTTTTGTGTAAGCCCCAAAATAAACATCCACCATTGTTTTGCTGCAACTTTTAGTCTGTGAAAACACCAGAAATGTGCTGGGAAGTGACTTTGGCAGAGTTTCTCATGGGGGCAAACACATAAATCACAATTGTAAGTTGTTGGAGTAATTTTGTGCATTTATTTTGGGGACCGCACTGAATTAGACCAAGGACCGCATGTGTCCCTCGGGCCGCCTGTTGCCTATGTCTCGTTTATAGAAGATGGAAGTGGATGTGCCCATAGTGAACAGATTTCAGATGTTTGGTCAACAGATGCTTCAATAATGCTCTGAAGGTTGATTATCATTGTAAAATTGTAATATTGTTCTTGGTGAATGCTGTATACGAAGTTTCCTAACAAGGTCATGTTGAAAAGATATCAAGAACTTTATTGCTTTTAGCTGTAAAGCCATTCACTCTTTTGTTTTGATCCCCAATGATCTTCCAAGGTTCAAAGTACCATTTTTTTTTTTTTTTACAGTTTTATAGGCGCAAGACACTCCTATAGTGTTTCAATACTCAACTGTTGACAGATAATTTAGTGTGTGCACTCTTGCTGATCCTGGGATACCACAGAGGGAAAGAAGTAAAAATGGCTTCAATGGTAGCAGGCTGGCACACCTAATGACCACCATCTGCCATAGTGATTCCCACGATGAGAAAACAATAGAGCCTATTCTTCCATAACACAACACTGTCACGGGACTGAACTGAGGCTCAAGCGCAGACAACACAACAGGAGGCACAGATACAATTAAATGATTTATTCCATAAACAGAATATAACAGAAAACCTACCAGCGCCCTAAGTGGGGTGGTGGAGAAACTAAAGAAGTGCTGAGCAAACTGAGGGAGACCTAATACTAAGATTAAATAAAAACGATCAGGAAACTACTGACGAACAAACAAAATCCTAGGTCTAAAGGCATAAACTCAGAATGGGCTAAACTAACAAAGAAAACCTCTGAACCCCAAATGGGCAGGAACACGGAGACGCTCGAGCTGCAGCCAACACGGAAGAAACGACGGAGCCTGGCACAGGAGTGGGGAAGAACCAGCTGAAGGGTGGAGTGAGCTGAGGGATTTCAGAGGTGATGGTAGTTGCAGGTGGGAAGGAGGCAGGAGAGATCCCAGCGGCAGAGAGGGTCAAAGTGAACACTGTTTATGGTTTGGCGTTGGTTTGTGGTCTGCCGATGTCTTAAGTAGTGGTGTGAATACTTGCAGGTGGGGAGACCACTCCCCGCCGCAGCTGGAAGCAATCCTGATGATCAGAGGTGAGTAGTCCGGACAGTGATGAATGGAGACCACCAGATGGTGCCAACGGACCAATTCAGGAGATGCCAGAGGTAGAGGGCATGACAGTACCCCCCCTCCTACGTGCGCCTCCAGGCGCACGACCAAAACGTTCAGGACGCCGCCGCTTGAGATCCCTGATTAGGTCAGGGCAAAGGATCTGACTGCGGGGGACCCAGCTCCTCTCCTCAGGCCCGTAACCCTCCCAGTCCACGAGAAACTGGAGGCCGCGACCCCTGCGGCGGACATCCAGCAAGCGCCGAACCGAGTAGGCGGGCGAGTCATCCACCATCCTGGGAGGAGGGGGGGGGGGGACAGGAGGAGCCAGGGGGGAGTCCCTGGCGGGCCTGACCTGCGAGACATGGAACGTGGGGTGAATTTTCAAAGTTCTGGGAAGGGTGAGACGTACCGCTGTCGGACTGATGATCCTCTCCACGGGGAAGGGACCGATGAACCGGGGTGCCAGCTTTCTAGATTCGACCTTCAGAGGGAGGTCCTTGGCCCTCAACCAGACTCGTTGGCCCACAGAGTAGGTTGGTGCCGGGCAGCGACGGCGGTTGGCCTGCCGCTCCATCCTCTCAGTTGATTGTATAAGTCCGGCCCTGGCCCTGTCCCAGACCCTTTTGATCTGGCTGACGAAGGCTTGAACAGAGGGAACGGAGAGTTCTTGTTCCTGGGAGGGGAACAACGGAGGTTGGTAGCCGAGGGAGCACTGAAAAGGAGACATCCCCAGAGAAGAGTTTATTTGTGAATTGTGTGCATACTCCACCCAGGCCAGATGCTCAACCCAGGCAGTGGGGTTGGAGGAGACCAGACACCGGAGGTACGTCTCCAGAGACTGATTGGCCCGCTCCGCTTGGCCATTAGACTGGGGGTGAAAGCCAGAGGTGAGACTGAGGGTGGCCCCTAGGGCAGCGCAGAAGGCCTTCCAGACTCCGGAGATGAACTGTGGACCACGGTCCGAGACAATGTCTGCTGGTATCCCATGCAACCGGAAGACGTGGTCAACTAGGAGGGATGCCGTCTCCCTGGCTGAGGGGAGTTTGGGAAGGGCGACGAAGTGTGCTGCTTTGGAAAAACGATCAACAATGGTGAGGATGACCGTGTTACCTCCAGAGGGGGGTAGCCCCGTGACGAAATCCACAGCGATGTGTGACCAAGGCCGAGAGGGCACCGGGAGTGGTTGAAGGAGACCCGAGCTGGGTCTGGAAGGGGTCTTGCCCCGGGAGCAGGTGGGGCAAGTGGCGACAAAGTCCCGAGTGTCCCTTTCGAGAGAGGGCCACCAAAACCTCTGCCGAAGGATGGCTGTGGTCCGGAAGCCCCCAGGGTGGCAGGCGAAGCGAGAGGTATGAGCCCACTGGAGCACCTGGGTACGCACAGACTCAGGAACATAGAGAACATTAGGCGGGCAGTTACCTGGGATTGGCTGTTGGGACTGTGCTTGACGGACCTGATCCTCCACTTGCCAGGTTAGAGAGGCGACAAGACGAGCAGGGGGAAGGATAGATTCAGGGTCACCAGAGGGTTCGTCGCAGGAGAACTGACGAGACAGGGCATCCGGCTTGATGTTACGGGACCCCGGGCGATACGTGAGGGAAAACTGGAAGCGACCAAAAAACAGCGCCCAGCGGGCCTGCCGAGAGTTCAATCTCCTGGCTGAACGAATGTACTCCAAGTTTTTATGGTCTGTCCAGACAATGAATGGGTGCTCTGCCCCCTCCAGCCAGTGACGCCACTCCTCTAGAGCGAGCTTGACCGCCAGCAGTTCCCGGTTCCCCACATCGTAGTTCCGTTCTGCTGGGGTCAGGCGGCGAGAGAAGAAGGCACAGGGATGCAGCTTTTGGTCAGATGGGGTCCTCTGGGAGAGTACGGCCCCAACCCCGGAGTCAGATGCATCCACCTCGACCACAAACTGAAGGTGGGGATCTGGCTGAACAAGGATAGGAGCAGAGGTAAAGCGTACCTTGAGGGACTGGAATGCTTGCTCGGCCTTGGGGGTCCACTGGAAGGGAATTGAGGTGGAGGTCAGGGCTGTGAGAGGGGCTGCCACCCTACTATAATCACGGATGAAGCGGCGGTAAAAGTTAGCGAAGCCCAAAAAACGCTGTAACTGTTTCCGGGTCTCTGGCTGGGGCCACTCGGAGACAGCCGATAGCTTGGCCGGGTCCATCATCACACGTCCTGGGGAGATGACAAAACCCAAGAATGATACAGTAGTAATGTGAAACTCACACTTCTCCGCTTTAGCAAAAAGGCGGTTCTTCCACAGGCGCTCCAAAACCAAGCGGACATGGCGGACGTGTTCCTCCTGGTCTCTGGAATAAATCAGGATATCGTCTATGTAGACAAACACAAAGCGGTTGATCATATCCCGGAGCACATCGTTAACCAGGTTCTGGAAGACGGCGGGAGCATTCGTGAGGCCAAAGGGCATTACTAAGTACTCAAAGTGTCCCAGGGGGGTATTAAAACCCGTCTTCCACTCATCTCCCTCTCTTATTCTCACTAAATGATAAGCATTTCTCAGGTCTAGTTTGGAGAACACTTTGGCCCCGTGGAGAAGGGTGAAGGCAGAGTTTATCAGAGGTAGAGGGTACTTGTTCTTCACGGTTATATTATTTAGGCCCCGAAAGTCAATACAGGGTCGCAGGGACCCGTCCTTCTTATTTACAAAAAAGAATCCCGCACCTACCGGAGAAGTGGAGGGCCGAATGATACCTGCTGCCAGGGCGTCCCTGATGTATGTCTCCATGGCAGCCTGCTCGGGTTTAGAGAGGTTGTACAGACGGCCAGAGGGCAAGGTGGCTCCAGGCAGGAGCTCAATGGCACAGTCGTAGGGCCGGTGAGGAGGCAAGGATAGGGCATCCTCCTTACTGAAGACTGGAACTAGGTCATGGTAAACCTCAGGAACGCCGGACAGGTCTGGAGGCCGAGGATCTGGCCTGGGATTTACAGGAGCAGGGGATGGGGCTGAACGGAGACAGTTAGCATGACACCCAGTACTCCAGGACTTAACCTGGCTGCCGCACCAGTCAATAGAGGGGTTATGTTTAATCAACCAGGGGTGCCCCAGCACCAACTGTGGGCGAGAATGCTCCAGCAAGTGAAAAGTTAGTGTTTCGTGATGGTTACCTGCTAACCGGAGGGTAACAGGAACTGTCTTCCGGCGGATCGTGGCCAAGGGGAGGCCGTTGAGAGAACGGGCCTCTACGGGAGAATCCAGTGGCATTGACGGGATGTGGAGCTGCCTGGCGAGGGCCGAGTCCAGGAAGTTCTCCTCGGCCCCAGAATCCACCAGCACGGTCACAGAAAGTGATTGGTTCTGGTAGCTGAGTGTAGCGGGTAGCTGTAGCAGATGAGGGGAGGTGGAAGCAGTCCGACTCACTCGTAGACTCCCTGTCACGAGTGAGCCCTCTTTTTTGCTGGTCCCTTGGGGCAGGAAGCAATGAAGTGCCTCCATGACCTCGGAGGCAGCCTCAGGGCACGGTGTGGGCGTAGCAGGCTGGAGAGTGGGACTCAGTCGGCGGGAGGGTGCAGAGTCCCTCCAGTGTGAGCGCTCTCTGCGCCTCTCCCTCAAGCGATTGTCAAGCCGGATGGCGAGGGAGATTAGGGCCTCCAGGCTGCCCACCTCCTCCTTGGTGGCGAGTTCATCTTTCAGAGCCTCGGACAGTCCCCCATAGAATGACCTCTGGAGGGCCGGATCGTTGAACCCACTGGTAGCTGCAAGGGCCTGGAATTCCACGGAGTACTCTGCAACACTGCGGACCCCCTGCCTCAGGGCCATGAGGCGATCTCCAGCGTCTCGCCCCCGAACTGGGTGATCGAAGACGCGCCTCATGTCTGCAGAGAAGCGGGAGTAGGAGGTGCAGATCTCCCCCTGTTTCTCCCACACAGCTGTTCCCCAGTCCCGTGCAGGCCCTCGTAGAAGGCCAATTAGATATGCGATTTTAGCCCTATCGGACGCGTAGGAGGTCGGTTGTAACTCAAAGACAAGTGAAACCTGAGTCAGGAAGGCCTGGCACGAGCCGAGATCTCCAGCATAGCGCTCAGGAACCGGAACCGTGGGTTCACGGCCTACTGTGGCCAGAGCAGAGGGAGAACCTACAACCGTCGTCTCGGGGACATTAATGGGGGTAGGCTGGCAACCTGACGCAGCTAGTGAAGATGCTAACACGGACTGCTGACCAGTCAGGTGAGACATTTGGCTGATTAGAGCTTTAACGCTAGACACGAGAGTCTTGAGTAGCTCCTCATGCCGGCCTAGAATCGCTTCATGACTAACTACAGCATGATGAGCGGCTGAGGCCTCATCTGTAGTGCGGTCTGCTGAGCTCATTATGGCCAAACCATACTGTCACGGGACTGAACTGAGGCTCAAGCGCAGACAACACAACAGGAGGCACAGATACAATTAAATGATTTATTCCATAAACAGAATATAACAGAAAACCTACCAGCGCCCTAAGTGGGGTGGTGGAGAAACTAAAGAAGTGCTGAGCAAACTGAGGGAGACCTAATACTAAGATTAAATAAAAACGATCAGGAAACTACTGACGAACAAACAAAATCCTAGGTCTAAAGGCATAAACTCAGAATGGGCTAAACTAACAAAGAAAACCTCTGAACCCCAAATGGGCAGGAACACGGAGACGCTCGAGCTGCAGCCAACACGGAAGAAACGACGGAGCCTGGCACAGGAGTGGGGAAGAACCAGCTGAAGGGTGGAGTGAGCTGAGGGATTTCAGAGGTGATGGTAGTTGCAGGTGGGAAGGAGGCAGGAGAGATCCCAGCGGCAGAGAGGGTCAAAGTGAACACTGTTTATGGTTTGGCGTTGGTTTGTGGTCTGCCGATGTCTTAAGTAGTGGTGTGAATACTTGCAGGTGGGGAGACCACTCCCCGCCGCAGCTGGAAGCAATCCTGATGATCAGAGGTGAGTAGTCCGGACAGTGATGAATGGAGACCACCAGATGGTGCCAACGGACCAATTCAGGAGATGCCAGAGGTAGAGGGCATGACAAACACTGTGTCAGAGTTTGTCTGAGTGTTAGTCGATGTTATGTGAATGCATTAAATTTTAATGAAACATGCCAAGCACACATTTTGCCACTATTAAGCATAAAAACAACAATGCCCTTGTGTCTGTGTAGTGTGTATGTGTGTGTGGTGTGTGTGCGTGCGTGCTCATGTGGCGTGCTGTAATTTGTTTTGCTTGGCTGGTTGAATTGAAGGCATTTGTTATTGCATTAGGAGTCTCTCACTCTCTCTCTCTCTCTCTCTCTCTGTGAGGCTTTTTTCTTGGATCTTTGTCTTAAAATCAAGTCAAGCAAAGACAACAATAAGAATGAAAAAGAAGCTTAAACTGTTTTTTTTTTTTCATTCTCTGCTTTGATTTGATACACCCTCCTTCAGCTGTTAAGACTTAAATAAAACCTAATCCATTACCTGAAGACTTTACCAAATTATATGAAATGCATTGTGTTCTAAATGATAGAATATATGGTTTTATTGGAAGAATTATACACATACCAGTATTTCAAATGTCATTTGATTTGCTCTGCGATGATTAGAAATAAAGCTTTGTTGGGTGGAAGGGAATGATGAAAATCTTTGAACTGTTTTAGATGAGAACTTCTCTCAGGCAAAAGTTATGGAAAAAAAGAAAAAGAGTAAATATATATAAATATAAAAGATAATGCTAATCATATCACAGCCAAGAACCTGTATTTTCACAAATACAGTTTTTTACTGGTACCACCAATACTTCTTTAGTCCTACGAGCATCTCTTTATTTGACTGTCAAAGAATAAGTTGTATGCATAAGTCACTGTAAAAGAACAACAAAACACTTTTAAAACCAGATTAAATCTGTAAAACCTGTTTGTTCAGGTGCAGAACAGGTTTTGTTGTTGGCTCGCAGGACAGACCTAAGGAGGATTTCCCTGGACCTGCCAGACTTCACTGACATAGTCCTACAGGTAAACACGCACACACACACACCAGCAGGACTCGTCTTGGAAAGGATCAATTGTTTTACACTCTTTTTTTTTTTGCTCTTTTACCTTGTAGGTTGAAGACATTCGCCATGCCATTGCTATAGATTATGACCCAGTTGAAGGTTATGTCTATTGGACAGACGATGAAGTTCGAGCCATCCGACGCTCTCACATCGATGGTAGCAACGCTATGATGCTGGTTACTACAGAGATCAACCACCCAGATGGAATTGCTGTGGACTGGGTGGCCAGAAATCTTTATTGGACTGACACTGGCACTGACCGCATCGAGGTAAACATACACACACACACACACACACACACACACACACACACACACACACACACACACACACCGGTTAATGTTTCTAGTGATGCATCTTTCCAGATCATTGGTTAAAGCTGCAATTTTTTTTTGGCATCATTTGGTCAAAAATCCATAATTATCTTTGAGCATATTGTAATCCAAAGTGTTCTGAGTGGACAGTGAATCTGTTCTCCTTCTCCTAGACCTGTAAATAAGGTTTATAAACCCAGGAGCGTGACTCTGGATGTCAGCCAATCAGAGATCTTTCTACTAGGCTTTACACCAATCTGATCTGCTTTATCTGATCAGCCGATATTTAGCATTTTATGCAATTAATGTGATTGGCTGTAATGTCTTAATTTGTAATCGGATAAATTACTTCATCTTCATTATGAAACTTTCTGTAGATGCTCCCATCGCATTGTTTTATCATCTCATTTACACCAAAGAGTTGTTTGCTTTACGTGACAAAGCTTTATTTCACTCACATTTGTGCACAAAATTTGAAAACCTATGAGCAAATGACAAAAATGTTCTCGGTTGGAGTGAAGCGGATGAGCACCGGACATCTTCCCCAGTCTACTGGCTCTGAAAGCGGGGGCAGAGTCTGCTGTTAGTGTCTGTGTGTATGTGTTTGTCCTCTTGTTTTGTTTATTCAGCCCTAGCATGTTAAAATGGAGAGTCCTAGAGCAAAGCGAAGCGCTCCCATTTACTTTCACTTTCATACCAGAGACTTCTGTCCCTTTCAGCTTGATGGTGGACACAGAAGCGCACCACCTCCGCTGTGCATCTGTGAATACGCACTATAAGCAACAGCAGGTTTTGCAATGCTACAGTCAGGAAACAAGTGTTTGCTCCTAATGCTAATGCTGTTGGAGGCTTCACGTAGTTCCAGTGTGGTCTGCCTCTGCAGCTTCATCTCCAACTCTCTTGTAGTTGAAACGATCCTTAGCTTCGGGGTTAACTCCCTCGCTTCACATCAGTCATTGAGTATGACATGGGACTATAAAAGCTTATACACGCTCCCTCACTCCGCACACTGGTCGAGCGACCAGCGCATTCATTTGCAGGTAAAGGGACACACACACACACACACACACACACCACACACACCACACACACATACACACTTCTATAAAATGAATATCACTAATGTAATAAAATTATTTTAATTATTACATGTTAATTTAAATTATTAGTATTAGTATTTTATACATTGTTGTTCTGGTCCAAATATTCAAGAGAGCACTTATGATGACTCTCTCAAGTGGAACAAATAAACCATAACCTTGTTATCTACCTATAAAAGCAAGAAAGGTCTGCATGCGTGCCTGTGTGTGTTTGTGGAGCGAATTTCTGCCCGACGCTGAAATTTTGTCAACGGCTTCCACATACCCCAAGTGTGTGCATCCGTTATTTTGGAGTAATTGGGTGTTGCAAAATGTTTAAAACGTTCATTTTATTTTTAAGATTGCAGCTCCCTCTCGGTGTTGAGCGCCGTACTTCCGGTTCCTGTTTGGGTTTAAAAAAGAAGGTCAATATTAAAAACGTTTTTGTACTGCTAAAAGTTGATATTTCAAGGTTATTTAAAATGAACCTAATGTGCACCTTGGATATACAACACGGTCCACAATGATTATCGTTTGTTCTGCGCAAGGGTGACTGTTTGTGGTTGATGCGCGTGCGTGTGTGTCAGACTGCACCCAAGGACAGGTAGCGAGACAGACATACACACACACACACACACACACACACACACACATGGCTGATGCGCGTGTGCTTGTGTGTGAGAGTGCCGGCCTGTTCTGTCTACGCAGTACCACAACCACAAAGAGGAAACATTTTAACAGCACCTTAACACTTACAATAAACAGCTCTAACCATAATAACACACACGCATGCACAATAATCACCCCTGCATTAAAAAAATTTAAATGATAAATACTTTTATTTTTACGAATTTGTCTTTTATCAGATTCTACCTAAACCGCTGCATTGGTACAAACTTTATTTACCAATTCCTATCTCCCATAGAATAAAACCATGGAACTCGCACACGCTATTTTACTTTGCACCTGAAAATATACCCCTTTATAACACTACAGAGTATGTACATCTTTTTGTACATCCAACCTTCAAACACATACTCATTTGGCCATAATTGACAACTCTACTTAAGCTCCCACATGAATACATACTTCCGACAGGCACTGTACTAGTGTTTAATAATACTCTGTATTAATTCTTGAAAATGGTCAGGTCCGTCTCAACACCTCAAAATTTCTGCTACACCCGACATGCAACACACCTCAACTTGCGCCCCGTCCCGACATGCGTGTGGTTGCGAGGGCCCATTCATCGCTGCTTGCAGCTTTAATTCTTACTTCCATTTGTCCTTTTTTTTTTTTTTTTTTTTTTTTTCATACAGGTTACAAGGTTAAATGGAACATCTCGAAAAATTCTTATCTCAGAGAACCTGGACGAACCAAGAGCGATTGTCCTGGACCCTGTGAATGGGTAGGTGTAGATGATTTATGAGAAAATGTGTTTCATTAAAATGTACGAATGTGCTGGTGAAGGGAATGTCACTATTTTTACAAATGTGTCACAAAAAGCCCCTTATTATGTTCTTATTAGATGTGCTAAGCCTTAAAATGAAGCATAATCATTTTATCATCTTTTAAAGATGGACAATGGCATATGGTACATGGCTGGGTACAAAGGATGGCAAACGCTTCATTGTCTTTTGTCTTAGAAGATTACCCTGTGGTCTAACGGGTGTTGAGAGTGACTTTGTCCTAGGGCTGGGCGATATATCGAATATACTCGATATATCGCAGCTTGTAGTCTGTGCGGTGTTGAAAATGACCATACCGTTAAACTCGCGGACTTTTTTTTTTTTTTTTAAATATCTTAGTGGCATTATGCACAAAAGGTGCACTTAAATTTAGTGTTGTTTTGAAATGTCATCTTAATGACAACATGCACAAAAGGGCACTATTTGTTTTAAAATATTGTAGTGGCATTATGTACAAAAAGTGCACTTTAATTTTGTGTTTTGAAATGCCATGTGAGTTGCATCCTGCACTAATGTCTTGTTTTGAAATGTCTCTGTGACAATTTTGCACAGAACGTGCACTTTCTGTTGACAATTTTATGTTTGACCCACTCACTGTTTAATAAATACAGTTATGTCAACTTTGACTTAGTTGTGATATCCCCTTTTTTGCATGAAAGTTTAAAATTGGCATATATTAATGCAGTATGATCAAGAATGTTTTAATGTAGACATATAGAATCATCATACTGGTGTGATTTTGTGCATCAAAGTGTTAATTCAAGGGTAATGCAAAATATCGAGATATATATCGTGTATCGTGACATGGCCTTAAAATATCGCGGTATTTATAAAAGGCCATATCGCCCAGCCCTACTTTGTCCTGACAATTGGCTCTGAAACTGGTCAGGGCTTCAGTTTAATTTTTTCCCAGCTGAAAATTGAAATTAAAGTCAAAGTGTGTGGGCTGCCATGCAAAGGATTCAGAGTTGATAACGTGTACTTTAGGCCTGAATTACTTAGTATTTGTGTGTAAAAATGTGAGCAAATCTGACGGTTATTGATGTACAAGTAGTTACTTACGTCTTAGGGTTAGGGTTAGTGTTAGGTTATAACCCAATATCGCAACAATTTTTAGGGTTAGGTTAGGGTAAGGTTTAGTCTTAGTCACGCGACCTAAACTGGCCAATGACTATCATATCACGTGACCTAAACTGGCCAAATAGGGGCGCTGCACACGGATAGAATGTCGGTATATTGATATGGAAACCGTACGGATAGCCACTGCCTAAATCTTACCATTAACATATTGGTGGCTCTCTGTGGTTTGATGACAGTAAGACCTGTCCTTTTTACTTGGTCTATTCCTTAAATGGGGTGGTTTGCGTTAGCTCTTAGCCCAGTCTGTGTGTCGGTGGGCTAGCTTAGCATAGTTGAGTTTCCTGTTCAAAATCGTTGCTACAGGTTCATCTCTGTCCTTGTGTTTGTGGAACTTTGGGTGGATCTGATGGAGGAACTTGGATTGGTTCCCTTTGTTGGATGGTTATCTGGTCTTAACCAAGTAGCGGTCCATGATCTGTCGCAGCTCGGCAGCTTCAGGTAGCCGTGACGAGCACCCCATCTGTGTGTGTGTGTGTGAGGCCAGAGAGAATAATAAGTTGTTGACAAAATAATTGAGGGCAGTTTTGGCCCCTGGAACAAGGTTTTTAGGGGCATACTTGGCTAAATTGAGGGACAAATGGCCCGTAGCCCTGGCTAATTTCCGACATGGGCATTTGTCGTTTCTATCACGGGATTACATATTCTTACTGGTAAGAATGGTTTTGACGATATACTGTACCATGAACGATGATATATTGCACATTCATAACCCAGCGCAAATAATATTGTGTCTGTTAAACACCCAAAATAGAAGAAATCTTTTTGTTTGCCAATTGAATATGAAATCACACAAAATAGTGAAAGGAGGAGATGCAAATCAATTTAACACACAGAATGTGATTCACTTAAAGGTCCAGTATGATGCTTTTTTTCACCCATTTCCATTTGTTCTAAGAACCACAACGACATAGTATTTGAGGCTTTTTTTTCCCAAACTCGCCTGTTTTCTGGAGTTTTAGCCTCTGAAAGAGTGGAGACGGCAACAGAGAGTGGAGATCTTCTCTGTGGAGTCAACTTTATTGAATGAATGAACATTTCTTCTGAATCTTTTTGTTATGGTTTTGTTCTCGGCCACAATGCGTTCCCAAACCAGTTTTTAGTGTTTTACACAAAGTGGGACAATAATCTTGGATAGGGGAGGAAAATATAAACATTTTTATCCCTAGTTTTAAACAAAGAGCTGTAGAAAGTCATGTAATATTAAACAACAAGTGTGTGGGGCAGTTAATTGGCCTTTTAAAATGTGAACTTTTAAGAAATAATAGAACCTTGAATATGAGTATTAAGTTATAAATCTGCCTTCTCTGCTTTTGCTAAAGTTACATGTACTGGACTGACTGGGGTGAGCGTCCCAAGATTGAGCGAGCCCATCTGGACGGAACAGGCCGCCTTGTTTTGCTCAACAGTTCTCTTGGTTGGCCCAATGGACTGGCTGTAGATCACACAGCTGGAAAGCTGTACTGGGGAGATGCCAAAACGGACAAGATTGAGGTATGTGTGATTTCATTTTTTAAATATTTTTTTTCAGTAATTCTGATCCTACCCATTTCCACTGTGGGCTGTGCTCCATCGAACAACTGGGAATTAAACTTTGTAATGTGACAATGCATGTTGTACATACAGAAAACTATTACGTATATACTGTTAATGTATATTACTGTATCTACGCTTCTCTTTTCTGAACTGGCCATCTTGACTAACTTTATCAGACTTTGTTGTCTGTGTTGTGATTTTGCAAGTGTACATTTTCTTGTGCAAGCACATTTTTAGAGCTTCTGTGAAGGAAGGGAAAACTACCCCTCCAAAAACCTTGAATGCCTGAGCTTTCTGGATGAATGCTCACCAATAGAAAAGTAGGGGCTGCTCTTTCTCTGGGGCCTCCCCCTCCTCTCGTTCTCTCTCTTAGGTCTCAGAGAGAAAAGATCCTCCATAAAGGTTTTTTCCCCTACATTTCAGCCTTGTTGTTTTGTTCTCCTGTTCAAAAGAGATTACTGCTGGGGGTGAAGACATTTCAAATCCAATGCACCTCTGCCTGCAGTGTGTGTGTGTGTGTGGTTGCTTGTGTCGTTGTCTTTCTTTATTAAAAATAATATGTTTTTATTTCTGACAGATATTTAGATTTTTTTTTAGGCTCACTATTTTAGTCCCCTTCAGCCGAGCATTCGACATCATAGTTACTTCTTGTTACTAAGTTACTTTCAGCTGACCTTCTGACACCCAGGGTCAGCGTTATGGGAGGGCATTCATGGGCCAGGCCCCCCTCAAACGAGTCACTCTGCCCCACCCCCTCACCCACAAGCAGGATAAGGCTTTGTGCATTGATTGCAATTTTCTGCTTCCGCAGATTTCTGACGATTTTATTATTTCAAATTGATTGTTTCTTGGAATCGTCTAAATCCATTGAGAACGTTTTGGGGGTGTAGGTACCTTATCTTTTTTGATGTAGTCAAAATTATCTTCTGTAAAATGAAATTTGCTCAATCTTTTTTGCTAACAGGAAGCTCAGCACGTTTGTTACATACCTGTCAAGTATCCCGTTTTGGATGGGAAACTCCCGTATTTTACCCCTCTTTCCCGCCATCATCCTGTATTAGTGTTTTCCTGTAAATATTCTGTATTTTAATGTAATAATAATTAAAAGATAAATAAATTTAAAAAAAAATGTGTCTCTTTAAACTGAACGCTGTCACTAGACTCGTGAAAACTGCCACCTGAAGTGGCCTGGGTGGCAGTTCTTACGAGATTAGTGCCGACAGCGGGACCAAACCCGGAAACAACTCAGAAGAGAGATGGATGAATGTAAAAAGACGCTCCAGCGATAAAAAACCTTGTGTAAATACTTTGGAAAATGTGACAAAGAGTTTACCTTCCTATAGAGCAGCAGGATGGGACACAGTTACACGTTCTGTAAGATTAGTAACTGAGATTTTAGCGTCTCCCACGGGGGAAAGAATGACATCAGCATGAAAAATCAGCCAATCACAAGTGCCACAAATATACACTCCTTTCAAAAAGTGTTGAAAGATATAAAGTCTGCAACAAATGTGTCTAATAAGTCATTAGTGAATGCCAGAGAACCACATGAGTGAGCATGAGAATTTAAAAGAAAATATGTAATGAAAATGTTAATGTCTAATTTAAAGACAAGCAATGTGAAATTACAGTAAATATGCAATGTGTTGACTTGTATATGAACTGTAAGTATATTAAATAAACAAATGTGCTTTATATACCTATTTTTGTTTCAGTTTAGACTGTGTTGTAAATTAGGAATTAGGTCTAGGCGATATGTTGAGGTTCAAGATGTATCGAGTTTTCTATTTTGTCGAAAACTACAATATCGCATATATCGCACATATATAGTAGCAGGTGCCAGAAAATTTCCCTTATTTTTAAATTCAAAACTTGACAGATATGGTTTGTTAACGGATCGGTGGTTGGATGAATATAAAACGATTTCGACCAGTGAGAACGCTCAGAGCATTTCACTTAAAGCTAGGGTAGACGATTTTCTCCAGAGACACTTTTTAAGTTTTTGGTTGAAATTGTCTTTATGTCCTGACAGAAATTAAGATCTTATGTGCTCTGAACCTGTAATAACTTCAACCAATGGAAAAAACTGTTGTGAACTGTTTTTTTTAACCAATCACGTCTCCCTGTCTCCCTGCTCGTTCTCGATCCCTCACATGTATGAGCTCACACTGAAAGCACGTCACTGCTGACAGAATTAAAACAGAGTTTTTGGTCATGTCTTTTGACATATATAATGGTAAAATTTATTGTTTACTTACTGCTGAATGAGACAACAAAGTTTCTACACAATACAAGCGATGAGCTGAGCTCCTCTTCTGCAGCAGCTGTGCGCATGCATGTGAGTGAGACGGAGCACAGAGGGGAGGGGCGACGGGGGAATAGGCACTACCGTCGGGGAGGCTTCATTCAAAATCATGCTAGCTTTTGAAAATCGCCTACCCTACCTTTAACAAATTCATGCCAGCTTTGTATTGTTTTTGATTGAAATATGAGTGTTTTAGCAAAAGATCAGGTGTCTTCAGAGCTAGAAATCAAAAAATCTGGCATGGGTTGGAAATCTTTTTCTGATAATTGGAATGACCTGATTAACTCTGGATCATGCATCTAAAGCAGTGGTTCTTAACCTGAGTTTGATCGAACCCCAGGACTTGGTTGGGTCAGTCTCAGGAGTTTGGCAGGGGTCAAGACACACACTAAAAATGTGTCATACAAAAAGAATGTCCATGATAACTTTTAAAAGATATCTCAAATTCTGAAACAAATTAAAAGCATTTTGAAGAAAGCAAGAACTTTAATTTGGAGAACAACGGCTCATTATTTTATACCGTGACATAACCACGACGATATCGAGGGACTTGTGATACTGCGGTATTGCAATACCGTCAATACCTTGACATTCCTAATAATTACATACAATATGGATTCACTTGTATGAAGGAATGTTATGAGTTACGGTCCTCGATGCATGATTTGCAATGGCAAGTTGGCCAATTCCAGTCTAACACGAACAAAACTAAAGGAACACTTTCTAAAGCTGCATGCAGATGGGGAATACAATAACACAACTCAGATTTGAAGGTAAAGAAATCATATTTTATTTTTCCAATTATGGGGGGTTCGGTGAATTCACTGAAGTTCAATACATTCAATAAGCCATTGATCAATACCTTCAAGAACCACTGATCTAGTGATAAGAATAGAGACATTGTTAAGGAGAAAGAGAGATGAATGCATGGCAAGCACACAAGAAGGTTAAAGATTAAAGTGGAAGGCTTTGCAGGCCTACTAGTATGGTTTATTGCCGACTGCAATAAAATCTCCAACAATAAATTGACATGAAGTGGCTACGCGTTGCTGTCTCTTAAGCTGCATCTACTGAGTATGCTAACTTAAGTTTGCTCAGCCCCAGGGTGCTGCTTTCCACGAGCACCTGCTAGCTTACATGCTACCTGTGAAGGGAATGACCACTGGACTAACCAGCCGGACCAAATGGTTTTACAGCAGTACCCGGGCAGCATTCTTAGTGGAAAGAAGCTATAATTTGTACCTACTTGTTACAATCAAAACAGCTTTGAATACAGCATGAAAGCCGAAGCAGCATTTGGTATTGGCTTCTTAGGAACCACAGTTCTCAAAAATCAGAACGTGTACAGCTGAGTTAAAGGACAGTTCTGGGGAGATTCAGCATAAACACGCCACGCTTGCAACACTTTTAAAGAGAAAACATGGTGCTCTTGGCGCCAGCCTTGGCTTTCATTGTTTAGCAAAATTTGGAACATTTGGGTCCGTCTAGATCCAGTCCGTGAGTCTGGACATGTTCCCAAAGATGCAATGACGCGTATGGGCGTGTGCGTGCGTGTGTGTGTTTACTTCAATGCGGTTTGAGTATAGCAATGAATTAATGATGTAGAAGAAGTGTCGGTACAGAGAAAATGTTGTAAGTCAAAGCTCGCCCCCTCAAGGTCACAGCTGGGCAGTGAGACAAAACATTAATTTATTGTGTCATTCTGAGCTGAGAGAAAGGAAAATAAGCTCGGTTTATGCAGTGAATGAAACACACAAAGCATTGGTCAAAAAGAAAGTTTTTAACGTAAAGTCTTTTTAAAAATCACATTTGGTGTTGTCAGTTTGGCTTATGGCCAGGCAACGGCTGAAGAGAGAGAGAGGGAAAGGAGGAGAGAGGTGAGGAAAAGATAGAAGCTGATGATCTTGGTTAAATGTCTTGTT
The DNA here is from genome assembly GCF_900634775.1 of Gouania willdenowi. NCBI lineage: Eukaryota > Metazoa > Chordata > Actinopteri > Blenniiformes > Gobiesocidae > Gouania > Gouania willdenowi. The sequence goes on along the minus strand of NC_041049.1, from coordinate 29,917,014 downwards.
TTGCTTTGACTCTTAAAATAAAAGGATAATTTTTCCACTATATATATTCTTAGGATAATTTTGAGCCAGTCTTTCTTTGTGCCTAGACCTTTTCTGATTTTGCTGGAGATTCCTTTTCTAAATGTATTAAAGTTCGTTAGACCCCGCTTTGTCCACAGTATATATCTGCCAGCACCACAGTTTGGGATAAAGTGTTTATCATATACATGCCATCTGAATATAGGTAACTTTTTTTTAAATATTTCATAATTTGATCTCCAACTTCCACTCGTAAGGTATGACACATCCATACTTTACCAGTTTCCTCTATCCTCTTTATAAGTTCATCAGCCTGCACTGGTTGTAGAGGGACTCCCTTTGCAAGACCTGATTCCAGGTCCTTCTACTTTGCTCTGTATTCATCGTCCAATAAATTAGCGTAGTTAGCTGGGCAGCATAATTATACATTTGTAAGCAGGCAAGAGACATCCTCCTTTACCTCTGCTAATTGTAGGTTTGCAAATCTAATCGAGGAAGTTTTCCCGCACCAAACAAATTCACTTATTGTCCCATACTTTAAACTGAATGTCAAAGATCTGTATAGTTAGATTTCTAAATGGGGAGAGTGAGTGGTTCCTCTTAACTGCACTGACTCTTGAGGTAAGACTCGGGAATAGTGAAGACTTCCCCTGTGCAAATCGTTTTTTTTTAATCTAAGTTAAAATTGTTTCATAGTTGTGCTGGAAGAGGTCCTTTTGTGAGCGATATTCCTAAGTATTTAGTTTCCTTTGATTACATATTTAAGTTAAATTTGTCTCTTTAACTTTCAAGATTTCAGTAGAGATGTTAATCTTGTATAATTTTCCAAATTTAGACTGAATTGCCATCAGCTCTATGAATGAACTCTCAAGCTGACCCGCACATAATCAGTAAACATTGCAAACTCGTGATTACAATACCTTTTTTTTTCTCCAGTTGTTGGATCTAAAGGTTTAATAAATAGATCATAGAGGATCAAGTCCTCTATCTCGAGCCACCCGGGTGAATGTTTGAGAAGGCGCCTTGTTTATCTTAACCAGATATGTCGGCTTATCATAAAGGGTGTTTAATAACCTTCACAATATTGGCATGGAGTCCAAAGTTCTCTAAGACCTAACAGAAAAATAACCATTGACTGAGTCAAATGCTTTCTTAATGTCTAAGCTTACGATCATTGATCCAGGTTTATGTTTTACTGTACTGAGTATATGCAATGTCCTTTGTTTATTGTCTCTCTGTTCTGAATAAAACCATCCTTAACTCAGTTAATGAGGCGACGGTAGGAGGTTCTCAAATCTTCAAGCTGAATGTAAACAATTTGTAATCCACCTTAAAAATGCTGCTTGGTTCATCGTTGCCAGACTCCAGCTTGTCCTTGTCCTCAATGGGGACGACTGAGATGGTTGCCTCTCTCCAGGAGGGTAGGAGCTCTCCTCCTTATAGAATCCAGTTTAATGTACTAAGTAGTAAAGGAGCTAGATCTGATTTTTCTAGTTTGAAACACTGTAAACATAAAAATTAGGGTTTTTTCCTGTTTTTAATGAGGGCTTGGTACATTTCCTTCTTTAAGATTGTTTCTGATAAGTATAAAAGGGTGGGTCAGAGAAGTGTCAACATGATTTATCTCCAGGGCAGGAGATTCAGAATAAATTTCCCTATAAAGGCAATCAAAAAATCTTGGATTCTTTCAACATTATACTCAATAGTCAATAGTTTTAGTTTGGGGGTTTCTGAATGTAACTATGCTCCTGCTGCTTTAATAGTTTGTAAGCCAAGTATTTGGTAGATTTCCCTTGAATGTCATAGTCTCGCTGTCTTAGGAACTTGATTTCTAAGGAGCTTCTTGTGTGTATCTTGAAAAAAAATTATCCTTGTAATTGATTAATTTCTTGGTCAAATTTTGGTTTTGGGTTCTTACTATTAGCTAGTATTCTTTATTTCAGCTGTAGTTGAAAGTCTATGGCCTTCTGTTTGTTCGGTCTTTTCACTAAAGTTTCTTCTGTTATCCTGCTTTGCTGCTGTAACACTGTAAATTTCTCCATTGCAAGATGAATAAAGGATTATCTTATCTTATCTTATCGTATCTTATCGCATCTTAAAGTTGTAGTAGAAATGAATTTCCCCCTTATTTTGTGCCTTCAAAGTGTCCAATCCTACCAATCCTTATGAATCAACAATTAAAGGTTCATTTTTTTGATCAACCAGTCTCTTCCTGGAGGGGTGTGCACATTGCTCATTGATATTTCAGTTCCCTCTATATTTTTGATAAACCTGCCCTATCAGCATTATAATGTTCTGAAATGTGTTCATAATTAAATGTGTTGGAGATCAGAGTGGCTGGACTGATTTGAGGAGAAAATATACCTTAAACCCATGATCTTAAATTTGAGATCTTCAATCGGACTCATGTCTCAAAATGCTAATCAACAGGTCTTTGAACCTCTTAATTTGATCTTAAAATCAAAGAGTCTTGTTTTACCAATCTCCTGTGCATGTCGTTTTAGGCACAGTAAAATGTAATAGTAGTAGACTGATATGTATACATTTGTGCCAAACACAAAACAATATGCAAAAAAAGAAGAAAAAAAAACTAGGAAAGGTGAACTGTGTATATAAAAACCGTAAAAAGTAAGTCCCAACGGTGAGATTTCACTGCTCCGCCACACAGTTTTAGGAGAATTAGCAAAATGTGGGTACGTTGGATTGTTGTTCCGGTTCAGACTGCTTAGGGACTCTGCAGATTTGTAGCGTTTCACTTCTTGAGTACCTCTTCATGGAAGGGCTCTTGTGGTTTTAGCATTGGTGCTAAAATGTTGTCAGTGTTTTTTTTTTTAGCAGCAATTCTAGCAATGCCTCACATTGGTTTTGGACAGTTTGCCTAAAACATCCTACATCTCTTTCTTTTTTTTAATCTTTTCTTAAATCCTCAGCTAGTTTCTCTGTTAGGTTTCTCTGCTGGGGAATCCATCTAAAACTTGACGTCAGCTAAATTGAGTAATTTTCTCTTCTTGATGGCATCTTTTGCCCTAAATGTATCCACATCAGTATAGTTTTATTTTAAATAGTCTCCATTAGTCAAGAGGGTTCATTTCACGCTGCATCTCCTACAACATAGAAGTCCCTCTTCCATAAATCTCAAGATATTTGTTTTAGTCTGTAGTTCACAGCTACTCGTTCACTGTCAATCACATCAGAGATGAAAAAAAATCAATCAAACAATACATGTTACGCTGGGCTGAAGATATTTTGTTTTTTGAACTCAGAGTGACCAGTACATGTATTTACTATTTAATGTTCCTCTTTGCAAGGCACTAGCCCACCATTGGGAGCAACTTGGGGTTCATAGTCATGCTCAAGGCTACATAAGCATATGGCCATAGGTTCAATAGCCTGGCATTGAACCACAGACCTGCTGATCAGAAGCCAACCCGTTCTACCACCTGATCCTCTGCCACCCTGCCTCCTGGTTGAGAGCGTTTGTGCTCTTTGACAGTAACTTCTCTTTCCATGTCTAATTAGACCTTTGTTACTTTATTCTGTTTGCTTTATTCATTTCTTTGTCTGTTTTCCATCGCGTCCATCAAGAAATGAGACTTTCTCACCCCAGAAATGAAAAAGTACTAAGAGGCGAAAAACCACACTCCCAGTGCATAACTCTTGTTGAAAAAGCCAGCAAAGAGAAAGAGAGAGTAAAAGAAGAGGAGAGTCAAGTGAAAGGGAGTCTCTTTGCCATCTTTTCAGTGGGATGGCCATGTCTAATTGTGTCACGGTGATAAATGAATAGGGTTTTGTGGTGGGTTCAGGAGCCTCCCTCGGATCAGAGGCCCATCAAAGAGGCTGGTTTTGTTTATTCTGTTTGCTCACCTCCTCGCCCCCGCCGTTTGAATGATTATGTAAATCAGGATTCAGTAAACAGAACAGATAGATGAACACTTGGCTGATTTTCTCAGTAATAGTACAAAACACAAGGTCAGTAATATATTACAAGACTTTAAAATTTAGTTGTTTCATTCAATCTAAATTAGTAATAGCAATTAAAAAGAGTGTACCATCTTTTCATTTATTTGTTATCTTCTGACCACCTTATTGCACGACACCACTCCATATCACAAAGCTCAGATATAACTTTATGACCACTGACTGGTGGTTGAATGCATGTTTTGCTCATCCTTTATCAACATTATACATTAAGAAACTTTTTTTAGAACATTTCTTCACATTGTTTTCTTTACTTGTTTTCTTTACATTTATTTTTATTTCAACAAGCCAATACAAGAATGACACAATTTCTTTCTCTCTTTCTCATACAGATGATGAATGTGGATGGCAGCAACAGACAGACTCTGCTGGAGGATAAGCTACCTCACATCTTTGGTTTTACTCTGCTGGGGGATTACATCTACTGGACTGATTGGCAGAGACGTAGCATTGAGAGAGTCCACAAAATCACAGCTGTTCGGGAACTTATCATTGATCAGTTGCCAGATTTAATGGGGCTCAAGGCTACTATGGTCACCGAAACATCTGGTAAGGAGACTCGCATGTTTTTGTCATTCCTACATAGCTTTGACATATACAGAAGACATGGAATACATGTTGGCCTTTTCTCCGTGATTGTGTGGCCAGGTACAAATGGCTGTGCAGTGGCGAATGGAGGATGTAGCCATCTTTGCTTCTGGCGTCTGCAGGCTGTTAGGTGTGCCTGTCCTATGGGAATGGAGCTACTCTCAGATCTTCAGACCTGTGTGGTGCCAGAGGCTTTCCTACTTTTCACCAATAGGTAGGTCTCCTTTTCAAATACAAAGACAACTCACTTCTGTTATTGGTAATTTTGCTTCTCTAATTATACAGTAGTATGCATATGTTCAGTTATATTACTTTGACAATAAATATTAGGGATGTAAGGACATCAAATAAATATCGATACTTAAACAATAGGGGGTGCTGTGACTGTTTTAGTGCTGCTTTTTTAGACATTACGGTTCAGCCCTGAGTTTGCGGGGTGAACTAAGAGCAGCGGTGGGAGAAAAGCTTTAATCGGAGTAGAAAAAGAAGACCCGGCCCGAGCTCGACAGAACGCGGCCCGAACCCGTCCGACCCGAATGAAGCCGATCTCTCTTTAAGCCCGAACCTGTTTTAATCTGACATTATTTACATCTGTCCGTGTGCATGTCGAGGCAAGCCGGCACCCATTAGTGCGTCTTTCTCGCGGTAATAGGAAAACATCACTAATTACTGCGGAAAGCCTGAACCCGGTCCGACTATTGAAATTAAGCCCGAACCGTTGGCACAAAGGCCGGGAGAACGCTCCCAATACGTCAACACAAAATGTGCGTCGATGTGTCGTCCGACCAAAACAATGATGGCGCATCCGGAGAATAACTAACGTGAGTGGCTCCTCCGAGTTTCAAAAGTGCAAGGCAGTGAAAGCACGCACTCGTTTGTCGAAGGTAGCTGTTCCCCGTAACACCCTCTTTTTTATGCCGGGTGTGACCGGACGGCAGCGCGTCGACGGGACAAGGAGGAAACACTCGCCGTGACATCAGCGGCAGCAACAGCAGCCGCTGCACGCGCGATGAGAGAAGACATTTACATACCACTGTGATACCCTAGTAGTCCGTCCTGATTTGTAAATTAAACACAATGTATGTTTGCTGTACACACAGGCATTTATTGGAGTTTTTCCTTTTGCAGTCTGACCTTTTATTTTACCCTTAAACTTCCTTAAAGGACAACACACACGCACGCGCGCACGCACACACACACACACACACACGCACATGTTATTTTAATGCTACTTCTGACTCTGAATGCATTATTTTGTACGATATTCTTACTTGAACTTTATTTTGGAATTTTTGGTTGAAGAGCAATAAACATATATTACAATGTTAGGGATTCATGTTTTTTTTTTTTTTTCATTTTAGATATGTAAATCAACATGTATAATTTACTTTTAGTTAATTAATGGGGAGATAATTGATAATCGAATCGAACTGGAAAAAATAATTATTAGATTAATCGATGCATATCGAAAAAATAATCGCTAGATTAATCGTTTAAAACATAATCGTTTATCCCAGTCCTCGTCCGCACAGAGCAACACGCACGCACCCACTCAAATCATTACATCCTAATCTTTGATATACGTTTTTTTTTGTTTTATTTTTTTATCGGGATTCAAATTAAATAGTTGATTGAGTGTATCCAGACATAATTATTGTAAAAACAAAACAAAACATTGGAATTGTACATGTTTATGTGCTTTGAGATATGTTTTCATTGTGCTGTTTTCTCAGGGATAATATCAGGAGCATATCTCTGGGCACAAACAGCAACGATGTAGCTATTCCTCTGACTGGGGTGAAAGAGGCCTCTGCACTGGATTTTGATGTTTCAGAAAGAAGAATATATTGGACAGACATTCAGGCCAAGGTAGGCCAATTTAAAGTAATATTAATATTCAACAAATAATAATTCTTCAGAGGTTTTTTTCTGCCTAAATGTTATTTCATAATAAATGTTGGGACCTTTTATTGACTAAAGAGTTGTATTCTTGCTTTCTGTTAGACAATCTGCAGAGCATACATGAATGGGAGCTCTGTTGAACATGTCATTGAGTTCGGGTTGGACTACCCAGAAGGCATGGCAGTGGATTGGATGGGTCGAAACATCTACTGGGCTGATACAGGAACTAATCGTATTGAGGTGGCACGATTGGATGGCCAGTTCAGACACGTTTTAGTTTGTAAGGATCTGGACAACCCACGTTCACTGGACAAGCCACGCTCACTAGCACTGGATCCAGCCAATGGGTAGGTGAACTACTGAGGGCGCTCTTGCACTATGACATCCAACACTCCCTCTCCCCTTTCCTCTGCACTGTACTCACACTACCCTCAGCCCATGAATCCCTCTGACACACATGTCATCACATTGATATACGATATACACATGGTGCATCGTCATCATTAGACTTTTGTTTGTGGTTGCAGATGAGCCTGAAAGCAAGGCTGACACTTTGAACTGTTTTTTTAAAATCTATTTTAAGAATAACAAGCACTTGCAAATGTAAAGATCTATGTGGAGAGATGCTTGCGTGGTGCATACGTAGTCACCACATTTCGCATGTTGCATATATTAAGGTGCATGCATGACCAAGCGTGTTATGCTAGAAAAGCCTACCATGGTCAAGCACAACACAGTTCCACTCACACTAGCCAAACAATCCAGACTTTAGGTGCCAAACTTGGCCATGTAATGGATTGCCTAGTGTAAGTGTGTCCTAAAATACGTTAAAGAACCATGCTTGCCCATGGATAGTTGATGTTGAAAACTAAACACTAGGCTGAAGATGGACAACTTTTTACACAGTAAGAGCCACAAAAAAGTGATCTGATGCCGGTCTAAACCCAGCATTGAGAATAAAGTCCAACCTGAGCATTAATACATGAAAAGAACAAAGGATCTTTGTGTTCTTGTTGTCTTTTTGTATATTTTGGTTGTTGTTTTGTTTGTTTTTGGAGTCATTATGTGTATTTTTCAGTCTTTTTCAAAGTGTTTCTCTAAATTTTTAGTATTTTTGTAGTCTTTTCTGTTTTTCTGTGTATTTTCCTGTAATTGTGTATGTTTTTGGGAGTCATTTTTGTGTTTACTTTGGGGGTCGCACAAATTTAGACGAATGTCCACCAGTTGCTTATGTCTGCAATAGGCCATTCGGAATCACCTGTGAGTCGCAAAACATGAAGACATCTTTACATAAATTACGAAGTGCAAAGTTGAAACAACCCATCAGTGTGGGCCTAACAATCAAACAACATTTTTTAAGTGTTGCTGTATATAAAGGGAGAAGTTAATGAAACCTGTACTTTCTCTACAGTTATATGTACTGGACAGAATGGGGTGGTCGACCTCGAATAGCCAGAGCGTATATGGATGGCACCACTATCATAACCCTGGTGGATAAAGTGGGACGTACCAATGGGCTGACCATTGACTATGTAGACCACCGAATCTACTGGACCGACTTGGACACATGCATGATAGAAAGCACCAACATGCAAGGTTTGAACACGTAATCACATGAACATTTGAATCATAAATGTTTACACAAATGATTAATCTCTGTTCCATCCCCAAGAGTCTTAATCATTTTTTGTAATAATAAAAAGCAACATAGAAAAAGAGTTATGATCATCTGGGTATTTTGTTGTTTCAGTGTTGTAGTAAAAGATGTAAAATATTGACATTCTTTGTAGGCCTTCAAAGGGAGATCATCGTGGACGACCTCCCTCATCCGTTTGGTCTGACTCAGTACCGGGACTTCATCTATTGGACAGATTTTAATATGCGCAGCATTGAACGTGCAGACAAACGCAGCGGACTTAATCGCACTGTGGTTCTTCAGGTATTGATTCAGTTTAACCTGTGAGGAAAGTGTTTGCATACTCTGTTCTACTTTTTTTGTCATTGGTACCGTATTTTCCGGTCTATTGAACGCACCGCTGTATTGGCCACATTCCAATAATTTAGCAATCTTCCAAGGAAAAAAATCACGTAAAGGCCGCACCGTAACATAGGCCGCACCCTATTGGCTGATGAGGGTGTTCTTCAAACGACTCGGCCAATCAGAACAGGCGGGCTGCTAGACTGAAGTTAACGGAGGTTTCTGTGTATTTCCGTGTATTCTGATCAGTTTCAACGGACAAGTTTCCATCTCCACATAAAGTCCCAGTGTCTGCATATCAGTCCTTTTACAGCTTTTTATGGTCTCTTTTTACTGGAACCAGACTGATATACCACTCCCTCCACTACCATGCACCATCGCCTCAGCAGCGATCACGTTGATCGGACTCTGAGTCAGAGCCCGGACACGTGCGTGTCACCTCAGGTCAGCTGTCAAGCTCAGAGTCCAGTGTGATCGCACCTGATTAACCTAACGCAGTGAATTGACAACTTTATGCCATTTATTATTAACTACCGTAATTTCCGGGCTATAAATTGCACTGTTTTATTGGCCGCATTACAATAATTTAGCAATTTTCTAAGAAAAATCCACTCAAATGCTGCAGCCTAACATAGGCCACACCCTATTTGGCTGATGAGGGTGCCCTTCAAACGACTCGGCCAATCAGAACAGGCGGGCTGCTAGACTGAAGTTAACGGAGGTTTCTGTGTATTTCCGTGTATTCTGATCAGTTTCAACGGTTTCACGTGCGTGTCACCTCAGGTCAGCTGTCAAGCTCAGAGTCCAGTGTGATCGCACCTGATTAACCTAACGCAGTGAATTGACAACTTTATGCCATTTATTATTAACTACCGTAATTTCCGGGCTATAAATTGCACTGTTTTATTGGCCGCATTACAATAATTTAGCAATTTTCTAAGAAAAATCCACTCAAATGCTGCAGCCTAACATAGGCCACACCCTATTTGGCTGATGAGGGTGCCCTTCAGACAACTCGGCCATTCAGAATGGGCAGGTAGGTGGGATGCTGTACTCAAGTTAGGTTGCAGGGAAATGTCCGTGTTTCAACTGATGTTTCCTTTACTACATGAAGTCTCCTCCTCACTGCCCCACGTCTACATATCAGTCCATTTACAGCTTTTTATGGTCACTTTTTACTGGAACCAGACTGATATACCACTTCATCCGCTCTTCTTACCGTGAACTACCTCGGAGCGATCTCAGTAAGTCGGACTCTGAGTCAGGATACGGACGCGATCGCTTCCGAACAAATCCAACATGGCGATTTGGCAACTTCATGCTTTTATGCTACTATTACAAACTGGCTGATTTTTACTGTAGACGGAGCAGAGATCAGAACAACTGATCTCCGCTCCGTCTGTCCGTCTGTCCGTCCTCCTTACGGAAGCGTCTCCATCAGCCTCAGAGTCCAGAGCACCGATCAATCCTGAACAAACCTAACGCGGTGATTTAACAACTTAATGCTGTTTATCTTTCTATTATAAATATGCTGACTTTTACTTCATCCACGTTGCTGCTGTTGCTGCGCTCTCTCTCTCTCTCTGTCTGACAACATTTCTCCGCGTCGTTGCTATGACAAGCAAGAACAATTTAATGTCCACAATTTCATTGTTCCACCTGGTCTAATATGACAGAGCTCAATTTTGTGGTGCATGAAGCTTATAAAACTGGGAAAAATCCACAATTTAGCCGCGTCATTGTTTAAGCTGCAGGGTTCAAAGCCATGACACCTCCGTCCTGAGTCATTAAACCTGTGAGTGCTTTCACTTTCCCCACATTATGTGAAGCTCTTTTCTGAACGTTCAGTTTACCGTGATGTTCATTGGCTGTTACAGTTCAGTCATTCCGCTGTAGGGGAGACCCGCTTTCACTGGACACGTGTACGACTGACTGAAAAATGCACACACAGAGCGCACCGTTGCATTGGCTGCACCCTCAACTTTAAAGGAATTAAATTAGCGTCCTACTGTATATGCCGCAAAATACTAGTAGTAGTAATTTGTTATTACCTAAAGTAGTTGTTATATAGCAATTATTCAGTGCACTAATGCTGAACTTGTCTTGTCCTCAGGGACAGCTGGAGCTGATGCTGGACATCTTGGTGTTCCACTCCTCACGTCAGGATGGAACCAATGAGTGCTCGCAAAACAATGGCAACTGTGCCCACCTGTGCTTGGCCACGCCTGCTGGAGCCCAGTGCCGCTGTACCTCCCATTACACGCTGAACGCTGATGGACGCAACTGCAGCTGTAAGTCCACTGATGCAGGAAGTCCATCTCAGTCCCTCACAAGAGCATTTCAAAATTTACCTGAACACAGATTTATATTTTTTCTCGGGTTAAACGATTTGCTAGAATGTGTTTTAGTGGGGTAGACATGCAGTCATCAGCTTTTTCTGAACGTCCAGGTACAGGCTCAATGAGAACCTGTTGGCTCAGTTCTTGGCCAAACCTTAGAAGAGGATACCTTGGATTGTGTTTGTAAAAACATTTATGCATTCAATATCTGTAAAATATTAAGATAACTTCTGAAAGAATCGTTGACAATGGGGTTGCGCCGATATGGATTTTTTTTTACTACAGATGCTGATACGATTATTTCCTCCATCTGGAACCAATAACTGATTTTTTTTAAAAAGGATTCCTGAAAATGTGTATTACATGTCTCATAAAAATATGAGTTTATGATAAGCATTGAACAAGATTCTGCAAAAGTTGACTTTTATATTTCTTCTTTTGAATTATCTTGTTAGTTTGTTTAAAATGATTGCTTTCACAGGAAAATATATCCAAACTTCCAACAATAAAGTGCAAAAGGTTAAATAATGGGCATTCATTTTTACAACAGCCTATCTTAAAGTGTCATTGTATTGGATTATTTTTCACTGCATTGAACTTAAAAGTAGACAGTGTTGTGTAAATAACAACTTTGCAGATGCCACTGCTGTATTTTTGACCTTACACATTCATTTACATGCAGAATTATTTGTGTTATTTTATCATCGTTATTCACAGGGACATTATTTCTTCTTCTGCCGTTCTTTCTTCTTCTTTGGTGGTGATTCTTGTAGTTGGCATCAAATCTGTTGCTTTAGCAATGGAAATCTTGCACCGGAGCCAAATAATCGGTCCACATTGACACATCGGTTTGATACTTAAAATTTAAAAGTATGCAAAAATCGTCTCTTAGTCCGATTATTATCATGCGTCTTTAGTTGACCACTTGTTCAACATATTTTCCAAACCAAAACTGGCCAAAATAAAACATTCAAACCAAGAATAAGCTGAGACTGAATCCAGCAAATCATTATATGATCAACTTTGTGCTCAGATTTCTGGGCTGGTTTGTGTAGTGCAAGGTCTTGTAATCCAACTTTTGAGTGCATGTTAATATTAATATTCTCAGATGTTTGTTACTGCTGAAGCGTGCGTTTTAACGGTTGTTTGTGTTGATTGGTTTGACGGTTAGTTTGTTGGTCATTTACCATGTTTAGTTGGTTGCTCAATCATTAGTTCCTATATTTCTTATAAGATCCTCCACGTCCTTCAGTGGCTTTGTTAGAATAGGAAGAATACATGTGAACACTGTAGGTTTTAATGCTTCGTTTCCATCTTCCATCTCCTGCAGCCTTGAAGAGACTTGTTGTTGTTTTTTGTTTACGATCACTGTGTCCTAACTGCTCTGCTCTTTTGCAGCTCCTTCCAGTTTTCTACTCTTCAGTCAGAAAGCCAGTATCAGCAGAATGGTACAAGGTGAGCAGAGTCCTGACATCATACTGCCAATCCACGTCCAGAAGAATGTCAGAGCGGTTAGCTACGATCCACTGGACCGGTTAGTCTACTGGCTGGATGGACGGCAGAACATACGAAGAGCCAGAGATGATGGAACCATGGTAAAACCTCCCTTTAACAAAAACCCACTCATACATTTTGAACTTCTTGTGGATAACATCCACGACGAAAAAAGGTTGTAGATGGACAATACTGAAGCTGTCATCAAATAATTATAAATCAGCCTTTGTATTTAGTTCAACCATCCATCAACAGGGAGGCACAGACAGTGACAGGAAATATTTGTTTAAAGCTGCTTAACATATCAAGCACATGTTGTAATAATAACTATACCTGTATTTCATCCAAAAGTTGTTCCCATTCACCCCTGATGCCAGTGTGACCTCAAAACACAGCCAAAGGGGCATTTTTGGGGTTTTCACGGATTGAAGGTAGTTGACTAAACAATGGGGGATGTTGATATTGTGGCTTCTACAAAATCACCAGAATACGGATGAAATTGGAGTAACGTCATATCTCAGTCAACAACAAAACAAACCATAACAAAAACAAGAGCACTCAGAGAGCACAAATATCCTCTTTGCGAGATATTGTCAGTTACCAGAATCAGTGATCCTGATCATGGTACCATGGTCGTTTACACTTTAAAGGCTTGGAAGAAATGTCTATCCCCATTAATAAGAATACAGTATGTTCAAATGTATGGACTCCCCTATATTCTTTTAAGAAAAATCATGATGAAATGTGCAAACCAAATCCAATCTGGATGAAAATTAATTTAGTAATTCAGGAACCGACCCGACATAACTAAGTCAAATTTCATAAAGATTGATCAATAACAAACTGAGATATTTGCCAATGACCAGAGATAGAGATTTTTTGATGATTGAATTTGATTTAAAATCAGTATATTGATCCGGATTCCCTCCAAAACTTAATGGAATCTTCCATGGCATGAATTCTATCATTGGTTAAAATGTCAAAATTTGTTTAGTACTTCATCCATAATCCTGCAAACAAGGAAATTACCTCCTTGGTGGACGTAAAAATTGACAGCAAGTGAATCACTGTCTTGTCTGGCGAAGAAACACAAGAAATCTTGTTAAGAATGAGGTAAAAACACTACTTAAAGAAACTGCTTCAGCATCATCTTTGCATTCTTCTATGGGACTGCAAAACCTCCAATGCAGTGTGGGATTATAGTGAGAAAATCCCTATCAGAGGATTTCTGAGAACAACTTTTAGATGAAATACAGGTACATTTTTTTTTTTTAATGTAAGTGATGTGGTTAATGAGCTTAAATTATAAATGTGTTTTGGTCTGCTAGTCTTCAATGATAGTGAGCAACCCTGCCCAGCAACCAACGGACAACCAGCTGCACGACCTGAGCCTGGACCCCTACAGCCGTCACATATACTGGACCTGTGAAACCACCAACACCATCAACCTCCAGAGGATGGACGGTCACACTGTTGGTGTGATCATCAAGGATGACACAGACAAGCCCAGAGCTATCGTGGTCAATGCTGAGAGAGGGTGAATTCATTATTGCACTCATTTCTATCACTGCTGCGAAGAAACATTTAATCTTTTCCATTATAAGATAAGTGACTGTTAGTAAATGATGTGGATTCAGCGTACGTGTACTCCCTTGTATCTGTAGGTACATGTACTTCACCACAGTACAGGAGCGGTCGGCTAAGATTGAAGGAGCCAGTTTGGATGGAACAGAGAGAGAGTCTCTGTTCACCACTGGTCTCATCAGACCAGTAGCACTGACTCTGGACAATAAGTTAGGAAAACTGTTCTGGGTTGATGCTGACCTCAAACGTATTGAAAGCAGTGACCTAACAGGTAAGCCTCCTCAAAAAAAAAAATAACTGAAACAAGAAAACTTTATCCCCACACTGAAGCAGTCCCAAAGCGCTTTACATATCAGCTCATTCACCCAATCACTCTCACATTCACACACCAGTGGGACAGGACTGCCATGCAAGGCACTAGTCGACCACTGGAAGCAACTTAGGGTTCAGTGTCTTGCCCAAGGACACTTCGACACATAGTCAAGTACTGGGATCAAACCCCCAACCTCTCGATCAGAAGACGACCCACTACCACCTGAGCCACGGTCGCCCACAGAAAGTCCCTTTTCAGAAAGCCATTGTAAACTGCATTAATGTGTTGGTGCTGATTTGTTAGCTAGTTTAATACTATGTCCTCCAGTGCAGCTTCTATCTTCTTTTCTCTGCCCTGGGCTTAATTTTGTGCAGCACTCAAAGTGAACACACAAACTGACAGAAAAAATGTCCAAAAGCACAACAAATGCACAAAAACACATAACATGACAATGCACAACAGGACTCCAATGACTCCAAAAATTTCAAACAGAAAAAACTAAACAAAACTTCCTCAATAATATACAAACTACAACACACAAAATGACAAAAAAAAATACACAAATGGCCAACAGTAAACACAAAAATGAGTCCATAAACACATAAAAATACACAAAAAGGACTCTATAAACGCACAAAATAACAGAAAATTACACAAAAGGACAACAGAAGTAACTCCCAAAAACTCCAAACAACAAAAATGTACAACATGACTAGATAAACACACGAAACGACAGAAAAACAAACAAAAGGATGACAAAAACAAATAAAATGGCAACAGAAGTATATAAAATGACAACAACACTGGGACTCTTTGTTCTTCCCTTATTAATGCTCAGATTGGTCATTATTCTAATGCTTACATGAATGTTGATAACGTGACATTCAGATCAGATCAGATACAATCACATTTTTGTTGCCCCCGCTGTGATGGAAGCTTCATCTCTGATTTAGGAAATGAAATACAAAATGTGTATTAGTTTAAGTGGAGCCTGTAAACTGGCCGTAGCCATGAATAAATGTGTTTTTTCTGTGTAAGCCCTGAGATAGAATTAAAAATAAACTCCTCTTGTTTTTACATACATCCACAATCCTATAGAATAGGTGCTCAATGTTTGAAAATGTTATTGTGAACTAAAGTTATGCAAAAAGTTGTTGATCTTCATCCATCTACTGTAATGATATAAGGTATAGTGTATCAATGATGTCAAATGATTTTTCAGAACGTGATGATTTGGGTTTTTAAATAGTTTTAAAAACAAAACAAAACCATTTTATACAAAATTGTTCTGAATAGGAAGCAGGAATGAGTTTCCTAGTTCTGGTCTGATAAACGTCTTTCAACCCCATACCTTCTAGGAGCAAATCGCATAGTTCTGCAAGACTCCAACATTCTTCAGCCAATGGGATTAACCATACTGGGAGATCATCTTTACTGGATTGACCGGCAGCAGCAGATGATAGAAAGGGTGGACAAACACACTGGAGATGGGCGCACACGCATTCAAGGCCAGATTGCGTCCCTGACCTCCATCCACGCTGTAGAAGAGATGGACCCACAGGAGTTTGGTACAGAACTCATCCCTTTGAGTAAACATCTCAACTCTGGTGATGACTGATTTTTTTCTTCTTCGTCTGTAGTCTCTCATCCATGTTCCCGTGACAACGGCGGCTGTTCCCATATCTGCATTGCTAAGGGTGATGGGACACCTCGTTGTTCCTGTCCAATGCACCTGGTGCTACTGCAGGACCTGCTGCACTGTGGAGGTAAACAAGCGCTGAAAGATTATCTTTGTCACACACTCAAACTGACTCTTCTTCTTGACAAACTTTCTCTCTGCTTCCAGAGCCTCCAACCTGCTCCACAGAGCAGTTCACATGCTCCACTGGGGAGATCGACTGTATACCGATGGCTTGGCGCTGTGACGGCATCTCTGAGTGTGAGGACAACAGTGACGAAGACAACTGCCCCGTCTGTTCAGCCTTCCAGTTCCAGTGTGACAAAGGAGGCTGCATTGATGCTCAGAGACGCTGCAATGGTGAACCTGACTGTGCCGATCACTCTGATGAGCGAGACTGTGAAAGTAGGTTTACAACTCAGGCCTTCTGCTACCAGCTGCAGTGATCATCTACTGATCAATACTCAATGCACATATAGGATGTACTGAAAGTTTGTGGCTGTAAAAAAGTGTGCACAGATAAACAGTGAAGACCCTATGCAATCAGGATTGCGTCTGTCCAACATAGCTCACACGATACACGCGTTAGCCTCTGATTAATAATATAATGTGGGCGGATCAGCTGAGGGGGGGGAAAACTTGGAAGGGGGAAATGCAAATGCATTAATGCAGCACTTACACATACATTTATCAAACCTGGAAGTGTTTGCGGTGCCTGTTTTTGCGTATAAATGTAATAGTTCCCAAATGCACGTAGTAATTCTCTCAGCATTACACAGTGAGTGATATTGCAAGTAGAACACACAGGGAAAACACAAAGAATGGATGTTTAATGCTCGAGTTAACATTTTTAGGACCAAAATGAATTGATTGAGTTGAAACGAAACTATAGTCCAAGTCTTTCCCAAATGAATGGCACCACAGGGGGTACTTGAGAGAGCGAGTGGAAAATTAAGAAATGAAAGCATTAAAAAAAATTGGGGATTTTATAATTTATTATAATGATAATAATATATTACAGTTTATTTTTGGTTAAAAATGCTAATCATAATAATGATAGTGTAAATTATCTTGAATAGAACATGATTTGAAAATAAAAAAAGTCAGTCTTGGTCCCACAGCAGGCAGGAAATGACCAGAAATGATAAAAACTATAGAAATAAATCCATTGAGGAGGCACTAAACACTGTTTCATTCCACTTATTGACAAAATGAGATTCTTTATGTCATCACTCATTAATTCCATCATTGTGCTCTGTAGTTGTAGCTCCATAGTATTCTGAGCTAAATGTTGAACAAAGGGGGTACTAGGATTCAGAAATAAGAGAAAAGGGGTACTAGGGCCAAACATGTTTGAGAACCACTGGTATATATTAACAGCCACCAAATGAAAAAGCAGTGTACATTGTGTGTGAGGTAAATGGCCTGTGTGGCAGTACTTCCTACCTTTAGACAGCAGTTGGTGAGTCTCTGGTTCTGCTGCACAGATTAGATTCAGTGGTTTAAACCAACGTCTGTGTGATCACAAACAGAGCTGAGAGGCTGCTGATGTGCGTATCGATGAGCTGAGTGTGCCAAGAGATCTTAGTAAATCTGCTCCATAGTGTAACACGGGTCATCAAACATTGTGTTTTAAACATTGAGCCTCTGTTTATTCAACTAAGACTAAGCAAGCACCTGTAAACCAATCTCCCATCTTTCTCATGAGTACTTTTCCTTTGTGAAGAAATCTAAAATTAGCCAGCTAACAGTTTCAGAGTGACGGGGATCTTTAATGTCGATGTGATTGTGTGGGATTTATTTTGTCTCTCCCACAGCCATCTGCCCACCAAACCAGTTCCGCTGTGGTGACAACCAGTGTATCACAAAGAAACAACAATGTGACAATTACTCTGACTGCCTGGATGGATCAGATGAGCTTGCTTGTGGTAAAAACACAGAAAGATGAAGCTTAGATGGGCATACGTCTTTCTTTCTCACTTTACTTGCATTTTTTTCTGATGGTGCATCCCTCTCTTTCCCCCTATAGAGTATGTGTCCCCCCCCTCCAACGGCAATCCCAACCCTGGACCCAACACTATTGGCCCTGTTATTGCCATCATCCTACTTGTCTTCTTGGTCGGGGGAGCTTATTTTGTCTGCCAGCGTGTGGTGTGTCGACGCTACAAGGGCCCGAGCGGCACGTTTCCTCACGAGTACATCAGTGGGACCCCACATGTACCTCTCAACTTCATCGCTCCCAGCACATCGCAGCACGGCACCTTCCAGGGTAGGATGAGACACACACATCAGCAGTGCTAAACTGGTAACGCATCTCCTGAGTGCTGATGTCAGTGAAATGTGACTGCAGGCATTTCTTGTGGAAAGTCAATGATGAGTTCAGTCAGCCTGATGGGAAGCAACAGTAGTGGAGCTCCTCTCTACGACAGGAATCATGTGACTGGAGCGTCGTCCAGCAGCTCATCATCAACCAAAGGAGCCTTCTACCCCCAGGTACACACACACACACACACACACGCACACGCACACACACACAGACATGCTTGTAGTGCAGGGTTTTTTAACCTTGTGGGGTCGCCTGGAATTAAAATGGCATCACCTAAAATGTCTAGTAATTGGTAAAAAAAAAAAAAAAGTTGGTAAAAACTGATTAAAATTCCATATTTACACATCACACGCATTAAAAATCAAATAACTGTATCCTATACTTGAACTTTATCAGATATAAATCTGGTTAGAATAAAATGCAGTATAGAAATACCTGAGGTAGCGTACTTGTCACTGTGTTATAAGTATTAGGGAATTAAGGAATTGGCTCTCGCCAGCTTCCGTAGATTTGACTTTATTAGCAAACGTCTGACTTTTCTCACAATATTGTAGTTTGAGTTCATTTTCAACTTTAATCTCGTCTTTTTGATTTTAATCTCGAGCATGAAAAATAGAAGAAAAATCTTTTGCACTCAAAAACTTTAATATTACTGTTCTAAAATACGATTGTACACATTATGTTGTTTTTATGAGTTTTGAAGCAGAATAGTCACATGTTTACCACTCCATTACACTTACTTCCTTAGCAGCACATTTGCTTTGACTTCTTTAAGTTCATTTAGCAGCTGCCCATTGAAATCTGTTCTTAAGGGTTTATTTTTCCACTGACTTATGCTCCAGTCAGAAATGTATTTTCAGGTAAACGTCTAATTTGTTCGTGTCCAAGGATAGCCTTTTATTGTATTTACTGTATTTTAAAAGCACTATGGCTGATTTAATTGATTATAAACTGAATACATTTTAGAACAGGCCTGTTTTGTTTAGTGTTTTATTGTGTATTGTTACAAGGAATCATGTTGTTACTTTGGCACGTTACCAGGCAGTTTTAACTGACCAGTTTACACATGTCCCTTTTTTCCTTTTCTTTTTCTTATTTCCGCTCTTTTTTTGTCTTTCTTTCTTTTAAATGCGTCTGCTGTTTCTGAATGCAAATGTTATGTTTTTAAAAACAGCAATTGCTCAGTATTCTTGATAAGGAAACAAAGAAATGCTGTGAAGATGATTCCTAATGGAATCACAGTCCTTATAATGGAATCATATTGTGACATGCCCTAATATTCCCATCCCTGTTTGTGGTTGCAGATCCTGAACCCTCCTCCCTCACCAGCCACTGATCGCTCTCTGTACAACACAGAGATCTTCTACTCCTCCAACAGTCCATCCACCACCAGATCCTACAGGTACCTCCTGACTAAGGGTGTGCGATCTGACCAAATTAGAGCATGAAGGATTAAAACATGATGACAATCTGCCAAATCACTGAGATCGTTGAACCGTCTGTAGTGCACATTTTATTCCTGTAGCACTGAGAGACGTTTGAGGAAACACTGCATGTATTTCTCTTCTGTAACTAACTCTCCGCGGCACGGGGCTGTTTACACACTTCTTAAAGGGTCAACATCCTGAATGTGGTTTCACAACATTATAGAAGGATTCTCACCAGGGATTTTTCACAGCATAGAGGGATCGGTGCATGAGCAAGCACCATCAGCGCGGAAAATTTTGACATTTGTAACTCTGAGGGCCAAATTTAGTGAAGTAAAGCTAAAGTTTGTTTTTTTGTTGTTGTTTTTGTTCCAGCCTTATTTTAAAGCTAAAAGTTATTTGTTGAATTGGTGAAGGTGATGATGAATGTAGTTAGAGTATTACTCATGCTTGGTAAAGGTCCTTCACTAATACTCACACACACAAACTGTAGAGAAAATAAATAACATTTTATTCAAAAGACTGATTCCAAGACATGCTTTTCAAATTTATACGAGGTATTATGTGGGACCTGCAGTAATATTGGAACACACATACAGAGGACACGTGAACACACACACACACACACACACACACACACACACACACACACACAGGCGCGCAATGATATTTAGTAGGTGAGATGGTTTTGTTTTATTGGTAAATAACTTTTAAATAGTCTAAATGATCTGAATGAAAAAAAATGTGATAAAAATGTGTTTGTGATTTTACAAAGAAAAAATTGTGATATGAATTTTTTTTCCAGATCACCCACCCCTACTCCTGACTCAAAGTATTCATTCACTCCATATTGAAGCTAACTCTCTGTCTCCTCCCACTCAGACCTTACCAGCCGATCCGTAGTGGCGCCCCACCCACCACCCCGTGCAGCACAGACATCTGTGACAGTGACTACACTCCTCACCACCCTCCAACAGGACAGCCTTCATCACTAGGCCGCTGGAAAGCTTCTGGCCCCAGCAACAGCCACTGCAAACACAACAAGTACTACATGGACCTGAACTCAGACTCTGATCCCTACCCACCCCCTCCCACTCCTCGCTCCCAGTACATGTCGGCCGAGGAGAGCTGCCCCCCTTCGCCTTCCACTGAGCGCTCCTACTTCCACCTGTGCCCCCCTCCTCCCTCTCCTTGCACTGATTCGTCCTGACCCACCAACAGCCTGGGAGCCATGTGATGAAGAAAGGGATGAAGTCCACCTGCCTGACTGGGAGAAGAACAAACGTGCCATCTGTCATTGGTTCTGTGTGTGTGCAGCCACCAGGGTTTACACGCCCCACATCAGTCATCTGGTCATGTGTCCATGTGTCCTTCTTCTCCTGCTCATACGTTCACTCTCCCACAGTGACTGACAGTGGGAGGCTCTGCCGGGAGTTGAACCAAAGCCTCTTCTTTATGATGGATTCCACTGAGAGGGAAAAAGGCGTGTGATTGATGATCACTTTTGATTATAAGACTTAAAGACTGTTCTATTGCCAAGCACCATGAAGCCTCCTGCACATACGGTCCTGACTGAGCCATTAACAGTAGACTGCAGAGGAAAAAAACCCCAAAGTTATAGCAAGGTGTCAACTAGTAGGGAGGAAAACCATCTCCCTGCTCCTGGTGGCAGGGAGATGAACTAAAGATCATTTCTGAATGTTATCTAGATAATGTAGAATCATGATGACTTTCCCACCGTGCCTATTCCCATTCTGGATGGAGTGAATCAGTACAATAAGGGATGCTGATTGTTTTCTTCTTTTGTCAGAGAACAACAAAGTGACGTTGCAGATCAAAGTGTTGGCTCGATATGAACTCGTGCACTTGGACTGTAAGCCACGTCCCTAACATGCACATTTTAAAACCCATTCCAATGTGTGATCACGGCCCTTATAGCAGTCCTTCTGTTTCACATAAAGCCCATAGTGTGGTTTGACAATGTGGATGTTATTGTACTCTCACCTTCTTCCATCCCTTTGTCTTTATTCTCCTTGTCCTCTTTACCAAAAGTATGTTTGCTGCTGCTCTAGATATTATACCACTTACTATTACACAGAAAGGCCAAAATTACCATTGCCATACCAACTGTAGACGATGAAGCTATTTTACCATTAATTAATTATTAACAGATTATTCTCATTGTGAATTTAGATGTTTGTATTTTTATATGTTTTGATTCTTATGAATGTTTGGGTGTTGAAGGAGACGCATTAGAAAAGGAAAAGGTTTGAAGGAGCTCCAGCTGAGGCCTACGGTTCCACAGTCACCTGTAGATCTCACTGGGCTTCAGCTCAACCTCCTCCAGCTTATTGTATCATGTCTTTATGTGAGCTTTTCAGGCATGAGTGATCACTGCCAATGGCCCTAGTCGAAAAAGCACTTAGTCTGAAGCGTTGCTGACCTTTCAAACAGTGATCCTGCTCTGGCTTGACATTTGGAAAGTTCGTCCAAGGTAACTTTCCTGCAGGATTTCTACAAACCAAAGCCAAACCTGTGCCTCTTGTTTACAGTGTTCACCACGTGTCAAACTCACGGCCCAAATGCCCAGAGTATCCAATGTGGCCCGCGAGCAAAAGTAAAATTGACAGAGAACGTGAATCATTGTTTAAATTACCAACTAACTCACAGTTGGAAATTTCTCAGTCCTACCAAATACACACATGTAATGACACTCCACAATATTTGCAGGGCTCTCAGTTTTCTTATGCTTTTATCACATGATGCCAGTCATTTTTAATCTCAAATTGTTGAAAATGCTCAATTTTTCCAAAATCCTGCAATTTTTCTCAAATTATTCCACAAAATTAAGGAAATTTAAAGGAAAGTCACTTATTGCTTGGATACTGTTGGTTTTTCACATACTTTACACATCATTTATATGTGAGTGCAAACTTGGGCACATTAATGTTGAAATTGCTCATTTTGTTGCCTAAAATCTGCGGCCCACTTGACATCAAATGAATCCGTATTTGGCCCCTGAACTGAAATGAGTTTGACATCCCTGACATGTAAACAAGCACTGCACCAAAACCACTTCCAAAAATGTAGGATTGCTCTCAGAATGTACAATAAAAATACACCATAACCTGTACAGGTTATTTTTAAATGAACCTTTTTGTAACATTTAGATGCACATTCAACTTAAAAACAACTTCAATAGATTTTGTTATTACGCTGTTATAAAATAACAGGTGATCAACCACTAAATGATATCCTTTAATAATGGATTGTATCTGCATCCGTGCTCTTCGTCCTGATGATGTCACACGTGTTCAGTCTTTTCTTTGTGGTGTTCGCTTTTGTTTCAGTGAAGGATTTCCATGTAACAGTCTTTCTCAAACTGTGGTCCGAGGACTGCTGATGGTCAGTGAGCGCCCCCTTAGGAGTCTATGAAGTGACATCCATCATAACAATGTATTCCATGTCTATATTATTGGTTTTAGCTTTTTTTGAGTGTCAGGACATTAAAGTAGATATGGGCAACTGGGGGCCACGTCACCAACGGCTTAATTATGTGCAGCTCCCAAAGTGGAAACATTTTTAAAAAAATACTCAAAAAAAAATGTATACAATTTACAGAAATATATATATATATATATAAAGACAACATCTAAAATGACCATTAAAACACAATTAAAATTGCCCCAAAATTAGATGGCTTAAAAAACACACGCAGAAAAACAGTTTACAACAAAATGACTTCAAAGACAGACATCTCCCATGTTAAGGCTCTGATTGATCATTATTCTAAGCGTTGACATAAATGTTGATCATGTGACCCTCAGATCAGATACAATCACATTTTTGTGGCCCCCACTGTAATTAAAGCTGCCAATTTCTGCTTTAAAGCATAAAGAAAGAGTTTTGTTTTACATTTCCAATCATTTTCATGTGAAAAACAATTATTTCTAAACTTACTTATTGTGATTAGTGCATTAGTGATTTCTATTGCATTAAGATTCCTGTTATACTACATTTCATTTTCTCAGTCGAAGCTGACCTAATAACAAAGCTCAATAAGTGCTCAGAGGGCAGAGGAAACAGTTCTGGACATTCTGCTTTAACAGCACATTACGACTGTATCCAAAATGTCTCCTTTTGATGATGAATACTGCAGTAATTTTTCAGCAGATCAGAGCTGATGCTTTAAGATTTTTCAGGTTGATTTCTGTCTCAGATCACTAAGAGTTTTTTTTCCACAGAGATTCAGTATATTCTGACTGAGCTGAATAATAAGTTGGATGTAAAGGGCTCCAGGCCCTGCCTCATACCACTGCCAGAAAAGCCTCTGATTTTTTTTTTTTTTTTGTATCAGCAAAGAATGCTTTGTGTATTTTAAATTGTGACATTTTTTTAATCAAAAACATTTTATAAAATAAAAGTTATATTTTAAGCAATCAAATGTGTGTTTCTTTAATAGGGAGCAAGACCTAAATGTCTTACCGGTTGTGTGCAACAGGATGAAATAAAAAGGTTTTGTTTTTAAATACATATGTGTGAATAATTTATAAAAAGACATTAACACAAGAAGGTGAAACCTAAAAGTTTTTTTTATATACATTGACAGCAACTCACACAACTGTGAATCCCCTGGTGGGCTCCAAATATACTGCATGTGGCCCTTTATGGGTTCGCTGTAGTGAAAAGTTTCTATTAAAACAATCTGTAGCTTTTTGTTTGTGATTTAGTGCATGTTTTTCTTGGATAAGTATAAACGGGGATGGATTTTGCTGACATCTCCCAACTTGGGCTATGGTTAGTCTTCAATCAGAATCAGACACATTATTTTCATTATACCTCAGTATAACACAAAAATATACAATAACAGAATGAAAAAATAAAAATGTTGCTCATTTAAAATTAAGATAAAACCCAGGTTTTTATATCGCACAACTGATATTGTGTTTCACATGTAAAAAATAAAGTGGATTATTTTGGTGTTGACCTTAAAGATGCTGCTGGTATTTTGCACCTGTGACCGTAGCTGTGTGTAAAAACCTTGATTTTGTGTGTCTGGATGTATACGCTGTGTGCTTATCAATTTTTGTGTTTCTTGAAGAAATGCTTGAGTAAATTTATGTTGGTCAGTATTTGATCAATTTGAAGATTTGGGGTTGAGTAAGAAAAAATATGAATATCAAGTTAAAGATGTCGAAGTCAAGGAAAATTAATAATACATCTTTGTATAATTACTGAACAAAAGTTTTTTTTAATTAAAATTAATCAGAATACATGAAATTAGACAGAGGGCCACGCGGGGCCCCTGGTCCAACAGTGATGTAGGTAGATTTGGTACTAGTTGCCCATGCCTGCTCTAACCATAACCCTCCACCTATGCTGTGGATGTCCCAGGGTTAGGCCTGTTCAGTCCTCCATGGCAGAGTGGCGACATCTAGTGAAGAAATGCAGCAGCTGCATAGACATATATGTGTAACCTAAAGGAAAGAACAGAATTTAATTTAACCAGTGAATCTCAGTGACTTCATTTAATGTTAACTTACCATTCAGCTCTGAATCAAAAAGTGGAGTCCGGTTTGGAAGCTGGTCATATTTTCTTAACTTTGTAGAACAATTCTCTGTAGAACCCATCGCAGGCCAACAGCCTTGTAGGGATACACCATGTGCACATGGCGAGCAGGAGACTGTAGTAAAGTCTGCTGGAAGTGATGGACAGAGTGAAAGAGGAGGAGAGGGAACCGTGTCCAGCTGGCAGACAGGTGCTGAGGGCTGAACAGAGCCTGGAGAGGTGGAGACCAGCACAAATACTTGGACAACGTCTCCTTTTTTCCTACTCCTTTCTTCTCACTATAAGCTTGCCGCTCTGTAATTACACCAGCTGCCTGGAATGGGTGACTCCTTTCCTTTTCTCTCACTCACTGCCCCCCTCTCACCCCGTTTGTCCCTCTCTACCAAGAAATTCTTTTATGCTCCCTCTTCAAACAAAAAAGAGCTCACCTGTGAGCTGCACTCACTGAATCTCTTCATCTCTGTCAATGTGTTGCTGTGTTACTGCTTTGGCTACATTTCTGTAACAAACTTCAACAAATACAAACTTGATGCCCCTCCTCCTACTTAAATCTTGATCAAATGGATAATCTTCTAACTGTTTTTGTCAGAAACCCAAGCATTTTCCCATGAATCCTTTAGTGTCATTGATGAGCCACAGAGCTGCCCTTTTGGTTTGTGAAACTTTGTATGTTTGCAGTTTTGAGTAATAACATTTAAATGTAGCATTGAAATTACTTAAATTCAAATGTAATAGAGGCTGAAAAAGTGTGTGGGAAGGAGTTGTATGAATCTATGTATCTAAAAAGTGAGCACCAATAACTACCCACCAAAAAGGTTATGTGTAGGCCAGCTTATGGACATGTTGATGTGTAACTCCCCCAATCTAGAGGCTGCTCTATGAGAGTGGATCATAGTATAAGAAGGATGATGGAGAACAATTTGTTTGGTCCTCCTCTCCACTTCACTTTCCAGGGTGTGTCTAGTTACAGCCTGGAAATGCAGTGGGCCTTTTTAAACCATTTATCAGAGTCTGCTGCCCCAGCAGCGTAGAAATGTGTGATAGCCACCACAGACTAGTATCTCTAACATTTTGCTGCACATGTTGAAAGATCGGTGCTTCCCCGTAATAGTTCCAGCAAAATTCATTTTGTCTTTTTTCTGAATATTAAGTTAAGGTTTCATTGATTCAGACAACTCTTCCTCAGGAAATCAACCTTGATCTCCTGACATGTTGAGACTGTCAACTGCCAGTCTTCGTCAGAGGAACCTTAACATACTTTCAGTAATAATAATAATAGTAATAATAATAATAATAATAATAATAATAGTTATTTGTAACGCACTTTTCATTCAGGGAATCTCGGAGTGCTACAAGAAAACACACATTTAAAAACATTAACAATTAAAAGTCTTCTTAAAAAGGTATGTTTTTAATTTAGCTTTAAAAGAGTCCAGGTTTTGTAATTCTCTCAGCTCAACAGGGAGGTTGTTCCAAAGCCTTGGCGCAGCAGAGCAGAAGGCTCTGTCCCTAATGGTTTGGCGCTTGGTGGTAGGAACATTAAAGTAGACGCTACTGGATGACCTTAGGGTGCGGGTGGAGGATTGCCATGATATGAGTTCCTGCAGGTACGGTATAATGGAGCGTAACCAGTGATGCATTTGTGAGTGAGTAGCAGGATTTTGTACTCAAACCTAGCAGAAACCGGAAGCCAGTGCGGTGAAAACAGAATGGCTGTGATGTGGTCATACATCCTGGCTCGCACAAGTATCCTAGCTGCACTGTTCTGTAAGTGTTGGAGCCTTTGCAGCTCTTTGGCAGGAAGCCCAATAAAAAGTTGGTTACAGTAGTCCAGCCTGGAAGAAATAAACAAGTATTGCCTCTCAGTTTTGGTGCTGTTGAGTTGGAGGAAGTTTAACTGCATCCATGCCTTTATCTCCTCAAGGCATGCCGTGAATTGTGTCAGCGTTGTAGATGGACTTGGGGCAGTTCGAATATAGAGTTGCATGTCATCAGCATAACAGTGGTAGGAGATCCCATTTTTGCTGATGACATTACCGAGAGGGAGCATGTATGTTGTGAATAGTATGGGGCCGAGCACCGACCCCTGTGGGACCCCACACGTGACTGAGTGTGGCCTGGCCCTAATGTCCCCATTTGGACAAACTCGGTTCTGTCAGATAGGTAGAACTGAAACCACTGTAAAGCCGTACCTGACAGTCCAATGGTGATGTGGAGACGATCCAGAAGGATGGTATGGTTCACTGTATCAAAAACGCTGTCAAGTCGAGGAGGTGATCCCGCATCAGCTGCCATTAGCAGGTCATTCGTCACCCTGAGCAACGCTGTCTCTGTGTTGTGACTCGTGAGCAGAGCGAAAGCCTGATTTGAACTTCTCGAACAAGTTGTTGTACTTGAGGTGGTTCTGGAGCTGGCTGGCAACTACCATTTCCGAGACCTTAGACAAGAAGGTGAGGTTGGAGATTGGCCTGTAATTAGCAAGCACATCTGGGTCAAGTGTGGGCTTCTTGAGACTGGGGCGTATGACAGCCTTGAGAAAGGATGGAACATGGCCATGGAGAATTGAGAGGTTTACACACTGGGTAATAACTGGAATGACTGTAGGTACAAGTGATTTGAGCAGTGCAGTTGGGATACGGTTCAGTGTGCATCTGGATAATTTCATTCCTACAATGATTTGTTCAACATAGGTTTGCTGAACCTCTGCAAAGTAGTGGAGGGCAGGTGTACTGCTGACCAAGGCAGATGAGACAATAGGAGACTTAGAGCTTGAACCAGCCAGAGATGAGCGGATGCTGTTGACTTTGGATCTAAAAAAGTCAAGAAAGAGATCACATCGCTCCTCCGAAATTTCATTGAAGGAGACTTCAGGAGGTAGTTTATAGTTCTGAAGAGCTGCATAGCATTTCCAGAATGTACTTCCTCTTTTTGTACGCAGTGCTGATGTTGGACTTCCAGTCCAGTCTGTTGTTGATGGAGACACCATGGTATTTGTACCTCCAGAAGGCCCACATTGTTCCCAATGATTGGTGTAGATAGTATTCATTGATGTCCCATCTGGGTGTGCCATCTTGAGGGGCAAGCCATTACCTGGTGCACGGCCACTCTCGTAAACAAACACAGCTTCACAACAAACTAAATATGTTAAAGAGGGTTAACAGAGCGATGTGGATAGCCAGGATCAACAGAAATAACTTTGTACTCAAAGTTTCCATCACCTCTGAGTAGCAGGCTGAGGGGGCTTAACAAACTGTTTGAATGGGATTTATCCACAGTGAATATCAAGCGCTTACAATCAGTTTAGCTTTTAGCAGCCGTATTCTGCATTGTATCGCCTTTTTGGGATGGGTTGATGTGTTCCAATGCGGTAAGACAAAACAATGGACTATCGTCTTAAATTGACTCTTTCTGTGGTCAGAGGAGGTGTGGAGGGCAAGAAAGAGACTTAGCAGCCCCGATGAGTTTGAAACAGCTGACTGTTACAGTAATGATTTACTCTGCTGCTGCTGTGGTAAACACACACCCTAAAGCAGCGTTTGTCGGACTCACAATCACAATAGCCGCTTAAATAGCCATGTGTTTTATTGAAATGTGCAGTTTTTTTGACGGAAAACAAAGATAAGTAATCAGCTGTTGGAATTCCACACCCCCAAACTCAGATGCTGCTCTGCTTTTTGATAGCAGTCACCAAAAATTGATTCTTTACTTGAAGAGACTTTACATCCTTCACTGATTCACACATGAACTGGATGTAATCTTCCAGGGATTTATAAGCTTTTAAATCAGCCAGTGTATAAGCACTCTTAGTATTTACTAAGTAGTTCACCATGTCTGGATAACAACTGGCCGATATATCACTGGAGGTGTGGCCAGGGGTGGAGTGTCATAAAGTTCCTGAATAAAGGGAACAAATCAAAGGAGGTGTCTGCAATCCTGTTCAGAAACACTTTTTTGTTATCCTAGGTGAATTGGTCCTTCCATCCTGAGAGTAGTCAATACATTATTCAGATTTAAGAAAAATAGAAAGAACCAATTAGATATTTTTATGTCTTGTCCTAACCACGCCCTCCTCTGTCCCTGCATGCTCACTCATCATGTGACAACGACCCTGGAAATATGGAGCGCAAATGAGGATTTGAAAGACTTGAAAAGTAATGCAGAGGTTGCTTTCTTTCTATTGAACATGTCAATATTTGTTTTGCTTCAGGAGCATTTTTTTTTCTTCATATCAGATGCACGTTCAAGCTTGTGGGGGTGTGGATTTGGTGGAGGGGAAGGAGGGGGTGGAGCTTAGAGGAGGTCTTGCTAGCTCAAGTCATGCTCGCTCTCCAAGAATGACTGGATAGATGGACTGTTCCAAGTGTGACTCATCCACCACACCTGAAGTACAAACAATGACTCACTGTAGTTTTTTTAAAATATTTTATTAGGATTTATTGTGAAATGATATATTTTTCCTGAACTCCACATGTAGCCACAGGTAGTGGAATGCTTTATCATCTTATTTTTCATGTCAATCCTTAGCAGTTTCATACAAGTGTCACTATGAATTATTATTTAGTCTTTGTAATATGTGTCACTGTCACTGAATCACATTATAAACACAGATGGGAAAATACCAGAAGATAGTCTATTGAGATGTAAAATAGGGGAAGATTTCCCCAAAACATCCCAGAATAAGCTCCCATGAGTTAGTGAAAGGAGCAGATGTCTGCAGGAAGCAGCAGGTGCTTCACCGACACTGTTTATCTGACACTTTACTCTGCTTCCTGGAGTGCTGTCATCACTTTTGTGTCATGCAGAATGGAAAAGGAACAATATGTGAGGATGACCATAGCTTCATGTCAGTCTATGTGAAGGATTGCAGCAAAAAAAAAATGAAAATAAAATCATGATGGGCTCAAACAAACTTCAGAGTGAATGCATGAATCTTTATGTTTATGTAGCCACATAGACATAAAAGTCAGAATGACTGCTATATCACCCCAAATACACTGACAGAAGCTTCCATGCATTTGTGGTTTGAAAAGTGATTATTTGATGATACAAAAGAATCCAAAGTTTGCCCCAAAACTTTCAAAGGAATAACATACAGGATAGGCTGAAGATGTGCTATAGCAACTTTGGTGTCAACTGAGCAAACATTGTGGGAGCTTATAGGTTTTGTAAGTTTAACGGTTTTTTGAAAAACAAAAACAAGTAATGGACTTTCTAATGTTTAACTCAACAAAACATTTTTGGTAATGGGAAAAGTTGTAAATCTCTAGTACATATGGTTGATTTTTGTTGTTGTTGAGAGTTTTAAAGATTTTAGAGGCTTGTTGTAGCGCCACCTTTAGGACTATTGGCCTGTTTTTATTTTAGTTGAGGCAATCTGGCATGGGACTGAACCTTTGTGCAAAATTTGGTGATTGTTTGTGCCTGGGAGGAGAAGAAGAGAGATAAAAACCACCTTTATTGAACCATAGTTGAGATATCTACAATCCCTGAACACATGCAGTGACAAATGCCTTGTTGTAAACATTATAGAAATCTCCAGCTTCTCCTTTGGCGCCCCGCAAAGCCCAAATTCAAGAAGAAAAATGTACATACTTCTGTAATACAAAGCTAACTCTGAAGAGCATCAGTGACAAACAATGCTTTTAGACATAACAAATTCAGTATATGCTCCATAGGTGAAGCTTAGGAGCATACTGAATTTTCACACTCAAACTCAAGAAAAAGTGAGCGCATCACCAATAATTTTGTAATAGTTGTTTTCAAACATTCATCTTGCTTTCAGTATAGCCTTTAAGACTGGAACAATTTCTATACTGTTTTTACTCAAAGCCTTGTTTTCCAGATAGCTAACTTTGTAGCACCAACAAAGTAATTCAAAAGTGTTCTTTACCCTATATTTTGGCCCAAATGTGAACAAACAAGAGAAAAATATTCTCCAAGGCCCTCAAACAAGTCTTTCGGTAGAGCAATGATGCCAAACAGGAACATTGGGCACACAGGTATTCTAAGGTTTAATTTTGTAACCAAAAATTACATCTAGGTAGTCTAGCTAGGGATCAAGGTGCACTCTGTGGCTATCGCCCCATGTAGAATCCATACAATCCTCCATTGAAGGTCTGCCATCCTTTTCTCCAATGGCAACATGTACAGGGCTCGAAATCGGCCTTTTGAGGAAGAGCCTGGGCCAAATACCACAGTCCACTTTCTGCTAGAGACTGTAGGTTTGATACTTTGACACAAAGTTGATAAAACACATTTTTTACCACCTCCTCAAGCTGTTCAAGAAAGGGTTTTAGAGAGAGTAGCTGTCCCTCCCACTCTTGCCACTCACTGACGTTTGGGGAGATAGTAAGCCTGAGAAATGCATACTCAATGATGTTATCTCATTGTTCAGCCAGATTATGTATTTTTTCACAGATATCCTTTACCAGTTTGTTAATCAATCTTATAGAGAAAATTTTACTCCTTTGTATCAAACTCTACACGTTTTGTGATGAGCTGGTCATCTTTGATATGTGATTACAAAATCTCTCCTGGTTCTGGTCACCCTGCACTAAGCAGGCCAGACACCATTGTACACTGATAAGTGATAACATTTGTCTTTGTTTTGCACTCAGTAACATACAAAACACTGAGAGCACAGAACAACTGCAGATTCACTGGGACACACACACTGAAACCGCTGAATCACAGGCCGGTCTGCCTTAAAAACCCTTTGGCCAAATAAACCATGTCTGCATCTGACCAGCAACCCTACAACTTGACTCCGTCTCATTCCATTCAAAACCACCACAACAGTTGGCGGCTCGTCTCAGGATCTAAATACATCAGATAATGAGGTAAGTGCAGAAGTTTCCTTCTTAACATTTCAGAGGGAAATCAGTGGCTTACCTGTTAAAAGATTGACATAGCGATGTTTAGTCATTTGGGCTATGAAAAGCACAAAATGCTGACACTTTCAAACTTATAGGTACTGTAGGCTATTGGAAATTGAAAAATAAATAATTTATAATTACATTATAATTAAAACAAATAATCAAAATATCAATTCACCCTTGGATAGGCACTGCCTACCTTGCCTACCCTGACTGCACGTCACTGGAAGTCAGCATGTCAGAATAAAAGCATAGAGGGAGAGAGAATATTAAGCAGGCACAGGATCTATCACAGAGGGTGATAGATCATTAAAAAGGCTTACAAAAGCTACATAAAGATCCATTTTTTGGTCATTTTTAATTTTGACATGAAATTATGCTGATGCTCGGGAACAGAGTTACAAAAAATGACCAGCAGGTGACACTGTGGGGATATGTTTCTTCTTTGCAGGCATGATTTCATGAATATTCACGTGTAAAAAAGACACAGTAAACACATGAACTATATGGCTTACAATGTAATTTTGGAGCTTTTGAATGAGCTCAGAACAGGCTTGGTTTATTTGGTTTATTTATTAATTTATTATTATTATTATTATTATTATTATTATTATTATTATTATTATTATTATTATTATTATTATTATTATTATTATTATTATTATTATTATTATATAGATATAGCCACGGGCGACCGCGGCTCAGGTGGTCGTGGGTCGTCTTCTGATCGAGAGGTTGGGGGTTCGATCCCAGTACCTGACTGTCGAAGTGTCCTTGGACAAGACACTGAACCCTAAGTTGCTCCCAGTGGTCAACTAGCACCTTGCATGGCAGTCCTGCCCCACTGGTGTGTGAATGTGAGAGTGATTGGGTGAATGAGCTGTTATGTAAAGCGCTTTGAGACTGCTTCAGGGTGGTGATAAAGCGCTATATAAAATCAAGTCCATTTACCATTATTATTTAATCAATTTTGATTTAAATTTGCATTTATAATTTTTAAATCATTACAAGATTAGACACTATATGATACCACAAGGCAAATCTATATACAATATAAAACGTGCAGTGTGTTACCAGGAAGAAAACATGGGCACAATGATGTAAAAGGTCAGAGTTAACTATCTATCAGGTTTGCAAGCAAAAAAGGAGATCTTTATGTATTGGCAATCAATAATCAAATGTATTATCATATTTGGGAAATTTACAACATTTATTTTGTATTTATTTACTTGTATAATAATAATAATAATAATAATAATAATAATAATAATAATAATAATAATAATAAATACCTGGACAAAACTTTAATAGATTACCAACACACCACTTTAGGCTGAATTGGTAAAATATATGGTTTCTAGCATAGTACATTCTAGGTTAAATCCTAGAATTCCCCTCAAAGACACAGCACTGTTGGATTTCTGTGTAAATTTGAAAAGTAAAAGTTTTTCAGAGGAAAACATAATTCCTTTAAATATAGGGATTTAAATTATGAACTTTTGTCACAATGAATTGTGTCTAAGAGCAGTACACAGGACAAGGGTTAAACAACAAAAAAATTTGACGCACAAATATAAAATTTAGATTAAAGAAATTAGATCAGATGTTTTGCGTCTGCAGGAAATAAGGGTTTGATAGCATATAGGGACAACTTGACATTTGATTTGAGGAGAAAGAAAGGACAACATGTCTTTAACGCTGTCACATAGAAGAATAAATTCAAATAATGACACCAAAACTTAAATTAAATGTCCTGGTTGCAGTGAGGAGAGATTGGTTTGAAAATCCTAGGATTATGTTGTCTAACCCTAGTACATTTGTAGATATCCTGATAAGATGGATTTCAAACGATACAGTATTAGAATTTTACCTGGGATATGAGTTTTTCCTCTTGTTTTTTCTTCTTTAAGTTACTGGATCAGCACAGACTTTTCACCTCTACAGCTCAGGCCGGGTCACTGCAGGACTGAAGGAAGTGTTTTGAAAATTGATTAAATGGATATTTAAACAATTGTTATGTTATAACATGCATTTAAATGTTTATGTTTAGGAGACACTTTAGAGATACACTGCAGTATCTCCCCCTCACCGGAACGGGCCCTTGCAACCACACTCATGTCGGGACGAGGCGCACGTGGAGGTGTGTTGCAGGTCGGGGAGAGCACAGAAAGAAGAATGAGTATTCAACTCAGGTCACATACAGTATCTACTGTACATTACTAATAAACATGAGCATAGCGTGTAAGCTCCCTGCTATACCAATAACATAAGCTGGCAACTAGGTAACAATAAATAAGCATTACAATACTGAAATGATCTCAAAATATACTGATATAAGCATGAAATATTACCAAAACGGGGAGAACACAAGGATTCCAAACATGGAAATGCAATGTCTCAGGAAGAACACACGACTGTTCAATATCAAGGTTTCACAATCTCAACTTA
The DNA here is from genome assembly GCF_900634775.1 of Gouania willdenowi. NCBI lineage: Eukaryota > Metazoa > Chordata > Actinopteri > Blenniiformes > Gobiesocidae > Gouania > Gouania willdenowi. Next base: position 29,882,497 of record NC_041049.1, on the reverse strand, counting down.
ATCAGACTTAATAAAATTAACAGGAAGAAATGCAGAGATGCATAATTCAGCAAACACGTCCGTCTGGTCCTCTGAAGGTCTCTATCACAGACCCCACTGGCCAGTGCGCACGGTGGAGTTGAGGGGTCTACAATGAGAACAACTTGACCTGTGTCCAGTTCCTTGGACTCGGTTCTCCACTTATGACGTTCCTGAAGACTTGGGAGGTAGTTCCGTGTGAAGACTGTCCAGAAGTTATCCGCCAGTTCCTGATTATCCCTCCACCTTCTCCTACCCAGTAGATTGTGCTGGTTGTAAAACACCTGAGGGAGTGAGGAGTCTCGCCGTCCCATGAGAAGGATGTTCGGGGTGATTGGGTCCGGATCCGCAAGGAGACATAACCCATGGGCTTGGCATTGAGGGTACCTTCAATTTCCACAAGCAGGGTGTACAGGACTGGCTCGGGAATGGACTGCTCCTTGAGAATAACTTCCAGAGCGGTCTTCACATATTTTACCTCTCGCTCCCAGGTTCCTCTGAAATAAGGAGCGCTCGGCGAGTTGAAGCAGAAGCGAATCCTTTGTTTTGCCAACTGTGTCTGTAGTTTAGGGACCATACGTTCAAACTCTTCCTATAGCTCTTGACTGGCTCCAACAAAGTTAGTGCTGTAGTCACTCAGGACCTCATAGGGTTGACCACGCCGGTAACGGCGGAGGGATAGCAGAAAGGCGTCTGAGTCCAAACTCTCTAGGAGGTCATACACTTGTACAAGATCCCCCCATCTTTTCTCCTGTCGATGTCCAATCTTGACCAAAAATGGGTCAAAACAGTCCACCCCGGTGGAATAGAAGGGAGGTTTGTACAGGCGTAGTCGGCTGGGGGGCAGCTCTGCCATCTTTGGGATGTTAGGTTTGGCATGCCAATGTTGGCAGTCTCGGCAGGAGTGTTGGATCTTCCTGATAGCTTCTCATCCTCTCAGCATCCAATATTGGCACCAAATCTCTGCCAAGACTCTTTCTGGACAAGGATTAAGAAGCTCTTGGTCGAACTTCTGAATGAGTAGTCTGGTAACTGGATGACTTGGATCAAGAACGATCAGGTGGATGGCTTCAGGATCCAGTCATTCTGCATCTTTCAGTCATTCACCAACTCTAGCTAGACCAAGGACCTCATCGTACTCTGTTGTGAAGAAAGCAAGACGGCTGTCAGCAGGGATAGGTCTCTTGACCTTTAGAGTCTTTATCTCGTCGGGAAATGAGTGTAGCTGGGACTGAGCTAGAATCAGCTTCTCTGCATTGATGATGTCAGTAGCATCGTGCAGCTTGTCGGCGTTTTAGTCAGTCGCCCCATCAAAGACCCTGATTGGCTTGGACAAGGTCTTGCCGTCACTGGAACTGAGCAGCGTCGGGTATCTGAGTACTGATGTTGGTCATGACTGTTCCGATGAGTGTTGACTTCTTGAACTCACTTGTGTCAGAATCCTCAGACGACACAGGAGTTTTGGGCCATTGCGCTGGTGGTTCCAGCAGGAATTCAGGGCTTGAGATCCATCGATGAGGTTGTTTTAATGCTGCAAGCTTCAAACCTCTGGTAAGGTCGTCAGCCACATTGGTCAAGCTCTGAATCTTGGCTACTCTGGTTCCAACGAAAACCTTGTACCTGCAAGATTTGGATTGTAGCTATTGAAGGACAGCTGTGGAGCCCGACTATATGAAGTGTGGATATTTTCGATGGTACGGATATAGGCCACTGGTCCATATGCCCTCTCAGATGTGTCACTGAACACATGAAGCTCTCTTGTGAAGGTGTTCAAATCAGAACGTGCGGGAGCAGACGGTCGCGGGAAGTGCAGCTGTGGGAGATAGGACAGTTCCTGTTGTGCCCCATTCCTCCCGCAGGTGTTCTGGTTCAATCGGGTCATTCCATCCAAATTCCTCTTTCCAAAGGTCCTGGATTAGAATCTTGGCCCGGTTTGTGAATGGGATAATGAAGCCAAGCGGATCGTACTCGCTGGCTAACTTCTTGTACAAGGTGCGAGGCGTGGGAGGAAGTGGCTCTGTAGGACAATGGTTGTTTCCCAGAGTGTCTGTAAGGCAATTCCACTGCATGCCGAGGATCAGCTCTTGAAGATCTGAATTTCCCTTGGAGAGTCACAACTCACTCGTTGTTGTAATGGCTTCAGATGGAAGATCCTCAATGACTGCAGGAAGATTACACACCCATTGCCTTAACTCAAACCCTATTCCCCATGAGAGTGGATGGGGAGGAGGAGTGGCAGCAGTTTTTCACTCAAGCTTATCAGTTTCTCCAAAAACCAAAAGGAACCAAAATTCATTCGAAATCCTCTCCCTTGAAATTTGTAATCCCAAAAACCAGACAGAAAAACCCACTTTATTGGACCTTGTTTTAACATATGGTCTAGATACTGATCACCTGACAATATATCCTCAAAGTCGCCCCCTGGTGTAAATCTGAATTGCGTCTTCTAAAACAGGCATCACAAAAATTAGAAAGGAAGTGGCTCTCCTCAAACATGGTAGGAGTTCATACTGCTTGGAGAGAAAGTTTGTTAGCTTATGTAAAAGCTCTCCGCAAAGCTGGAACCTCCTATTATTCAACTTTAATAGAGGAAAACAAGAACAATCCTCTGTTATTATTCAACACTGTAGCCAAGCTCACCAAAAGCCACAGCTCTGTCGAACCCTCAACTCCTGTCAACCTGAGCAGTGACGACTTCATCAACTTCTTTACTGAAAATTATAACAATTAGAAACAAAGCTAATGTCCCCCCCCCTGCAAGAGTGTTCAATAGTTTATTAAACAAAGCAGCTCCTGAGGTATCCCCAACATGCAGCCTTTGCATAGTTTCACTCCAATTGGTCTATCTGAGCTGACCTCAATAGTTAGTGCTTCCAAACCAACTTTTAGATCCAATCCCATCTCCACTTTTTAAAGATGTTTTTCCACTAATTAGCACTAATATGATTAATTAGATTAACACATCTCTAGTAACAGGTTATGTGCCACAGCCCTTTAAAACCAATGTAATCAAACCTTTCCTTAAAAAAAACCTACCCTTGATCCAAGTGACTTGTCCAATTATAGCCCACTATCCAATCTCCCTTTTGTTTTCTTGAAAAAAGAATTGTAGGTCAATTATGTGATCACCTACATAGGAACAATTTATATACGTAAGAGCTTTCAGTCTGGCTTTAGAGCCTATCACAGCACAGAGACTGCCTTAGTAAAAGTAACAAATGATCTCCTCTTCGCCTCAGACAGAGGGTTGGTCTCAGTTCTGGTGCTCTTAGATCTCCAGTGCAGCCTTCGATACAGTGGATCATCATCTATTGCTGCAGAGACTGGAAAGTGTTTTTGGGATTAAAGAAATGGTGCTAGGTTGGTTTAAATCCTACCTATCAGACAGAACCCACTTTGTTCATGTTAATAATCTCTCCTCAGCGCTTGCCAGAGTTAATCATGGAGTTCCACAAGGTTCAGTTTTGGGACCAATACTCTTTACATTATATATGCTTTCACTGGGTAACATTATCAGAGAACATAATATAAATGTCCATTGCTATGCGGATGATACACAGCTCTATCTCTCAATGTCATCTGACAAAAATGATCAGTTACTAAAACTCCAGGCTTGTCTTAAAAACATCACATCCTGAATGAGCCTTAACTTTCTCCTTCTTAACCAGGATAAAACCAAAGTGATTTTATTTGGTCTAAAACACCTCAGAGAGAAATTATCAGAGCAAATAGTGTCTCTGGATGACATTACTCTGTCACCCAGCACCACAGTAAAACACTTAGGAGTTATTTTTGATACTGACTTATCTTTTAACTCTCATATTAAACAAATCACAAGGACAGCCTTCTTACACCTCCGTAATATCTCTAAAATCAGGAATATCTTGGCCCAAAGTGATGCTGAAAAACAAATCCATGTATTTGATACATCTAGATTAGATTATTGTAACTCCCTACTGTCAGGATGTCCTAGTAACTCACTAAAAAGTCTCCAGCTAATTCAGAATGTTGCAGCTCGACTGCTAACAAGTACTAACAGGAGAGAGAATATTTCTCCAGTATTGGCTTCCCTTCATTGGCTTCCTGTAAAATCTAGAATAGAGTTTAAAATTATCTTGTTAGCCTACACAGCTCTAGATGATCAAGCTCCTGCATTACTTTAAGACTTGTTAGTGCCCTATTGTCCAGGCAGAACACTCTGCTCTAATGTGTCTAGAAGTAGAACAGGAGGTAGAGCATTCAGCTACCAGGCTCCTCGCCTTTGGAACCAGCTCCCAGTATTAGTACTGGAGGCTGCTATTCTCTCCAGCTTTAAAAGTAAACTCAAAACCTACTTATTTGCTAAAGTGTATACATCATAATAGCAATAACCTAAAACTGACTTGGTCTCGCTGTTTTGGAAACAATCACAGACCATTGTGAGAGACGATTACATTCAAAACCTACTTATTTACTAAAATGTACACCGTATAATTGCGATGATTTAAAGCGGACAAGGTCCCCTCTGTAGTGCTCACTGAGATCACTACATACGCCTAGTACAAGACAAAACCTCGTCTGTAGTGGTAGCATTTCAGAGCATGATGGAGGCCGCAAGACGTTTAATATTAATATTAACCTAACCACTAGGAACAAGTGTATCATGTTTTTCCTGCAGTTCGCTTCGCCCTCCGAGGGCTCTCTTTTCTCTTTCAGGTGTCTTTATGTTGAAGCTGGCGCTTCCTGATCAATGGTTTGCAGTTCAACTTGTCTGGAACACTTGGATGGACTGATTAATGGTTCGTGGCTCAACTTGTCTGGAACACTTGGATGGACTGATTAATGGTTCGTGGCTCAACTAGTCTGGGACACTTGGATGGACTATCCTTCTATCCTATTCTGTTTGCCCTTCTGTTCACTAACCCCAACCAGTCGAAGCATTTAGCTGCCACCTCTGAACCTGGTTCCCCTGGAGATTTCTTCCTATAAAATAGAGGGAGTTTTTTCTTCCGACTGTCGCTAAATGCTTGTTCATGTGGATCCTGTTGGGTTCTTTTTCTTACTAAGGACTTTATATTTTGTTAACGTTCACTGAGATGACCTTGTTGTAATTTGTGCTATATAAATAAAGTTGATCATCATACTTGTTAAATCTGTTGAAGCCATATGTTCCAACTCAAAGTTTGAGATCCCAGTGGACTGGGCTTCTGAATGTCCCAAAGGTCTGTAAAAAGACTGTTGGGGCACATGCTTTTTCATTTCGTACTATGGTACAGTTTACCCGCTGAAATTAGGCTGGCTCCCCCATTGACGTTTTTAAGACAAAGCTAAAAAACTATTTGTATACTGTGACTCCACAGAGTCCTAAAATTGCTGTTTTTACGTATGTCTTTCATACTATTGTTATGATCATTTTTATATGTTTAATGGCTGATCAATTTGATGTACAGCACTGTGATTGATGTACAGTAGGGATGCATATTGATAAGGATTTAGCAATTCTGACACTTTATCGATTCCTGCTTATCGATCTGTTTTTTTAATCAATTATCTTATCGATTCCCAAATAGGCTGAAAAACAAGTAGTACATGAGTACAGAAAAGAATACAACCTGGTTTATTAAAATAAATATCAGGTTTATTAATATAAATATTAATTATTCACGGCTAAGAATAAACATTGACAATACTCAAATGAGTCCTCAATAAACAAATAAACAATACTCAAATGAGTAAAATGAGTCCACAAGTCAAGTTAATATTGGCTTAGGATAATAAATTAACCTAAATTTTATTCTCATCACACAACGTTATATAAATCTCTTAACTGCTGAAACCAGCGCGCTGCTTTTATTGTGAAATATACTGGTATCCTATTACTTCCTGTCACCGAATTAGCTTAACTGAATAGCAGCCTGAATTAACACTAACCACTACAAATTATTGCTCAAACATGAACCATCCTAACACTACGTTATAAGTGCATAAAGAAACATGCTTTTAACTAGACATGTATGTAGAACTGACGTACTGAGTCAGGTGCGCTATCATGCACACACACACACACAGCGAGCATGCAGACTCTGGCTTTCATTCACATTAACTCACCAAACTACATTAACATGAGTAAACACCAACATTATGACAAACTATGCAAGAGCTAGGTAATCACACCTTCATTTACGCACACATGACTTCTCGTTATCACTTCACCGCCGAAGCCCACTAGTCAGCTCGTCAACAGCTTTCTGCGTAACACCCATTTGGAATATCATACTGATAGGATGTCACGTGAGTTAGCTCACCTCTGGCGTTAACAACGGTGAATAACATATTCCTCACACACATCAAACATAGATAAAGAAGACCTCCATAAACAACAGTACTTATTTATCTTTAACTTTTGGGCCTTTTCTACAGCATCGCATGAAGCAGCTCAGCCGCATGTGTGTGTGTGTGTGTGTGTATGTGTGTGTGTGTTTGTGTGTGTGTGTGTGTGCGTGTGCACGTGTGTGTGTGTGTGTGTTTGTGTGTGTGTGTGTGTGTGTGTGTGTGACATCATCGCAAACTTGCGAGTGGGGTGCGTTTGTTTACTGTGGCGGCGTAGCCCGGAACAACCAATAGCAGAATCGTAAAGGGTTTTTGTTAGCGAGTCCAAAGAATCGTTTGACTCAGAACTGGTTCTCAAACAAAAATGGTTAACGATGCGCATTCCTAGTTGCCATGTTGGGGATCAATCAACCCTCAAAACTGAGAAGTAACTTTGTGTAGTCCATTAATTTTAACAATGCACTTGTAATACGATTACTAACTATTTAAACTGTAACGGATTACAGTTACAGTTACATCTGATTATGTAACGCCGTTACATGTAATCCGTTACTCCCAAACACTGCCAGACAATGAGCTTCCTATTGGACATAGCCAGCAGGTAGTTCTCAAAGCTCCGTATCCATGCTTTAAATGGCATCTTCATGTGTCTGATGTTCTGTAGAAAAGGAGGAGGTTGACTCAGGTTCAGGGCCGCCATCCTTGTAGCCAATATGTTGTGTCGATGAAATAAGACACTTGGGGGTTTCTTAACCTCGTGTTTAATTCACAGTAGCAACAGGTAGCCAGGTTTGAGAAGGTAACTTACTTTAAGTATCATAATATTAAAGTAATGTAATTGAATACTTTTAGTTACTTTTGGATTACTTCAATGCTAAACATGCCAATAAAAAAACAAGATGACAGAAAATGTGTACTGTATTATTTCAGACAACATAAAATCACACTTAGTTACTTAGTTACACTGCATCCAGGAAATGTAGTGTTTCATTTTAACAGACTGACAGAACCCACAGTGGTTTTAACAAATAACATCCACTGTATATTTGTAAAACTAAAAAAAAACCACCAAAAAAAGGTGTTCACCTTTTCACACCAAATTCAGGCAATAATTTCTAAATTCAACAGCCTGCAATGTAACATTGTAAAAGAACATTAGCTGTCTTCACAGTTACAGCTGAGTTCAGTAGGCACCACTGAATACAGGTCAATACCAACTGTAGGCCTAAGCTCAATCAAAACAAAACTTCGGGCTAAACCTTCTGTTATGACAGAGGAGGACTCCATTTTTCATTTCACACGCACGCACGCACGCACGCACGCACGCACGCACGCACGCACACACACACACACTATTGTTTTGTTTCTATTGTCATATGCTGGTTTTGTTGCTGGTATTGTTAGAGCTGGTCGGCCTGTGCTTAGATCCTGTGTGTGCTGCTGACACTGCTGATAGCCGTCATGCGACTGGAGGCCAGGCCATGTCAGATCGATCCAAGCATAGAGGAAACAAAGAGACAGCACAGTTTGGTTTAAAACTTCTTGCTAATAGGCTGAGAAAAAAGAGATATGATGGTTATGTAAAATTCCCATATGTCTGAAAGTGGAACATTAGAGCACCAAAGGGGTAGCAGCGACGCATAAAGAAGCGGCTGGGTCACATGAATAAGGAATACACAGAAGTTCTACTATGAATGCAGAACAGTTTTGGTCCTCTGAAAGGAAAACTGTTTTAGTTACTTAGAGTAGAGTAGAGTATCTTTATTGATTCTGCATTGGGGAAATTTACTGTCATGAAAACTTAGCACAGATAAAGGCAACAGAAGGCAACACTCAGAAAAACCGAAAAGACACCCGAAAACAGTGAAATGAAGATAAAATAAACAATACAATAATAGAGGCTATATATACATAGGAATATAAATAGAAAAAATAATATAAAAAGTATAAAGGATTCATATATATATACCTATTCAGAGTCATAGAAAGTCCAAAGGAGGGGTCTGCTGACCTCAAAGGACCTCAGTCTCCTCAGGAGGTGGAGGCGACTCTGACCCTTTCTGTACATGGCGGCGGTGTAGTGAGACCAGTCCAGTTTATTGTTGAGGTGAACACCCAGCTACTTAAAGTCCACCTACTCAATGTCCGAGCCCTGGATGTTCACCGGCGTGTGTGGTGTGTGACCTTCTCCTTCTCCGGAAGTCAATCACCAACTCCTTCATCCTACAGGTATTTAGACTCAGACGATTGTGTTCACACCAGCTGGTAAAGTCCATGATGATTACCCTGTACTCCAGCTCGCCCCCCTCAGACACACAGCCAACAATGACTGAGTCATCTGAGAAATTCTGGAGGTGACATCTGCTGGAGTTGTAGATGAAGTCCGCTGTGTACAGGGTGAAGAGGAACAGTAAGAAGACCAGTTCCTGTGGGGCTCCCGTGCTGCAGACTACCACATCAGACTTACAGTTTTGCAGCCTCTCGTACTGCGGTCTGTCTGTGAGGTAGTTGATAGTCCATGGAGCCAGATGTTCCTCCACTCCCACATCCTCCAGCTTCCTTCACAGCAGCACTGGACGGATGGTGTTGAAAGCGCTGGAGAAGTAAAAAAACATGACTCTCACAAAAATACCTTTTGGATTTTTTTCTTCTTTTGGACACCAAACTGAACATTCAAATCCTATTAAAACTGACTTACTAACAGTACCTTTTGGCCACTGACAGCAAGCAATGCTTTTCTGTGTGGATACTTGGTATTTCCATACACAGGGCAACTCAACATGCTTTGAGTCTGTTTTTAGTTATTCTTATAACATTTGGTCCAGTTACCTCCACCAAAGAATCCATCTGTTAATGTGGTTGTTTGTTAGCAGGATATCTAAAAAAGTTGTGTATTTTGGTGAAATGACCCCACATATTTAACCTTGGACAATGAGGATAAGGTTAGCTGTCCCCAAAAGAAGAGGAGAAAGCTTGGCTTCAGACAATGCTCCTGTCTCAGTGGGTGGTATGGCCTCTTTCATTACACGCTCAATGTCATATAAAATAATGTGTCTCATCAAGCATGCTGGCATTCTGTTAGGCTGTGGATCATTTTCTCATGCTGCCCATAATAACACAAAGAGCACAGGCTGATACACAGTTTGACATTTAATATAGAAAGTTGATTTGATCTGACATTGTGAAAAACTGTGTCTTCCCATTGTCTTATCTACAAGGTTTCTTTCTTGATGAACTGAGAGGACTTGGAAGTCAATTTACTGAGTATTAGAATCAAACAGTGAACAACCTAACCATTGTAGAGAGTTATTCCAAGAAGCTGGCTCTACATACAGTATCCTGAAGCAAACAGGAGCTCCAGCTTGACTGAGGGTGCATTCACACCTGTTTAGTCCTGGACTGGGTCTAAATGGGTGGAGAACAGATTATAATTTTATCATCTTGGTTTGGCTCGGTTTGTTTTCAGAGGGCAACTTCTGATCAGCACCAAACAGCCTCTGGTGCAGTTGCATGAGCTAACCACCTGAGGGGGCTTTCACTGGAGTAGAGACTTCTCTGGGCAGACAAACAGAAATAAGAAGGTGCGCTCATCTATGGGTCAAAGCGAGCACTTAAGAGTGTAGTGTTTTGTCTTTTACAACATTCAACAATGGAGCAGAAACAAGTTGCCATGTTTTTGATGATTTTAATTTCCTGTTTTGCACCAGCGCTGGTTCTCCTGACCACCCACAATGCTGTGCGCTCAACGTCATCTCCGTCAATTCCTGTTTTTAGTCCGCACAGCACTCCTAACCGCTCTATATCATATAGACTGTTTGCATGTTCACACTGCCCAAATGAGGCGGCATATCCGAACATACAAATCCTAGAGCATTTTAACCGCTCTAGAGTCCGTCGGTGTGAACGCACCCTTAACCAACAGTGATTTGCATTCATCAATCCAAGATATGCTGAGTCTGAGGAAGGCGTGAGCACGCTGAACTCCAAAAGCCATCACCAGTAGATTATCATGGACAGACAGCGGGGAAACACACAATTAATCAGTGGACACCAGTGCTGTCAGTCAGACCATTACAGACAGGAGGGTCAATGTGATGGTTGTCACAAAGCCTTAAATCCTTAAAAATGGGGTAAAAAAACAACCCCACACATTCACACTATTGTTAAAAATTCCTCTGAGCAGAGCACAAAAGATAAACAGAAATCATATTAGATATTCAGCGAAATGCATACAAATGAACCAACACACAAAAGGACGACAAACACAAATCATCTGTTCTTTCCTGCATTAATGCTTAGATTGGGCATATTCTAAATGCTGACATGAATGTTGATAATGTGACCTTTGGATCAGACACAATCACATTTTTGTGACCCCGCTGTGATCAAAGTTGCCCATTTCTGGTCCACACAAGTTTATTCCAGTCTCATTAGAGTTAAAGATGATCATAGTATGATACGCTGCACTATTTGTAATGAGTTCATCATCCATCTGTGGCTGCTTTTTGATTTTTTTTTTACCCAGTGTGTTAATGCTTGTTTATAACCTACAAAGGATTTCTGTTGGAACTTGGCATCATGCACTTCATCTGTAAAAGAAAGAGCAAGCCCAAAAACAAATATTAGCTTTATTAATTATATTTTATTAAACATTGAAAGTGCAGGGCATTTCTCCATGTGCCTGGTATTTGGGGGTGAAACAGTAACTCTGTTCCGGAGTGCTTAGAATATAACTAAGTCCTTAAAAAAATGTTGTGTGCGGCTCTCTAAAATCAAATTTGGTAACGGGGTGTCTAACGCGTCACTCTGTGGAGCACTGGTGAGCACTGCTGCCTCTCAGTGCAGGGATCATGGTTCCAAGTCCCACTGGTGGCCCCCAACTTGTCTCTGCTAAGCCCTGCAATAGACGTCCTATCCAGGAGGGTTTACACTGCCTTACCCCCTTTGCCTGAAGAGATAGGCTCCAGCATCACCTGCTACAGGAAAAAGCAGGAATAGAAGATGAGATTGGACGAGATGTCTAATGCACAAAGTGTCCAAATACTTATTTAAAGAGTGAGGGAAGTCAGACAGGGAAAGAAGAGCTCCTGATTGACACCAGAAGGGAACACATGTATACTGACAAGACCGGGAAGTATTTAAATAAATCAGGAAGTCATTACTACACACAGAGAAAGACAGGTAGCCTAAACCTAGTGTGAAAAATGCAGGCACTAAAAGTGAAACCCAAAATAATGACCAACCAAATAAGGACCCATTGGACGTGGACTCACAATCTTTAATATTCAAGAATAAAACCCAATATATTGTACCACCTAATGAAATAAACTGCTGTAAAAATAAAGACAGAACATAATACCATTAACTCAGTGGTTCAAAGTGTGCCCTGAGCCCCTTGTGACGTCATGAAAGGGGTGCGTGAGAATGCCCCCCCCAAAAAAAACATTATTATTAATTGTATTCATTTTTATTACTGTGATTGCTCACTTTGTTATTTTTACAAGTTTTGAATAAGACATTGTTAATATCAATGAGACAGGATGTTAAAGAATAACAGGAACAAAATAAATAAATAATATAATATTTTAAAAAGATTCAAAATGTTTACCTTTTTCAACAAAGATTGGATTTTATTACAGAATCTGTAAACATTTTGTTGAGATAAGTGAGCCAAAAATGTTTCATTCTTCAAAGGGGGGCACAAGAGAAAAAGTTTGAGAACCACTGCACTGCACTACGCATAAACATGAAAGATAAATCCAAAAGCCCACCCACAAATGATAGATCGTGACACTTTTTTTTTACTCCACATTGTCTGTATTTTGGATAAGGACCACAACCACAACCATTACGACACACAAAACCAGCCCTGGTTCACTAAACAAAACTAAAAGTTCTCCTTCTCCAAAATACATGCCACAAGCCAGGCTGGTTGCCAGGCAGGCAGCTGGCATCAGCTGGCATCATTGTTTGTCATTGTGGTGAGAGGCTCTTTCTTTCCGTCCTCTCAGTGTTCAGCTGCTCTTTGAGCTCACTGCGTGCACTCAACAAAAAGCAAAGAGTGGGGCACCCTCAGGGGAAACATGACATTCATGAGCTCTTGAGCTGTGGAACCAAGAGATGGTCTGCAGTTTGAGTTTTATACACGTGGAATGTTGGATAACGGTGTTGGCAATGCATACCAATCATGGAAGAATATCTACCAAAATGTTGTTTTAAAGCTCTTTATTGGGCTACAATTCGAAGAGTAATGCATAACAACTCCTAGCACTCCTAGCTCCTTGGAGCACTATAGTTACAAGGTCACAAAGAGATTTTTATTTTTATTTATTTTTATTGATCAATATTTGTTGGCTTTTTTAAATTTTGGAATTTTACAAAGGCTGTTTTAACCCCTGTTTTTCTCTTTAATGGTTAATACACAGAGCAGAAAAGCATACATAAATGCAAAATACTGTCATTGTCGCTCTCCATCTAAAATTGCATTTGGTTTTCTTTTTAGAGAATGATCATACTGTATATGGGTTGTGAGTTATAGATAGCATCATCATTATTATCATTAATGAAATGACTTTCAAAGATGCCTTGATACTGTGGTCAGTTAATTCTAAGAAGACTTCTGCAAATGGAGTTTCCTTATTTACACAGAGCCATCACTATGTATGGCACAGAATTTGTATACTGGTTTTTATGACGGTAGTCGTAGACAGGCCTAAGTTTGCGTTTAGAGCCACTGAAGTCGGCTCCAGTAACTGAAGCAGCCTTTAACAGCTTTACTATAAACTATAAAGCTTGAATATAACCAATAATTTTCCTCTTCATGTATTTTAAAATGAGCTTTTTCCTACAGCCTGAGCACAGACAGCTTGGTTTGCTACATTGACAACTGGCTTTCTACTTCTTCATCACTCATATTGGGTTCATATCAATAAGATTGAATGAATCAAGAAAATACGATGTTTATTTAAAGATTATGAAAAAATTAAGCATCTTTTGTCACTTTTATGACTGGATTCTAGCACAAATTTCTCTAGTCGAATAACATTGTGTTAAAAAGACAAGAATGGTGTAAGGGATTTTAAATCAAAAAAAGAAACAGGCTCAAGATGTTACAGTGAAAAAAAATAAAATAAATAGGAGGACCCTGATATTCCTTCACGTTTACTTGATTTATAATTTTATTTTATAATCAGCAATCACACATTTAGTGCTTGGTGTTTCTTTGTGTGTCGGTGGCCGTGGACACTTGTGTGGCACACGTACAGTTTACATTATTTGTTGTCCACCTTTCACTTTACTTCATGCAACTGAGTACAGCATCTCATTTAGTAATTGACATTTGACAAACAGGAAAGTAAATCAACGGGAATAATAATTTTATAGCAAATACATTATAAAGGGCTCACCCTGACCTATACACTCAAAGATGATTGGCCAACCACCAAGAGCCATCCACCAAGAGCCAGTAGCAATGAGCCTCAATGTTCTGACTTCTTAGCAGTTTCATCCTTTTGCATCCGGATTTCCCTCCACTGTCCACTGCATCCGCCATTTACTGTCAGGCACTGGCTCTGTTCATCTTCCTACACTGTAATTCCAAAACATTTGGAGAAAAGATAAAGTAAAAAACACTGCTCTTACATATTTTCTTCATAAAATAAAGGTTTTGAACTTGTTATGAGTCTTAAAGCTCATGCTGGAGATGATAATAGTCTAGGGCTCGATTAGTAAATCAAAGATCATTTGTTCAATGAAAAATGTAAAAGGTTGAAATTGCCGCTCAATCTCAACTGTATACACTCTTATTGACATTGTCCCAGATGTTTTGTGTATTGCATTGTGGGATGTGTCTTGTTGTAGTTTGTTCCCTGTGTTCCCATTGACATTACCTTAACGCATAATAAACATACATCAGTGTTTTGCCGTAACTTTTAGTTTGTGAAAACACCAAAAACATGTTGGGAAGTGAGTTTGACAGAGTTTTTGGAGCAAACACAAGAAGTAAAAACACTCCCATGTGTCCGTCTACGGTACTCCACATCCCATAAGTCAATGTGCAAAAACCTTTCCAACAATGTCAGTAAGAGTCACATTTTTTTTTTACCTTATACCAATATAGTGATCTATGACGCCTACACTGTCCTTATCTGATAATAAATATAAAAAATCTCCAGCAGCTTTAATATTAGCTTTCCATTAAATGTTTAAATCAGTTCAAGTAAAGCGTTTGTGTAGGATTATTGATTGATTTGTCATTTACTTTTATTGTATTTTGTAATTTATTGGATTTGGTCATTTAATGTGGGCTTGTTCATTGAATTCTGGTTGTGTACAAAACTATTAGATGGCTAAGTATTTTTATTCATTTTTAGGAAAGTAATAATAAACACTGTGTGTTTGTGCTTTTCAATTTATGTATAGAAGACAATAGTTTGATTTATTGATCATAGAGAGGGGTTTCATTACAGGACGGAAGGAAAACTTCAGATATGGACACAAAAATACTGCAGAGAGACTGCACAGAGGAGTGCACACAGAAAATATTTTAAAAAAATCTTATTTGCTTGATTAATAAACACAATAACATGATTATATGCTCCTCCCACCCCCTTTAAGAAAAAAAATCATCTTAGCTTGGAGAGTCCCATGATTACTGAAAAGCATTATCACAACTTATGAATATAGTTTGGAAGTCTATTGATTTAGAAATTATACAACTTGATTGATTAATGCCTGGGGCGCACGGTGGCTTAGTGGTTAGCACGTCCGCCCCACAGCAAGAAGGTCCTGGGTTCAAGCCCTGGGGTGGACTTGGGTCCTTTCTGTGTGGAGTTTGCATGTTCTCCCCGTGCTGCGTGGGTTTCCTCCGGGTCCTCCGGCTTCCTCCCACAATCCAAAAACATGACTGTTAGGTTGATTGGAGTCTCTAAATTGCCCATAGTGAATGAGAGAGTGAATGGTTGTCTGTGTCTGTGTTGCCCTGTGATGGACTGGCGCCCTGTCCAGGGTGTACCCCCGCCAAGCGCCCTATGAGAGCTGGAGATTGGCACCGGCAGACCCCCGCGACCCTGTTAAATGGGAATAAGCGGGTATGAAAATGGATGGATGGATGATTAATGCCTCTGTGTGTCAACAATACTGCTGTTATTTCGTTGACTTGCTTTATCCCATGTCAAACTCAAGGTCCGTGGGCCGAATCCAGCCTATTAAAGCATCCAAATTGGGCAGCGGGAAAATGTAAAAATAACTATAAAAACTGTAAAAAAAACTATAATCATTATGTTAATGACCAAATTATTCAGTTTTAAACAACTCAGTCCCTGCATATTTACATATTCAATGAAACTCCACTATATTTGCAGGGAAATTACTTTACATACAAAAAGTCCCACAACATTGCCCTATATATAACAGCAGTATTGGTCACAAAATTAAGGAATTTTGAAGAAAAGATCCAGCACTGATATCTGCCATTTATCGCTTGGATATTGTAGATGCCTTACATACATACAAAACATACATATAAAACTGTTGAAAATGATCCCCTGGAGATCAATCTGCTCCATAGTTGGTCTGAGGGTGAAAATGAGTTTGACAGTGTTGCCGGACAGGGTGACTGTGTCTGCTGGAGCCTATCCCAGCTGACACTGACCACAAAGTGGGACCCCACATGTATAGGACACCTGTCATTACAGGGCTACACAAAGACAGATAGTAGCTCTCTGCACTGGAGAAAGTGACACTAAATAATACCATAGTGCAAACATTTGAAACCCAAATTTAAACTCCATAATCAGTTTGTAGATTTGTTTTTTGTTTAGTTTTTTGCATTGATAATGTTATAGGCCACATGTTACTGTAACACAAGTGCAATAGTTTATTTCAACTGCCTACACGGTCAGAGCAAATGCTTGCATGTGAGCAAACGTTAACTCACGTTAGACATACATGCTGCTTTGAACTGTGTTTACACTCTTACTCCTAAACACTGGACACTTTTTCTCACAGAAGACACAGAACATGCAGTCGTGGTTTTGACTGGCAAAACATTGAATCATTAAAAAACCTGAGAAATACACATTAAAGCACTAACACTAATCGTTTTTGTTTTTGCTTTACATCTTATGTTCACTATTGTTTTGTACTCCTGTTTTCTGTTTACGTTACTTTGAAGTACTGTAGCCTATACTGTATAAACCACACAAGAGTAACTGTAAATACACAAAATGATCCTAAACACATACAAAACAAGAGCACTCAGAGAGAATCTCTGTTTAGATCAGCTCAATAAATTTAATTTAAATCCGCAACTTTTTGAAATATCTGCTAACAAAGATCCACATTAACAGACGGATGGACAGACAGACAAACACGAGTGAAAACATTATTTTCTTGGTGGTAATGACAACAAAATAAACAAAAGTTCAATAAAAAACACACACATTTACAGAAAAACACTCAAAAGAAAAACTAAAATACACAAAATGACAATTATACGCAAAAATAACTGAAGAAATACACAACATCAACAGATAAAAACCAAAAGGATGACAAAATACACAAAAGAACAACAATTATACACAAATAACTGGAAAAACTGACAAGAATAGAATTCACAAAATGTTTCCAAAAAACGCACAATGAAAAAAATATGACAACAAAATAAATATGATTCAATTTTAAGAATTACTATTTAGCTCTCCATCAAATTTTCAGGCCTCACATTCAGCAACAGGCAATGAGCCAGAGAGATGGAGAAAGACAGAGCAGTGTGGGATATCCATCTACTAAATAAAGAGCCTGCAGCAGTGAAGCTCTGACTAATTTTACATACAGTCAGATAATCATTAGCAGATAGAATCATGTTGAGATTCAAAAACATAAAAACAACCTCAATATGCTCACTTTTAATGTCTGTCACTCACTCTCTCTCTAATGCCTTTTCACACGCACAAACAAGGACATACATGCGAACGAGCACAAACACATATACACATGCACATGAGATCATATATCTGTCCTACACAAAGATTATATGCTAATGTTTTCTTGCTAACTTCAGGTGAACACACAGATTCATCTCATACATTTCATGTCCAAGTCTGCTATGTTATAGATGTAAACAGTGAGCCATTAGGTCATGTATTTAAATGTTTATATGAAGGCTGAGTAAAAATAAATGCATGTGCATGAACCGTAAGATGTAAATACAGTTGGACAAACATGGCGCACGGTGGCATCAACACATAATGCATGTCTCCTGACGCACAGCAGTGTATATTAATCTGTAACAGACTGCAGTTTGGAAAGCCATTTGATGTGCCACACGCGCCGCCAACCTGCGGAGGAGATAAGCTGTGCCCGCACTCATGTGCGCTCTGTTGGGGACCTACAACTTCACGAAATGATGAACTTCAACTGAGAATTTGTAACGTGGTGTGGGCTCAGGTTTGTCCTGTAGCAGAAACACTCTGACGGTGCATCTCAGATGCTTCTTTTCATTGACGACTTTTATTTATGCTATTACTGTGACCACAAAATAAATCTTCTTTTTTCTGGCCTTCATCACACACACGCAACTCTCCCTCGTTCCTTCTTCCATGAACGATGTAGAATTCCATTGATCAGCAGGCTTGTTTAGATGCAAAAACCACTAATGAGCTCCTTTGACCAATTATGTAGAATGTGGGCTTGTCGAGGGCAGAATATGAAGTAAATATTTGAAGGAAGTGGTACATTGATTAAATGTATTTGTCTGCCACACGGTCAGACGCCCAGCGGAATCGATAGGAAACTACCAGTTTGCTGGTTACAATGTTCGTGTTTTGGGTTGGTGAAAGAACAGTTCACTGTTGGATTGCAATCAACCAATAGGATAAAAGTTCAGCCAGTGTGGATAGGCCCCTCATCTGCATCACATGCCATTGTGCATGCTGAAGTGAGTGCATAAATATATGAATAAATAAAGGAGTGGCTGAATAAGACATAGACTTAAAGCTGATAACTGGAGTTTCTGAGAAATATCTCGATGTCCCGCCCTAAACAGCTCCACTTCCTCCCCCTGCCTCTCCCAATCTACCAGAAGCCACGCCTCTACTTTTCTGCACGCGAATCGCAGAACATAACAAGGTCGCATAGGGTCACATTGATATAGGTCTATGGGTCAGGTAAGAGCCAAAATCATATTTACCTGTTTGCTGTTGTGAAGCGTGGCCTTGTTTCCATGCCCAGTTCCACATTCACTTTGATTGACAGTCTCAAAAACAGGAAGTTGAAGCCTATTGGCTGGGCACACTCGGCGATCGTTTCCATTTGTATAGGGGTCTATAGGACAAAGGAGGGACTTATATACATTAATGTATATAAATGACCACCGGCAGTAGACCATAGTAAAAGACGAGTTAGCTATTTTTTGCATTTCAAAAGAATCATACATAAACATAAATTTCTCAGGATATTACCTTTAAAGTAAGCCAAAAACCTCAAAAGATCCAATAAAAAATTCTGAAAGAAATCCCCAATATTTGAAGGGAATTGCAATTTTCCCATTCTCGTAGTACATGATGGCAGTCAATTTTTAATCTGAAATTGTTAAAAGAACTCTCAATCTTTTGAAAAATCTTGCAATTTTCCTCAAATATTCTACAAAATGTTTCCAAATTTAATAAAAATTGTTAAAAAATAAATAAATAAATAAGTGAAATAACTTTCCTTGCCATGTATGTTTTCCTCAGAGTGCTTCAGTTATCTCCTCGTATTTTGTCCGTTTTTTACCTTTAGTGTGACTTTGTGGTCGAGCCAGTCCCATAGAAATGTGTTTTTAACACCCTTCTCAACTCCTGGTCTTTTGTTAGAAACCGCATTATTATGATGTAAAAAAGATGCCAAAATTCGACCGTCAAGTGAAATGCTAAGAGCATTGTCAAATGTTGAAAATTGTTTCATCTTAATATAAGATAAAATGTATTCATCCCACGAGGGGAAATTTGCACAGTTCCAGCAGCAGATGAATAAAATAAAATAAACACAGCATAATAAAACATAGAAGATATATACAACATGGGCCTGTACAGAGAATAGAGAGAAAGAGGGAAAACAGAATATGCACACAGAATATATTAACAGAATATCAACATATACATGCTAAACTAAACTAAACTAAACTAAACTATGTGGAAAAGACAATGCAAGGGAAATTTAGAATTTTGATGACATCATTAAAGATAAGTTACTTGCTGTGGTCAAAACGCAGCCCAAAGCTGTACTTTAAGTGGCCAAAATAGGAGCCTCAGAGTTTTGACTCAAAAATTGGTGATATTTTATTTAAAAAATAATAAATTAATTAAGTTCCAATTGTGCAAGATTTGATCTCTTCTGTTTTAAGTTTATACATGAGATGTTTACTGTATGCAAGGGAACCGTGGCAACATTTATTACCAAAATAAATGTGGGGGTGAAAGTAACTTGTGACTTTTACTTTGAGTATTATTTAATTGAGCTACTTTTTACTTGTACTTGAGTATTTCATGTATGAATTACTTGTACTTGTACTGAGTACAATTTCAATCAATTAACAGTACTTCTACTTGAGTAGGATATATCAGTACTCTTTACACCTCTGCACAACATTCACTGGTCACATTTTTTAGTTTCTTTTTATAAAGCTTTTTTCATCACAGCACAACCATTTACCACATAATTCTTCAATAAATGATCATTTCAAATATCTGCCTAAACATGCTGGATTAAGTAGATACATAAAACATAAAAATGCATTTCTTGATGTCTGAATCCTCCTCTATTCTTCGCACTGTGTCTGCCCTCTTGTCTCTTCCCACAGTTTTGTGTATGTGACCTTTAGTCATTCTATTGTTCTTAAGTGGGCCAAGAGGAACCAATCATTTGCTTATTGAACCAGTATTTAAGTGAAAAGGGGGCTGAGCATAATGCGTGTGTGCGTGCGCGCGTGTATGTGTCCGTGTGTGTGTGTGTGTGTGTGTCCGTGTGTGTGTGTGTCCGTGTGTGTGTGTGTGTGTGTGTGTGTGTCCGTGTCCGTGTGTGTGTGTGTGTGTGTGTGTGTGTGTGTGTGTGTGTGTGTGTGTGTGTGTGTGTGTGTGTGTGTGTGTGTGTGTGTGTGTGTTTGAAAGAAAACCATATGCTGTTTGGATGTAATTCCATAAGGATATCAAGCTGCCTGTTTAGGGATTAGCATTCAGGATCATATGCTTCTACACTGTTACATAATTTCTACTCTTACATAAATCACAACTATTCTAAGGAACACATGGTACTCATGTCACATTTTTTCAGCACCAGGCAGTGGTGGCTTAATGTTTGGAGAAGAGGACTTAAATCCCAAGGGTTGCTGGTTTGATTCTGCTGAGCAAGGCCCTCGACCCTCACTGCTCCTCAGGGATGAATTAAAAGCAGATAACTCATTTCCTCTATATGGCAACACACAAGATTGAGAATTTAGTGAATCCTCCTTGTTTTTTTGTCATTGAGCTAAGATCACACAATGACAATTTTTGGCCCCCACTGTGATAAAAGTTGCCCATTTATTTACTCATTTAATTTTTTAGATGAGAAAACAAAGATTTTTTTTTTTTTTATAATAGTCAATATCTAATTATCTATTTGCCCTCTACAGTACATCGATAAGTTAGGGATCTAACCATGGAGCACATCTCTGTGATCTCATAATCAATGCTGGGGATCTGAGCAGCTGCTCACTGTGTGTGTAGGTTTTGGAGTAGACACCATATTAAATGTCTGCTGAGAGTTCAGAGGAATGACAGAGCAACAATAGCAGTGATGGTTCACTGGAGACAGCGGGTGACAGAAAAGGATGCAAACAAGGGCGAGGGCGAGATAAAAAGTGGGTGTTCCAGCCATGTAGCTCGCTCTGTTGCAAAATTCATCAGCATTAAGGTTCAGACAGGGAGATGCAGGAGGTCAGGGGTCATCACCCTAATGCTGTGACCTAACATTTGAGGCGAGGTTCAAATACAGCAACGGTGGGCAAAAAGTTCCACAGATATTTTAGAGAGCCACATAAAACACCAGACAACTCACACACTTAAGGTCTTGTTTTTATTACCTTTTTTAAAAATTCTAACTACTGTTGGTAAAAAATGAAATTAATCCAATTCAGGCATTACATTGCACATATAGCTCCATGATTACTTTTGAAAAACTCAACTCACCAACTACGTTTAATGTCAGTGTGACTCCAAAGATGTGAGTAAAATGCTTTGTTAAAGGGCTATCATTTAGGAATGCTTTGATGTCCAGTTGGACGAGTGAGACAAGCTGTAAAAACAACACTATCACAGCATGAAGAACACAACACTAAACAGAACCAAGAAAATAAAAGTGAGTGTGTCCTCACAGCTTCTGTTCTGACAATCAGAAACCTTTTATTTGAAGAAAACTGGACCATGCTGTTGTTTCCTAATAAAAATATAGACGGGGCGTCTCACTGATGGACTGCATCAGTGAGACGCCCCAAGCATTGCACTAGCTTCATGCTTGTGCTTTTTAATACTTTCAGCAAATTAAATTACAATAGTTTAGTTTGACAAGTAATAAGTAGATAAATCAGAAGTAATTATTCCTAACTTGCTGCAGTTTTCTGTGATCAGGTGAATAACTGTCTTACTGGGTCACAATGGCAAACTTCTCTAATCGTCATCCATGGTAGCCAAGCTCTACTTTATATTAGATGTGTTGGGGGAAGCAAAAGAGTGCGGGGCACCCATGGAGAGGAGCATTGTCTTGGAGTTTTCCTCTTGTTACCACCCTTGGCCCCTCAGTGTGCTGTGTCACACACAACCCCTGCCATCCACTCCGTCCCCTCCCTGACCTGTCTTTTCGGATCACTTAACCGAACAATTACTCTATCCATCTTTTCATTATGGCCTATTGTGTTTGTAGCCTGAGTTTAGAAGGCTTTTCTAGGGAACACATCTCTTTTTCTTCTTTTAACTCTTTCTTCCGAGCTACATTCACGCTGTCTCATTCAAAAAGGGATGGTACCGATTATTCTGGATGGAGCAGACATGTCAGACTTTATGGATGCATTGAAAGTAGGCCTTCACAGAGGAGATTATGATCTTTTAACAGATATACCAGATTTTATCAAACATTTAATAAACCAATGGGACACTCTTTTGTGAACAGTTTTGGCCGATTGACAGACAGATTGCTTAAACAACTACAGATTAATTGTGTAATAACTTGCTTTCATTTTTCTGCTTTTGATCATTTTGAAAGGAAAGTGTTTGCTATAAATTTCTGTTCAAGGGTCAATTATAGTTGGAATGGAATGTACACATCACGAGTGTAGCAAAATATATATTGACCAAAATATTTATGTCTCATTAAAGTGGACTACAGTATGCTGGCACCACCAGTTGCTCCATCACACGCTGCAGTTGTTTAGCTTCCCCCAGGAGGAAAGCCCATCCCCCAGTCAGAAGAAGAAGCTGAAGGGGGTGGGTGGCGGTGGCGGTGGTGGTGGTGGGGAGGCGCTGTGGGCTGTGGGGTCTGCAGCTTTGGAAAGAAGCCTCAGTCCTTTCTCTGCCCTGGTGTCCAGACTTGATAACCATGATAACAGGCCATTCAAGAGCTACTGGGAGCGTCCTTCCTCCTCCCCTAAAAGACACAAACCGACACAGACAGAACGCTCCCAGTCCCCCCACCTCACACACTAGTTACCTTCTACTTCATTGCACAAAATTGTAGCCAAGTGTTGGAAGGATTTAACTATTTCTCAAATCTTCTCAGTTTATAATTTCACTTTGAACTAAAAAGAAAAAAAAAAACAGTCCTTTGCCCTGTGAGTTCTGTCTTTCTCCAAACTAAGGCTGCCTTCACACCATGGAGAACAGCTGATAACTTTATCACCTTGATTTGGTATTGTTTTGATCCGCTCCAAAAAGCCTCTGATGCAGTTGCATAGGTTTGTCACTTAGAACGCTGTTACTACAGTACAGACATCTCTGGGCAGACAGAGAAATGAAAAGAAAAAGCTCTCATCTATTGGTCAAAGTGAGTTCATAAGAACATGTGGAAATTCCACCTTCTCCGTCTGTTCTTTCACAACATTCCACAATAGAGCAGCAATAATTTGCCGTGTGTTTGGTGGTTTTGATGCTTTGTTTCACGCTGTAATTCTCCTGCCCATCCACCATGCGCTCTACATCATCTTCCACAACGGTTGCTCTCATCAGTTGCTTTCATTTTTTAGCTTCTCATAGCTCACAGTGTCCACTCGTGTAATAAGATCAGCAGCTTACCAGCCTTTGACTTTACTATCACTTATTATTTGACTGTCAATTGGTCTGTGTGTATTTAGTTTGTTTCAATGGAGCGTTTTGTGGAAGGCACCTATGGTCCCATCTCAGTGTTGTTCAACACTCCGGTTTATGAGATGATTTTCCAAAACGTATGGAATCTGGTTACTTACAAAGATGAAGTCGCAATTGTGGTTGAACTCATGAGGTTGCAAAACCAGAACCAAGTGATGTGTGACATTACTCCAGAACACATGGCTCAACACCTCCATGAAAACAGCAAAAACACCCTGAGGGTGAAGCTCCTGGACTTCCAGCTGGAAGAATACAATGACGACGATGAGGTTAAACTGCTTCTCAGCTTGGTGAGGGATGTGAACAACAGTATGAGGCTGAGGGACATTCAGAGAGATGCCCAAAGGCTACTCAGTGCTCCAGAGCTCATGCCTCCAGCGTTTAGGTGAGTTACATTTGACAGACATTTAGGGCCTGTACTACGAAGCTTGATTCCCTCCTAAGATCCAGGATTTATTCAGTGAATACTGTACTACAAAGCAGGTTAACTTCTTACTTGGCTAAATCACAGTGGTAACTTTAGGCTGAACGACAAACCTGGTCGGGAGTGTTATTATTAAGATGTATTTTGTGGTGACGCTGAGAGCCTCAGTTCTGTCAGACAATGCAGGCTGTATAAAATACAAATACTGTCCTGAGCTGTATGAACACAGCATCAGAGCCACAGACAGGGTCTGTGCTTAAGTGAAAATGATCAGCATCCGTTTTCTCCGATGAATATTGTATAATGTCACTAATTTAAGCATTAACAGTCATGCATTCCTGCATTTATACCTTACTGCTTTTACTGCAGCAACAGTGTTGTTTTTGGTCTGAACTATGATTTTAATTCTTCATATTTTTTTTAATATTGTCTAATACTGCAATCTCCACCCCTTGGTGGATAGTGCACACATAGCCAGGCTCAAATCACCTGTCTTAGGTGAACGCTATATCCCGGATATACTTATCCAGCTTCGTAGTACAAAGTTAAAGTTTAAAGACGTGTGGTTGTGCTGTTTCTCTGCTGTTTTGGGGTGTTTTGAAACCAACTTTATGATTCCATTTCACAGGTTTCCAAAGATTACCAAAAAGGCAAAGGTGATTTGGGAGACACTCACTGAGAGACATCAACAAGCCTCCTCCACTGAACGTCTCCAACAGCCACGAGAGGTGGTTTTGGAAGTTATTCCAAAAGTTGTGCAGGGCTTGTGGGTGCCTAAGCAAAGGCTAGTCCTCACCATGCCTTCCCAGGAGCTGGACAAGGTGGCAGTGGGTGTGACCAAAGCAGTAGAGGAGAGTGTTCTAGCTTTCCTTGGCTCCACTCTACAGGAAATCACCATGTCACGCTCAGCCAGGGACGAGCTGATCGCTTCCATCATTGAGACAGTTGATGAAGTCTACCTTAAGGACATCTGGAACACATTCTCACCCCAGTTGCTGCACCACGTCACTCAAGTTGCAGCCGAACAAATCACTGCATTGTTTCAGCAACAAGATCCTAATGTCAGTGTTGAGAGTGACACTGATGCTGGGCCCAGTGAAGACGTGAGCCAGTGTACCACACCCACACCTCCAATGACTGATGATGAAGATCCGGCTGCTAATGAAAAGCTGGAACCAGAGGAAAACCCAAACGTACTCCTGGATCCTCCTGCGATCAGCCAGCACTCAGAGCTCCACCCACAGGAAGAATCAGATGGATCCACAACTGAACAGGTGTTCCAGCCTCTTCATCTTTCACCTGTATCTGTGATGTCTTCCGATGGAGCTCCCGTTGCTGATTCTGAGGGACCTGAGGAAGTTGTTCCTGATTCTCAAGCCATCAACTCAGTTCCAGATTCCACGTGTCCCCCTGAGGACCCAGAGGCCCACGTCAGATGTGATGTGGAGGGTCTTGGTTTTCTTGGAGAGTCAGCAGTAATGGACGATAAATCTCCTAAAAAGAAGAAGAGTCGGATGCGTCGCTCCATCAGGTGGATGCAGAAGAGGCTCTTCAGCTGCATCTGGTCCCAGATAAAAAAATGAAAACAAAACACTGTTACGGACATTACACTGTCTCTCTGGGCACCAGGGATATATATAGTATTACATGTATTACATTTATGTGTGTAGACATTTCACTGTTCATGTATTTATCTTTATCTACTTTTTATTATTATGAATTATTCTTCTCCTACCCCCTTCCAGTTATTTCCTCATCTCTCTCACTTTGTCTTCCTCACACACTTTATTGTAAAGTGAAGGATTTGTAAATAATTGTAAATGTTGTTTCTTACACTGGCTTCGTCAATATCTTGTATGTTGCAAAGTTAATAAATAAATAAACCCATATGTACAGTATTTGAAAGATATGGTATCATTAATAACTCTATTACAACCACTCTATAAAAATCAACAGTTCTGTTCTTAGAACTCAAAACCCCAATAGATATTAAACCCAATACTTTCACAGAATTATTGATAACGCAGGGGTGTGAAACTAACATTCATGTGCCCTAGTTTGCACTTCCATTTATATAGATGATATAAATGATCCAAAGCAGTGACAATATCCAAGCAATAAGTGACAGACATCAGTCCTTAATTGTACAATCCTCCTCCTTCCTCTAAGATGGCCAAAGCAATGTCATTATTTATGGATCAAATAGGAGGTGGAAACCTCTGGCACTTCCTACATCCTGATAAAAAATAATTTTCTTTTTATTCCATAAAACGTTTTAAAGAAATTATTTCTTTTACATTGATAATTATAATTTCTTGCTGTTGTATAGAAAACTTTTGATAATATGGTTTATATTTATTGTGTGTGATGTGTTCATTTGAAAAAGAGTATTATTTGAAAAAAAGTAATAAAAAAATAAAAAAATAAAAAATAAAATTATTCAGCGGCATATGAAAAATGTTTTTTTATTACAAAGTTGAGTGAAATATCCTTAATTTTGTGATCTGTGCATGATTTTGACACAAGATTACTCAAAAAGTACACAAATACTTAACATTGTGCATGCAAGTAGTCTAGGACGGGTTCTCAACTGGTCTCACCCCGGGACCCATATTTTGCCAGGGTCATTAAATCGAGACCCACTTTTTTCAGAATTCAACCAACCAAAGTTAGTTTTTCAAAAATGGCTGTTGAAAACACACGTATATAATCATCTTTTAAATATAAAACTAAATATTATCCTGTGCAACATGCACAGAAAAGTTTATTTCAAGATAAAACAAAAGCCCAACACAATAAACATTAAGTATTAATTTGGTTTTGATCAGCTGTCTGCAACCCACCCAGTCCAGGTCGACGATCCACCTTTGGGCCCCGACCCACCAGTTGAGAATCACTGCTTTAGACTTTGATTGGAAACACTCCATGTCTAGCCAGAACAAACACTAAAATTTGCCTGTCTGATCTGCTTCAGCCCTACCTTTTTGTTGGTGTGAACGCACCCAAAGTGACATGAAAGGAATCATCTAGTGTAGATACGAATGGACCTCTAACCTGGTGAAGAGATTTCACTTCTTAAATTTAATAAACAACCATTCCCAGAGTTCCCCAGTATGCAGATGTCTTTGTGCCCGTGCACATTGTTACATTGATTTAAGGTGGCCAAATAAACAATAACTAGTGAAAAAAATGCCCAGAATCAATAGTTTTCAAAGCTTTATGAATGAATGGATCCTGACATGAAGCCCATCCTCCTGCTTTAACGCTGATAACCACAGATCAGTCTCTATTGTAACAGGGATCAGACAACATCTATCAATGGAACTTACTGGCTCCTTTTCAATGGAGTGTCCAAAGTATGACCCTGTATCAGGCCACCCTGAGAAACTGAGGTCAAAGTTCACACAGACACACAGAGAAATGACTACTCAGATCAGTGCCAGCAACTCAGAACTGAAGTTTAAGTAATGTCTCATACTCAACACAGCACAATAAAAGAGCCTTTAAAACAATGAATGGAGGAGAAAAGATTATCTTTCACAGTTTTGGTGAATCAATGTTAGCCTTTAAAAAGCTCCAATTTGATAATATGATTGGTTACATTGATCACGCTGTCACCACACTTTGTTCAAAATCATCTGACATTTTACCAACTTTTCAGGGCAGTTGGCAGTCGCTTTTAGATCATGTGATTCTTCCTTCTGTGGGTTATGATTTAGCTATCAACTTTGCTTTGTCTTTGGTATATGTTCTGTTTGCCTTTTTCTGTTTAACTGGGTGATTACAGTAAATGAAAATGGATGCAATTAATATACAACATTAACTTAATGTTGACAAAGCACATGTATGATCAACTATAACTGGAGCCTCCAAATCAGCCAGAGAACTGAGTGTATGAATGATATTGTTTGTTTCCTTATGATTAATGCTGGATATCATTTATTAGAGCATCTCATCTTTGATTGACAAAGAGGCCAATCCTTTTTAGCTGAAGATGGGCCTGTCAAAGAAATATCATGTGCGGTGTTGACATAAAGTGTATTTCATTGAAAACCAAAACCAAAACCATATAAGAACAAAAGTCAGAGAAGAATCATTTTTATCTGGGATTTTGTTAGTGCCCATTGGTTTTGGGGAGTTACCAATGTTTTCTTATCTTACAAATTATCTTAGGAAAAAAAGTCCTACGAGTAGTCGGGAGCACCCATGCTAAGATAAGAGAAAACATCACAGCCTATTTAATGATTGATCAATGCACAATAACAAATGCTTTAAATAACACACGCATTATATAGTCTCACATTTATATATATTTTAAAGGAATTTTAGTGATTGATCTCTTTTTCATTTGTGAATTAAATTGTTACCTAAACCCAGTCAAGACTATAAAAGCCCAGGTGTTATTTTGTGGGTCAAGCATATAAACAGTGTCTTTTCTACTTTTAGGTGTGCTGGGAAACCGGGCCTTAAGAACAGAGCACACGTTTAGTGATCACACAGATTCATTGATACACGTGTTGCTTTTTTCCCCAACAAAATTTTAGAAAATAAAAATATTCCCGTCAGTGCCACCTTTCCAATTAATTCCCAAATCCTTTGGTCTATACTTTTTTTTTGTTTCCATCTTCATGTCGAACTGTTTCCTTTTTTATCTCCAACTGTGCATCCCTCCACTGACATGGCATAGCGTCACATTCACGTATGTTTTTTTACTGTGTCTCTAACACCAGAACTGATTCTATGAAATATTACATTATTCCAGTGTTTGATTTGATTAAAAGGTTCTTAAATTTCAACGCTACTAAAGTTCTACTTTCTTGTTTGGTGGCATCTCTCAGCTTTTTGGGTGTTTCGAAGCATCTGGAGATGATTTCTCTTATTTTTTTCTCTTAACAAAAAAAGAGGAGAAAATATAAAATAATTTTGAGAGAATATTGCTGCATGAGGCCCAATGATGGCCTAACTAACAGATTGACTGACCTGATGATGTAGAATACGCCGTTAAACAACTTCAACTGCAAAATAAATACAAAACACACACCCTAGATTGTGACAGTAGCCCCAGTCCCTGAGCACTATGGAGGGTACACACAAAAAGACCATTTGGCTGTTTTTGTCCCAGTTTCTCTCCTTTTTGACCGAGGCAGGCAAATGCCATATTACTGTATAGTATGTTTTATGAGATTATCCTATAAAATGATCCTGTGGTATGAGGTGCGTTAAGAGGGAATTTGTCCCGATAATCAACTCTGAAACGTTTTGGGGCAGACAAACATAAATATTAAACTTAGTTAATATTACCTACTATTAATAATAATACAATCAAAACTGTTCTATGTCTGATTTTTTATCTTCATGTGTGGGGTCTGTAACAGATAAAATAAATCTGTTCATATTTATAAAATCCTTAGGTCTGTAGTACCCCACTGAAGGAGGCCACCACCCCTCAACGTGACTTAGGCCCCAGGAAGGTCCTCCATGGCTTTCTCTGCAATCAATCACAGAAGCAATGCCTGCCGTGCACAGCAGGCGCTAAAGTCCATGTCTACCCTGTCTGGTCCGCAACATGTAGATTCACTGAACTTCTCAAGTTTGACCTGATCTGTTACCATTACCTTTATTTTTGGACCAGCTTTTATGTTTAGACTAAGTCTTTTGTTCTCCACCTTTCTGTTCTATCAGACTCTGTTTTGGGTCCCTTCCCATCACCACGTTCCAGCCCAACACTTCCATGAATACATTCACACATACATCCATTGCCTCCATGGCGTTGGGCTGTGAGTACAGGCCTCACTTGTTGACATCGGGCCCTCACACGACCCTCATGGAGTGTGTATTTGACAGCTTGATCAGAACGTGCCCATTTGTGGCAGGTGGCGGCCATTTGGAGTGCTTTTCCTGCTCTTTATTGTACAACAGAACAGAGTAGATAGTGGTCCTGCTATGGTGTTGTTGTTCTCCTAGAGCCCCCTCCACATCTCCTGGTGAACTCACCTTGCATTGACTTGCCATCCTGGATGAGCTGCACTACCTGAGCAGCTTCTGTGGATTATAAACACCTCTAGTGGTGAGGACATCAGCAATATGTAAAAAGTGGCCAAAAATCATCCAGAAAGGATGAGGACAGAGAAATGATTGTCTTACTAATTACCTCTCATTTCCACCTGTTGCTCATTCCATCTGCACAACAGCAGGTGAAGTTGATTCACAATCAGCGTTGCTTCCTAACTGGACAGGTTGATTTTCCCGAAGTGTGAATTTACATTGTCATTTAAGGCTGTTAGAGACAATACGTTTTTTTTTTTTTTTTAAACATAAAGATATAGTGTAGGCCTCATAGATCAGTACATCAAAGATCATTTATCATTTTCTTGGAAAAAGATGTAAAATGTTCAAAATTTGCCACTTGTAAGTAAACACTTGCTTATTGAAATGGTCAGAAATGTTTGTGCATTGCATTGTGGGATGTGAAGTCCCGTGGACAGATACTGTACATTGATGTGTGTTTACGTACTGTGATGTTTTTTATGTGTTTCTACACCAAACAAGGAGGACAGTGATTTGCTTGACACCATTTTTGTTCTATTTTTCTCTCTAATCTATTCTCCTCTATCTTCCTCACTCTGCGAGACATTTTATTTCAGCTGGAATTTGATCTTTCCGTGTAAGTCCCAAAATAAACATCTGCCATTGTTTTGCCAAAACTTTTCGTTCATGAAAAAAACCAGAAATGTGTTGTTGGGAAGCTACTTTTGCAGAGTTTTTGGGGGCAAACACAAAAAATGATGTACAAAATGTACACATGACGTAAAAACACTCTTATGCATCCGTCTATGGGAATCAACATCCCACAATGCAATGTGCAACATTTTCCTGACAATGTCAATAAACCAATGCTTTTTGTTGGTTTTGTTAAGAAAGAAAAATTAAAAAATCTGTTTGTCTCATATTTATTGATCACTAGATAACAATGACTTGGAATAAAGTTTGTTCACTGATTAAAATAATGGATCAAATGTAGCAAAGCTACTGTTGCTATTTATTGTAGCTTAGCTTGTTATATTTATCTGGTGAGTTGCTTCAGTGTAATGAAACTTCATTTAAAGTACAATAACTTGTAGCTTAGCTCACAAGATTTTCTTAGTAGCTTGCCCAACACTGTTGATAGTAAATGATGGACTGATACATTTGGTCTTAGTTTCCTTTAAGAACTTTTTATCCGACAAAAAACAAACTAAATACAAACAAAAGCAAAATAATACAACTGAATTCTAAAAGCATTTATAAAACTAAGTATAACAGAATAATAATAAAAATAGATGATAAAACTAAAAATACACAAGAATGTGTAGGTAAAAATAAACAAAGGATATCCATTACAACAGTGGTTCTCTAACTTTTTTTGGCCCAAGTACCCCCTTTGTCTGACTACAACATTTTGCTCAGAATGCTGTAAAAAACAAAACAAAACAAAAAAACAAACATTATAGAGCATATTGATGTCATTTTAAAGAATCTCATTTTTTTAAACATGTGCAATGAAACAGTATTTAGTGCCTCCTGAATAGATTTATTTTTATAGTTTTTTTTATCATTTCCGGTCATCTCCTTCCACACCTCTTCATTCAATTGTTAAAATTCTAATTTTTAAATTTAAAATTATAAAACCCCATATTTGTAATGATATAATTTGTTACTTTTCTAATGACTCTCTCAAGTACCCCCTGTAGTGCCCCCTTGCGTACCCCTAGGGGTACACATACCCCCATTTTAGAAACCCTGCATTTTACAACAATAAAAAATACCCCCAAAACAAACAAAAAAAGATTTGCATCATTTAAAAGATAAACAAACAAACAAACAAAGGGATTTTAATGTTGTATTCAGAAACAAGCAAACAGAAGTGTGTGGGTTTTATTATGAAGTTTCAACTCGAACGTACTCTTCCTGCAACAGCGTGATGACGTCATTTGAGAATAAATAGACGGCGTCGGGACGGTGAGGAGCAGAGGAGCCCCGCTGCCCAGATAAACCCGTGTACCCCGGGTCCACTGTGTGCACGGTGCTTACTTAGTGTCCTGTCGGTATCTAGAGGCCACACATCTGCACAAAGACACGGTTAGTCCACGAACATGCAGCGGCTGCTCACCTGCTGCTAGCCTTGGTCCGTCGGTCTGCTTGGGGGACAGCAGGAGGGTCGATGGAGCTCCAGCTGCTGTGCTCCGAGGGGGGCAGGCCACTGAGGCCAGCCATCCGGAGGGCCTACCGAGACCGGAACCTGCTCACTGAGCGGGTGCTGCGAGCCCTGCTGCGGGCAGAGGACAAGTACCTTCCCGCTCCAAACTACTTCAAATGCGTCCAGAGAGAGGTCGCTCCCTACATGAGAAGGATCGTGGCCACCTGGATGTTAGAGGTGAGATCACTTCCATAAGTCCCACATTTGATCTGCTATCCGGGTCGAGGACGGGGTCATCTGTTGGAGCGAACAGGGGGTTTAAGGCTCGGGGACCGGGGCTTCTTCGCCCTGAAGTGTGCTGTGCTCCTCCATCAGGGAGTCTTTGTCAGAGGAACGTGTTGGTGCCATAAAGGAGACTTCCTGTCCCTGCTGGTCCTTAGTGTCCATACACAGCTAGGTAGTCACTACTATAACACTTAAAAAGTGTTTATATGTGTCCAGTGGACACATTCAAAGTGTTACATTTTACATCCTCAGAGTTCAAACAGCGCTGATTGTTTTGCTGTTGGAAAGTGTTCAACATAGTTTAGTAAAATCCATATAAAGTAGGGTTGCTCGATTATAGAAAAATATAATAATCACGATTATTTGTCATCCAAAACAGTGTAAAATATATTCTTTAAACATGAATAAAATCCTTCAAACACTAAAATCAAGTCTGTTCACTTTTGCACAAAGCATAACACTTGTAGCATGCGATGTGTCTTTTCTCTACGTCTTCATCATCAAAGCCAAATTGTTCCCATAGCAGAGGATTTGACTTGGTTTGGTTGTTTACTAAGTGTTTTTTCTGTGTCTCCTCACATGTTTTAGGACCGCTAGCAACAACTTTCCTTGTGTTGACATGAGCTTCTACTCAAAGTTACTGCTAACTCATAATTTATAATAATAATATTTTTTTCTCATGTGTGCCAAGCTTTATTCTTTGTAGATATTCTAAAACCTGAAAGTTTGTTTTATTTAGCAAATAAATCATTTATAATTGATATATATATATATAATTTTTTAAGTAATAGTTTTTCTTGATTATGTTGTCTTGGTCATCGTTGAGTGTATTAATTGCACAGCCTTCATATAATTGACTCCTGTTGTGGCCTTATCATACTTATAACCTACATTAATTATTTAACTGAAAAGAATTCATGTGTGGCTCATTAGAATCAGAAATACGAGAGATAAGACTTTTGTTGTGGCTCTAAGTAAGAAATAATAACAAAAATAAATACTGACAAAGGATATAAACAGAGAGAGACGATGATTATATTAACACAATAATAAGGATTAAATATGAATAGTTATTAAATAAATACCTGTGCAAATGCGCATGGAAATATAATACACAAACAGAAGAATAGCCAAGTATCTGTGGATTGAAAATCTTGCAATAGCTATTAACTAGAGGTGTCCCGATCCGATATTGATATTGGATGTCAGTCCAATGTCGGATTTTATCGGTCTGCATCTAAAATTTCCGATATATATTATATTTATTAAATTGTAGAATACTGTAGATATTATGTTGAAGGTTAAAATGTATGTAACAAATTGGTTAATAATAAGTGGGTCAGTTTTTCTCATACCTACTGTTGCTGACTATTGTTCTCTGTTTGAGTGACATCACTTGATCAGGCCTTTTCTAACATTCCACACCACAAAATAAGTCATAATAGTATGCATGATTCGTGCCGATATCGTATCGGTATCGGCCATCACTCAAGGCTGAAATATCGGTTCCGTATCGGAAAGGAAAAAGTTGTATCGGGACATCCCTACTATTAAGTGCATGAACAAAGGCCCAAATTCCAAGGTTTTCCCAGATGTCACTCGGCCTAATTTCTCAAGGGTGAAACCATCTTTGATAAGTGTCAGCGGGACAAAAACGTGTCACATGGTACAGAAACAGAGGAGCAGGGGTTCATGTGTAAGGCGATGGGGGTCAGAGACATTCATTAACGTGTGAAATTCAGGCAACCAACTATACTCAGCTGAGTTAGTGGGGACATTGTTTGTCATGGCAAACTCAGACCTTTACTAGAAGAGAAACTGTACAAAGTCAATATGTTCATTACAATTAGGTCTACTCATTTATACAAGCTGTGTTTTTGTAAGTGCATTTCCCTCTCTGTACTGGTTGGTAGTCATCATAGGCTCATTCTCATTTGTTATAAATACAGCGTGCCTGTATGTAGGTGATATTAATCCTTTGTTACTCTGTTTGCTGCTGTTTCCTAATGTTGGAAAACCACTGCGTGTTGTCTATTGAATGATAACTTTAGATGATGAACAGTTCCTGCATTGAAGGATTTTTTTCTTAAACAAAAACTAAAGGTGACATAAAAACGTGTTGCTAGCTTAGCATCGACATCACAAGCTTCAGCAGAAAGAACGCTACCAAGACCTGCTGAAAACACCAGCAGTGATCTACTGCAGTGTTTCTCAAATGGGGGTACACAATGGCAATAAAGGGGGTACTTGACAGAGAAAATGAACAACAAAAGTGTCAGTCTTGGTCCCACCCCTGGCGTGAGATGACCAGAAATGATAAAACTATAGATATAAATGTATTTAGGAGGCACTAAAGGAGTGTTTTTCCACCTCGGGGTTGGGACCCCATGAGGTGTCAGTGGAGTTTAATTGGGGTCGTCTGAAAATTCAAAACAGATTTTTTAAATTATTATTCTTATTTAAATTAAAACAACACACAATCTTAAACAACTGTATTTATATACTTTTACTTAGTGAAAGTACTTTTACTTTATTTAGTTCAATTAAAATGCAGTAAAAAAAAATTATATATATATATATATATATATACCGTATTTTTCGGACTATAAGGCGCACCGGATTAAGAGGCGCACTAGCAATGAATGGGTCTATTTTCATACATAAGGTGCACTGGACTATAAGGCGCACCGGTTTGTTATTATTAATATTATTATTCTTAAGACGCATTAAGCGAAATAAAATAATCAGATAAGTCAAACTTTATTCAACTTATTAACAATAACTCTCAACATTGTTCAGGTTTAACACATGAAATACAGAACAATACACTCACTTTTTCAGTTCAGTATGTTGAAGCACAGTAGTTAATTTCATACATAAGGCGCACCTGATTATAAGGCGCACTGTCGATTTTTGAGAAAATTAAAGGATTTTAAGTGCGCCTTATAGTCCGAAAAATACGATATATATATATATATATATATATATATATATATATATCTGAGCCCAAACATGATCAAAAACTAATTCTAGAAAAAATGTCTTTGGGGTCATCGGAAATTCTTGATATCAAAATGGGGTCATGATCCAAAAAATGTGGGAAACCACTGCACTAAATACTGTTTCTTTCCACTTATTTACAACATGAGATTCTTTAAAATGTGTTTTATCACTCATTAATTCCATCATTATGCTCTAAGTGTTTTGAAATAGTTTTCTAAGCAAAATGTTGTACTTGGACAAGGGGGGGGGGGGGCTTAGATTCAGAAATAAGAGAAAAGTGAGTACTTGAGCCTAAAAAGTTTGAGGACCACTGATCTACTGGACCAAATGAAGTATCCACTAACTGTAGCTCATATCTCACCTTTCTTACCTTAATGAGATCTATGATAAAGAATAAGTGCACACAGTTAATTACTCCCTAAACCTTGGTAAAATAACGTGGAGATTTAAGTCTAAAAGCAAGGCTGCATTATTGTGCAAAGTGATGGTTTCCAGGATTTTATTCAATAATAATAATGTCATACTTTAAAGATCACTTTACATTGAAAGGATTCTCTGAATTTCACAAGTTTCCCCTGAGAGCTAGCAGTGAGCTGCCACTTTATTGCAGGGGCACGTTGGGGGTAAAGCAGTCATGCACTACTGATCTGATTGTGTGCACTCACCCAAAGTAAAGGCACAAAATGACTCCAAAAATATACAAAATGAGACCAAAAACACACTAAATGGCAAAAAAAAAAAAACCCATCCTGAACAACAAAAATAACTCAAGTGACTCCAATAATACACAAAACAATAAAAATACAGAAAATGAATAAAAATTATGCATTGCAGAAAATGACAGCAAAAATAATATACAAAATGACTACAAAAACACACAAAACCAGAATATACAAAAATATGAATGAAAACAAAACAACCCTAAAACACAAACTCTTTTTTTCTTGTGTTAATGCTCAGATTGGTCATTATTCTAAATGCTGACATCATTGTTGATAATGTGGATCCGACAATCACATTTTTGCAGCCCCCACTACGATAAGTGTCCATCTCTGGGGTTAGCCACATAGCTGAATGCTTTTTATACTGTATGTATGTACTATGTAGTGTACAACTTACTGTGTAACTGTACTTGTATCCAAAGTATGATGAATTTCGACGAATTGTGTGTGTGTTGCTTATCATAGCTGTTACAGTATTTGGTACCCTTTCTGAGGCCAACATTCAGTTTGACAGGAAGAGTCAGAAGTTGTGTGACTAGAGCTTGTTTTCACTGTAGAGCAAAACGGCTGCAAATATTCAAGATTAAACTGATGTTCAGGTAACAGCTGTACAGCTGTTTTAATACTGTCTGGTTACTTTTCCAGGTGTGTGAGGAGCAGAAGTGTGAGGAAGAAGTTTTCCCCCTGGCTATGAACTACATGGATCGCTTCTTATCTGTGGAACCTACAAAGAAGAACCACCTGCAGTTACTGGGAGCGGCCTGCATGTTCTTGGCATCCAAGCTGAAGGAGACCATCCCACTGACCGCTGAAAAACTCTGTATCTACACCGATAACTCCGTCATGCCTTCTCAGCTGCTGGTACGTCACGCATCACACTCCAACCATTCGTCTCTTAAACCCATTCAGAAAATGAGTCGTGTAAAATATCCAAGTTGATACAACATTTAGTTAGTGTTAGCGAAGCCCCGGGTCTAGTTTTTGCACTTCTGCCTTCATTGATTTTCTTGAAGCAAGAGCCTGCTTCCTTTACTTTTGTTTCTGGTTACCTGAAGTAGCATGGAGCCGTCTGCAGACCGTGGTCAAACTGGCAGCAAAAAGTTTACAGAAAATAAAAAGACAGCCAATGTCCAGCTGGGTTTCCACTAACCATGGAAATGTGCAAACTCTAAATTTGCGCAATAAAAACTGGTAATGGAAATACCTGAATTTAGAAAAAACACTTATATCACAAAACAAATCACTTTCAGGAGGAGGTAATGTATTTCTAATGTTTCGATATTGAAATGTGTTGCAAAAGCGCCGTGGAAACATGACCACTTCTCTCTGAGAAAACATGGCAGAGTACATGTAAACAGAAGAGGAGACTGGGATATTTTTTTAGTGCCACATTAGACGTGAAACAATGAAGGAATGCAGAATGTTATAAGGAGGTTCTGAGCGTCCATCTTCCTGCTGCAAAGTCTCGCGGGATGAGATTTCACAGGAGTTATGAGGCTCAATGGAAACAATTTCAAAGCACAATAATACTTTGTCTACATTTAGAAATATCGCATTTATTTTGCGAAAAATAATTAATGGGAACACAGCTTCTAAAGTGTAGGAGCACCACAAACTGCACCAAAGACGGTACTGTGCGGTATGTTCATTTCTATGTAGCGTTAGCTTTAGCATCACCTCAACAGGGAGCATCCACAGTACGACAGGTCAGGTTTATTTCCTCTGCAAAATGCATTTACTCAGACTTATAATTACACATATCTCTGGCCTAACACAATCAACCTCATGTAAGTTTCTCAATGTACTTGCATGTAAAATGTGTGTTTCTTCACCAGACAAGAAATACAGTGATTCACTAAATATGATCTTTCTTTGATACTGGCAGTATTTCCAGTTTTTTTTTTTTTTTTTTTTGTGGATGCTACAAGATCAGCGTCTGCCTTTGTTTTGTTTTCCAATCCATGAAAACAGCAGAAAAGTCTTTTTTCGGTGTGTTTGGGGTCACATGGGCATCAGTAGAGTATGAGAACAACTTTTGGATGACATACGGGTCCAGTTAGAAAAATGTTAGTTATGTGGTTACGCAGCTTTAAAGGAAGCTGTTTTTGTTACTGGGTTATTTTGTGGTTGAACATGCCCCTAACGGATAATGGTGTAAAACATAGCTACAATCATTACACATTATCACTGCCAAAAAAATTGCATTTTTACATGCTTGTTTTCACTTTTAAGATTAAGGTAAACTAGTACAGCAGTATGTATTCATACAGTTGGGGCTTAAGTAGAATTAACAATTATAGCCAAATGAGTATGTGTTTGAAGGTTGGATGTACTGTATAAAGGGGTTTTATTTGCGTGTGCAATTTCTCTGGTGTAGTTCTGAGACATGAGCATGATATATTGATAAATGAAGTTTGCACCAATGTTTGTTTAGGCAATAATAAATGTCCCAGAGCATCCCCTGTCCTTAGACCCTCCTTTGCCCAGTGGGAGACACAGAAAACAGCAGATTCTTCTCATATTCTGCCTGTGGCGCCAATGGAGCGTGCAATGTAACCACCTCACACGCTTCCCCACATGCTTTTGTTTTGCTTTTTCTTATTTACGTAAGGTGCGCATTGTTTTATAAACACGTGGTGAAAAGATCAGCGTTTAAAAAATTTCCCTGTACGTTATAGTAATAGTAGTGAATGAATGAATACATTTTCATTTGGTTGTGCATTCGCTGCACACTACATTGACAAATACCACATTCACCAAATATATCTCAACCAAAAAGGGATTGGGCTGAAGCAACTTGCTTATTTGAGCCCATCCAGACGTTACAAATTAGCCAATTAAACACTACAACAATTCTCAATTAAATTTAATACATTAATAATTTCTTTCTTTATTAACTTATTTTCCTTATTTTTTTGTTTTGTAGTTTTTTACATTTTTGTACTTTTATGACAACAGTGTATATGCGTTAATCATTTAATATTTTTAAATGTAGTTGGTGTGTTAATTGTTTTAAGTTGATCATTAAGATTGTTCCAGATTTTTTATTCCAATAACGGGTACACTGTAGTAGTAGTAATATTAGTCCAGGGCTCTCAAGTTTTGAACTCAGATCAGAGTGAGACTTTGGCTGCAGCGGCGGTTTAGGTAGAATCTGATAAAAGACACATTCATACAAAACTATTTAGTTAGCATTTAACATTTCTTAGTGCAGGGGTGCTTATCGTTACACACACACGGGCATGTAGGCGGGCTGCTGTCCTCAAGTTAGGTTGCACGGAAATGTCCGTGTTTTAACTGACAAGTTTCCTTTAATACATGAAGCAACCTCCTCACTGCCCCACGTCTACATATTAGTCCATTTAGAGCTTTTTATGGTCACTTTTTACTGGAACCAGACGGATACAATGCTTCGTCCGCTCTTCTTACCGTGAACTATCTCCGCTCCGTCTGTCTGTCCGTCCTCCTAGGAAACGTCTCTATCAGCCTCAGAGTTCAGTGATAAACAGTCGCCAACAACTTCCGGGAACTCTTCCGTTGTCACAACTCTATCTAAACGGCTCTGTGTGCGTTCAGCATGTACATCCAAGGTGCACATTTGGTTATATAGCATGTGGTGAAAATATCAGCGTTTATAATGCCGTATCCGCGGAGAAATGTGCAGTTTTCGCTGTTCGCTTTCAACACAGCCGTTTCAGGTCGAACAGTCACCGTATCGGGGAGAAAAATTTAGAAATTTTATTTATTGGAGGATAAGCCCCTTGAGATGGAACATCTCGTTTTCGAGGGGGTATGTAAATCTGTGAGTTATAGAGTAAGACTGCAAAACGTGTGATTTCTCTTAGACAATTAATCGTTTAAAACAGTGGTTATCAAACAGGGGTATGTGTACCCTTAGAGGTAGAGGAGCACATTGCAGGGGGTACTAGGAAAGATTTAACAGTTTAGCAATTTTTTGGACAAATTCACCTCAAACTAACAGTACTATTGCTTAATTAATAAAACACTACATTTTCTTGTAATTCATTGAAACAGACTTGTTTAAGCTGTAGAGGCTATTTTATCACACTTCTGACAATGGGAGACAATAATTAGCTACATTTTTACAAAGGAGACCATATTTACTTACTACTGAAGTAATCACATAAAAGTTGCATGGTATTTTTTATTTAAAAAAAAAATTCATAAATCCCACTTTGAATTCCACTCATTGTTTTAAATTTGTAAATTAAGCCTTAGGCTTAGGGAACCAATGTTGTGAATCAATGAGACACAGTTAGGGGTTTAGGAGAGCCCACTGATCTCCAACTAAAAAAGCATGTTAAATTATGGAAAAGTACTTATGATATGAAGAGGTGGTACACGTTTTGACAAAAATGCAAAGGGGGTACAAAGTTTAAAAAAAAAATGGGAACCACTGGTTTAGAACATGAATAAATTAATTGATGACTAAAGGAATCGTTAAAATCACATTTGTTCAGCACAGTGTGATGATAAGCTGTAATCCTTTGCCTATAAAAGTGAGTGGGGCGGGGCGGGGTGGTTGAAGGTCCTCCTAATGAACACCTACCCTCACTAATTCCAACTGCCATGTTTGCTTATTGAAGGAAACAGTCAGCATCATAAAGGCCTCTGTCAACACTCTCTGTCCCCTGAGGATTTGGGGCTTTGAGCTTTCTCTGAGTGCCCAAACCAAACTTCTGCTCAGCATCTTTGCTAATCCCTGCATCTGGCACGTTGAACCTAACTTGACCCTGTCCTTCTGTCCCTCTCTGCATCTTCATCCTCACAGCAAATGGAACTGATGGTTTTGAACAAGCTCAAGTGGGACCTGGCTTCATTAACCCCTCTTGACTTCATCGACCATTTTTTGGCCCAGCTTGCTGTCAGGAAGGAGAACAGGCCAATCCTCAGGAAGCACGCGCAGACCTTTGTTGCCTTGTGTGCCACCGGTATGTGAATGACACCCACACACATCTCACTGTTTCAGCTCACACTAACCTTTTTGTCATCTTTCTAACCTCATCATATACACATGCATCAGACGAAATCCAAACCCAGCAGGTTTTTTAATGTCTCCCTAATCTGACGTGTTCGTACATCTCATATTCTTAACAAACCTACCTAATGAATCCAGGTGTGTGTTGTAGAGCCTCCATGTTTCAAAATTTCTCATTTTCCGTGTCAGTTTACACATATCCATTTTGTTTCCGTTTCATCATCTTTCCCTAATTATTCAGTCGTTACAGGCTATAAAACTTCCCAAAATGGTGGTAAACATGCTTAATATAGGTAATGGAGTCCACTATGGCATATGCTACGATCATGTCAGATTGTCTGTGAGATTTGCTACATATGCTAAACATTAGACCTCCCATTTTACAGTGAAAAATATGGTGGAAATGGAAAACATGTTAGTGAGAGTTTAGTCTGTGTCGTGAAGCTATTTCAGAAGTTAAGTCGGTCAAATCGCCTCATAATATGTCAGATTTTGAGCAAGAATTGACATTTCTGTCTCTCTGACGACCTGTTTACAAATTTCGTGTGAGGCTATATTCAGTGTCTGATTGCAATTTGCGTTTGATTTTATATAAATAAAATCATTAAATAATAGGGGTGGGACAATACAATGAGTGTATGATATTTTTGGAAATGGGAGAAAAAGACAAAAAAAATGTAGTTGTAACAATAACCCTGCTTTAACTCTGGACATACTTACTCTGGATATGACCTTTTTCAACCATATATGAATAGATACAAAAATGAAAACAAACTATAGCAATCTGGTGTGTCGTAGATTGTGTAGATTTAGAAAAAATTATTGAAACCACCCTGCGATACCACTCGTACCGTGAGGTTTTAGTATTGATGTCTTCATGATACGTTCCACCTTTATATCTAACAATGCATTCCTTTGTATGTGTGCAGATGTTAAGTTCATAGCCAGCCCTCCATCCATGGTGGCAGCAGGCAGCATGGTGGCTGCAGTGGAGGGTCTGCAGATGAAAATGGTGGGCAATGCTACTATGTCCCAGGAACTGACTGAGCAGCTGGCCCAGATCATCAGGAGTGACCCGGTACGTTCAGGTCTTCTCAAAGTCGCTTTCATTTTCTATCAACCACAACAATCCACTTACCATGACTCCTCCCCCACCGCAGGACTGTCTCAGAGCTTGTCAAGAACAGATCGAGTCACTTCTGGAAACCAGTCTCAGACAGGCACACCAGCAACACGGTGGTATGACGGAGGCCAAGAGCTTGAGCGAGGGACAGGACCTCTCCACCACTCCTACAGATGTACAGGACGTCAACATCTGAGCGAAGAACTATGTGTGTATGTTCATGTTCCAGCATGTGAGGTGCTCACTATGGACAGTGGCAGAGACTCCCACATGCGGCTGTACTGGGAGCATGTGATCGCTGTGTTCATTCCACAGCCCTTTGGGAAAATTACGTCCCTTTGTTGTCTGAGAGGCTCCAAGTGTTAGCCGGACCTTACACCTCCTACCAGGTGTTTCTAAAGAAGTGATGATGGCTATAATAGATTACAATGTCATTTAGCAGACACTTTTATACAAAGCGACGTACAACACAAGCAGTTAGGGT
The DNA here is from genome assembly GCF_900634775.1 of Gouania willdenowi. Classification (NCBI taxonomy): domain Eukaryota; kingdom Metazoa; phylum Chordata; class Actinopteri; order Blenniiformes; family Gobiesocidae; genus Gouania; species Gouania willdenowi. The sequence continues at coordinate 29,839,582 of NC_041049.1, read as the reverse complement.
CAGTGATGGCCCAGATTGGATTCGAACCAGTGACCCTCTGACTACAAACCTGCTTCTTTAACTGTTACGCCACCACTGCCATAATGAACTGGGAGAACTAAACTGGAAAGCAACAGTTAGTTATAGTCTCTTGAAACAAGCCTGTTTGGTTTATTTCCATTTTGCATTTTATTTATTACTTCTGTTACACTGTCACACTATTTGATCATTTTCATGCATCTATCTAAAACTTCATGAGACAATTTTTTTTTAAAATTTTTTACAAATGTCATTGAGAATTGAAGTGTCTGTCTTTTACCAGTAACAATAATAATAATAAACCATTTCTCTACGAAGCCCTCATATCAAATGATTATGGTAATCTAAAGTTTCCCCTCACACAGCTCCTCTATGGGGACCCTTCCTGTCCCATACTGCAGTCAACAAGTTCCACAAGCTGTGTTCACATGACGACTAACCTGTGGATGATGACTGTTCTTGAAGTCTGAGACATGTTGGCTAAAGATGGAGAGCTCAGGTTTACATGCAGCCTGGTCCAGCATTTCTGTAAACTCTTGATATATTAACATTATGGAGCTTGGTTTAAGAAAGCCTCACAAACTTAGTTCACGGTTTATGCTACTGCTTACATAGTAAATATAATCTTAAATTAGTTTCACAAAGTGTGTGTGAAACCTTGCCCCATAGCACAGTCATTTTATCTCAATATTGATAATCTTGAGTTGAAAAAAGGCTTGAAACATTTCTTTATGAAACCATGTTCTGGTTAAAAGCAGTACTATAACAGACTGGGAACCAACGGGTTCATGAAAATTAATTCTCTTCATCAATAAATCAATGTGTGGGGCCACGCTGAGAGAAACCATTCAAGGCTTTAGTTTGTAGCTAGTGCTTGCTGAATAGTTATCTATACGTTACTAATGGTAGAAACCAACAAACACTGGACAACAAGTCAAACTGAAGACCCAGGGGATTGGTTAGCACACCCGCCTCACAGCAAGAAGGTCCTGAGTTCACACCCTAGGGTGAAATTTTGGTTCCTTTGTGTGGAGTTTGCATGTTCTCTCCTACTTCATGTTTAAATTCTCTGCATCTCGGGAAGTCATTCAGCACTTTAGTTTTGGCTCAATATCACTATCATCACTGCTGGACCTCTATCTCTTGAGTATAACGTAAATATCATCAATTACTGTTCTGCATCATGTTGGACAGACCAAATTTTTAAAGGCCTGTCAGTCTTCAGATAGACAGATGCCTATCGTTCATCTATCCTCCCTTTGAGACAATCCCTATTTTCTACTTTATCTGATTGTATATGCTTAATGAATAAAAGGCCTATATAAAAACAAAGAACTTGTAGAATTGTAATTTCCTTCACAGTGACTAAAAGTAATAAAATGTAGCAGAGGAGAGTGAACCAGTGCAGAAGCTGAGTTGCCAGATTGGATGTAAAGTGTCTGTACTGGAAAAAGTGGCATGGGATTCTTTTTTGGTGGAGTTCTAACAGTCTATGGTAGAATTACCAGCTCTATCTGGCTACGCAAAGCAGACTGTGTCATGTATGAGGCGCTTCAAACAAACAGCAACACATTGTTGAATGGAAAAGGTAAATAAGCAGGAGACAGAAGCTGCTCATTCATGGACGTAATAAATTGTTTATTTAGTGCTCTGAAATGATTTAAATGTTAAATGAACATCTGTTTTATAGCTTGAGCAGCACAGGTTGCACACATGAGATAATGTCAGCAAAATCGATGTAACATTAACGTGTGCTAATGTATAAAGGTGTTGGTGGGTTCTCTGCTTGAAAACAGATGCTGCTTTAGGAACATAGTTTTTGTAGAAAAATAACTGTTTAGTATGTTAAAGTATTAAATATTGAAATAATATCAATTATAGCAGATTATATTATCATCTCTTTCCTCAGAGTCGTATTATATTCTGGGATTGCTTTTCCCCCAGTATTTATCCATGCTTTGTCACATCTTCAAAATTTTTCTTCTTGTTGGTGTTGATGGAGATGCAACCTTAGTTCCACACTACAGTATTGTGATGATTACTATTAATAATATCAAACAAATGTTGCTGAACACAAATAACTAAGTTTAAGTATACACTTCAAGCTGTTGGTATGAGGGTGGAAATGGTGGCTCTGATGAATGTAATGTGCTTTACTGGCCACAAGAGGGCAGATGAAGTGAGTCACTGATCTTACAGCTCATTAGTCTGAGGAACAACACTTGTTTGCACTTTATAAAGTGATGATAAATCACTCAAGTGTTAACATATATTCACACAGGTCTTTTCTTACAAACAAATATTGTTTGTAACAAATTAATATTATTTCACTGCAATTATTATCAAATCATTAATTACTATGATTATAGTTGCATTGCTATAACAATAATAATAATTATTATTATAGTAAGTAAGTAGTTTATTTATAAAGCGCTTTTTGCAGATAAAATTACAAAGTGCTGTACAGAGTTGTGGTAAAATTACAAATGCAAAATCATAATAGAATAATAAAACATGGGTGCATAAACATCTTAAGAACAGCAACATTAAAGGATAATACTATTTTAAAATCCAGGTAACTAAAAGCTTTTCTGTAAAGTGAAGTCTTCAGCAGTTTTTTTAAAAGTGTCCACACAGTTGAGCTCCCTGAGAGACTGGTGCAGGTTATTCCAGAATCTGGGAGCTACAGCCTGGAACGCCAGGTCTCCTTGGGTTTTAAATTTATTTTTTGGGGTCTTTAGGAGACCCTGACCTGAAGATCGAAGGCTTCGCCCTGATGTGTAGGGGCACAACAAGTCCGAGATATATTTAGGGGCCTGACCATGTAACGCTCGGAACGTAAGACCTAATATTTTGTATTCTATTCAAAACTTAACTGGAAGCCAGTGCAGAGTAGAAAGAATGGGGGTGATGTGGGATGTTATGGGAGTACCAGTTAAAAGTCTGGCAGCAGTGTTCTGAACGATCTGGAGTCTGTTTAGGGTCGACGTATTAAAACAAGTAAAAACAAAATTAAAATAGTCAATACCAGATGATATAAATGCGTGTTGGACCAGTTCCAGATCTGATTTTGATAATAGAGTCCTCACTTTAGAGATATTTCTCAAGTGGTAAAAACAGTTTTTAGTCAAGTGTCCCTCCAAAGACATGGACTGATCAAAGACAAGGTTTCTGAGGCTGGTTTTAACAGATCACCAAGGGAGTTTTTAATCAGAGGAATCTTTTTATCAGGAGCGATGATCAGAGTTTCTGTATTGTTTGAATTTATCTGGAGATAATTTGATGACCAGTTTTTGATATGGGATATACAATCTAAGAACTCAGATAAAAAGTGAAACTCTGAGTCATTAAAGGAGCAGTACAACTGGATATCATCAGCATAAAAATGATAAGACACATTTTTAAAACCACGGATCAACCGAGCAAGAGGCATAAGATACAATAAAAACAAAACAGGCCCCAGAACAGAGCCCTGGGCTACTCCACATGACAGGTCAGACATATTAGACATAAAATTGTTAATAACAACATTAAAGGTTCTTCCATTTATATAAGAGGCAAACCACTGGATAGCAGCACCAGAAAACCCCATCTCAGATTTGAGTCGATCAACCAGTATACTGTGATCTACAGTATCAAAGGCAGCTGTCAGATCAAGTAAAACTAAAACTGTGTAACGACCAGAGTCAGCGGCCATCATCACGTCACTAGAAACTTTCAGAAGAGCAGTTTCAGTGGAGTGGATTGATCTAAAACCAGATTGATATTTATCATAAAAATCATGCTGTTCCATGTATGAGGTTAGCTGCTTAGCAACCACTTTCTCCATGATTTTAGACATGAAGGGAAGCTTAGATATGGGCCGGTAGTTTCTAAGTTCCCCCGGATCAAGATTGGGTTTTGTAAGAATGGGGTTTACTATCGCATGCTTAAAGAAGCTGGGGGCCGAGCCAGATAAAAGTGAGAGGTTTATCAATTTTACCACTCAAGGACTGACAACATCAAAAACATTAAAAAAAGAAGGAAAGTAGGAACAATGTCTACAGTGCTCGATGAGGGTTTAATCTTTCTGACTAAAACTTGAACATCCTGTAGGCTGACAGGAGTGAAGGAGGCCCATGAGCTCACAGGGGCTGAGGCAGTGCACAAGCTAACCAAGGGAGGAGTGATGCTAGCCCTGATGTCTTGTACTTTGTTTACAAAAAAGTTTTAAAAATTGTTACAGTCCTCCTGTGTGTGTACAGGCACATGAGACGGTGAAACAATATTTTCTATAGTATTGAACAAGCGGGGAGCCGGCACTGGCGGCAGAGTTGGCGGCCGGGTGCGGGGAGCGGCACTGGCGGTAGAGTTGGCTGCCGGGTGCAGGGAGCCAGCATTGGCGGCAAAGTTGGCTGCCGAGTGCGGGGGGGCTCAGGAACGCTAGCCTGACAGCTAGGGAACTCAGGAACGCTAGCCTGACAGCTAGGGAACTCAGGAACGCTAGCCTGACAACTAGGGGACTCAGGAACACTAGCCTGACAACTAGGGGACTCAGGAACGCTGGCCTGACAACTAGGGGACTCAGGAACGCTAGCCTGACAACTAGGGGACTCAGGAACGCTAGCCTGACAGCTAGGGGACTCAGGAACACTAGCCTGACAGCTAGGGGACTCAGGAATGCTAGCCTGACAACTAGGGGACTCAGGAACGCTAGCCTGACAACTAGGGGACTCAGGAACGCTGGCCTGACAGCTAGGAGACACAGAAACGCTAGCCTGACAGCTAGGAGACCCAGGAACGCTAGCCTGGAAGCTAGGACAAACAGGAACGCTAGCCTGGAAGCTAGGACAAACAGGAACGCGAGCCTGGAAGCTAGCGTTCCTCTTTTCCTTTGAAGGCTCCCGGGTCCTCCGGAAGCCAGTCAATTCCCCAAGTAGGGGTCCCTGACAGGATCCTCCTCAGTCAAAATCCTGCCCGCCCTGGCCTCACGGAAGAGACTTTGGAAATATAAAATCTTCTCCACAAAGTTCTTCTCCGCTGGGTCCACTGTTGGCTGGATCATTCTGTCACGGTAAGGTGTGGGTGTGGACCCAAATGCAAGGAGAGATGGAGACAGAATGCAGGCATAGCATTCCTTGAACTAGTCCATGTTTATTTATCCAACAAAACCAAAATCCAAAAAAAGGCAGCACGAAGAAATCAGGGAGCAGGGAACAAAACGAAGCTCGACATGAGGAGGGTAGACATTGACATTAACAATGATCCAGCAAACACACTCTGTCCATGCACTCAGCTAAATAGTGGAGGAGGCCTGATTGGGAATGGGCCACACCTGGGTGGAAACATGAGGGAGCTAAAAAGATGTGTGTGTTTTAAAGCTCACCTCTGGAGAACTGAGTAAGCAGTTGCTTTGCCTCATTTCACCTTCTCTTCCTCTCCTTTCTTTCCTTGCATTTTTAGCTTGATTTTCATTTCTTGAGGAAAGACATGGTTTCCTGCTGCTGTCTATCTCCTGCTCCTTGTCACATCCACAGTTCAGACTACCAGCCACAGCGCAGCAGCACATGTGGGTCAAACAATCTGCACTGTTTTAAAGGGGGTTGTAGCTAGGGCCCTAATTCAGCATGAATAATTGTTTTTAGTGCAAAACTGTGCTTACTTAACATCCAGTACCCCCCCCTCGCCTTGGGCCCTGGGTACTCAGTACCCTTTACCCCCAGTACGACACCCATGATTAGAAGGCCAACATCATTTTCAGTTATGTCAAATTGAACTTGTATTTAGTTAGTAAAACCAGCATTTTTTAAATATTGAAGCATCCCATGTCATTGTCACGTATGTGACGTTTTTAACATATCAAACTGTTAATGCCCTATGCCAGAGATGGGCCACTTTATTCATTGCAGGGTTGCAAAAGTGTGATTGTCTGATTCGAGGGCCATGATATCAACATTCATGTCAGCATTTAGAACGAGAGCACTCAGAGAGCACAAACATCTGCCAAATCTCCTCTTTGCCACATATTGGCAGTAATCTGGATCAGTGATCTTAATCATGGTACCATGAACATTCACACTTTAAAGGCTTGGAAGAAATTTCTCTCCCCATTGATAACCATACAGTAGGTCCAAATGCATGGGCACCCCCTTTTTGTTTTGGAAAAATCACAATGAAATGTGCAATCCGTTGCCAATCCATATTAAACTCAATGGGGTAATTGAGGAATCAACCCAAAGATTCGTCCAATACAAACTGAAATAATTTTTTTGGAATTTTCACAATTGATGAGAAATCTTTAATTTTTCAAGCTGATCCAAAATCAGTGTATTGATCTGGATATCCTCAAAATGTAATATATTCTTCCATGGCGTAATGTCTATCTTTGGTTAAAATTTGGTCAAAATCCATCAAATACGTTTAACGTAATCCTGTTAACAATCAAAAAAACATTACCTCCTTGGAGGAGGTAGTAATGATCAATCTGAGCAATAATACAGGAAAGAACAAAGAGTTTTTGTATTTTCTTTTTTGTTGCCGTCGTGTCTTTTTGTGTATTTTTCTCTCATTATCTGGATTTCTGTTTTCATTTTGTGTTTTTGTGGAGTCATGGATGATGATTAAATACATGAATTGACAAAATATATTATACCCGCTTGTGATAATTTATATAGAAAATTACTGTGTTTGGTCAAATGTTTTTTGTAATTTACAGTCATCCTTTTAGCCATAACAGACACAAAAATTCAATGCATCACATGATGTGGTTAAGATAAAGCTGATTATGGTCATGAGGCCTCATCTCACATCACTACCAAAAAGCTGAATAACATCATCAGGCAGCTGGTGCTCAGAGCAAGCCTCAGTTAAGCTCTTCGAACTTGATATTACAATCTGTCGTATAATCAGCATTTTAGAGGTGAGTGGGATTAGGGGAAATGGCTTCATTGGAGTCTTCAGGTGGGCACCTTGTTTCATTGGGGTTTTGTTGTTGAGTCCACGACACCTCACAGGGCTCAATGGCAATACCTGGCCTTCCAGGTGTGCTGCCCTCTGCTTTTACCCACTGACGGTCATTGTGCAGCCCAGTTATGGTCCTTTCTCTTGATCCACAGCCAGTTGCTGCTCTGCTCTGCTTTCTCTGACAGGGATCTGATGATTTATCAGAAGGCCTTGTCCTCACACTCCAATCTCCTTCAAGTGCTTGGCTGCAATTTAATTTCTGTATCTGACCTCGACAGGAAGCACTTGGGCGGCCAGTCATGTTATTCTGCGTCTGCTGCTATGTTAGAGTACTTTAGGTGTTTGCATTCATGTGCTTCACTGACAGCAGCTTCAGATGGTACATTCAGTTCCACACTTCTGCACGGTTTACCACAGAGATTAATTGTAGTAATCTCAGGTGGAAAGACAAGTTTCTGGTCTATATCCACTGCATTTTCCAATCCAAAGCAGTGTTCAGGAGGGTTGATTCCTCAGGAGTGTTGTCCTGCTCTTATGAAAGGGATAAGTTTACCGTGTGTGGAAGTTGAGGGAAGACGGGCATGGTTGGAAGTTCTCCTTACTTCCTGGTTGTGTCTCCAGGTAAAACGGCCTTTCGTAAAGTGTTTGAGGCCACATCGGGTGGGGGAGCAATTTGGACTGCAGACACTTCAGTTTCAACTTGCATTATGGCATGCATATTATAAGATATGGGTTTCAGATTAATTGAAGTTGTTTCCCTTTTCAGTTTCTGTGAATGCTCGGATGAGCGGGTTCCTTTAAATGTTGTCGTTGCAAGGAATTGTGGGTCAGCATTATCTGGTCTCCTTTGGTAAAGGTGCATCAGTGTTTCCTAGGCTAAAGGAGGTTACAAAGGAAGTATTGAGCCTCCTTTCCTTCACTTTTAGAGAATTCAAATGTTCCTCATAATGGAGCATAAACACTTCCAGGGCAGTGGCGGCTGCTGGTCTTTCATGCAGGGGAAGCTCATTTTCTGCCTACTTCAGAAAATGTATCTGTTTATTTAAATGTGAATTCTAGTAGAATTCACATTTTGTTGTCAACAACTATTTGTAGATTATCACGCACGCACGCACGCGCGTAGCTGCTGCGCGCTGGAGTGTGAGTGTTTGGTCAAAAGTCTCACAACACAAGCAGTAACAGTCTCCACAAACACCAAAAACAGACACTAGGTTTGTCAGAAGTTGATTCGCTATGAGAGGATCAGCAAAGTCTCCGTGTCAACACAGAGCAACGGACTGAAATATTTGAAAACTCCACCTGTGTGCTTACAACGTCATACTCTCTGATTGGCTCATTTCGCTGTCAATCAAAATTGAATTAGCCTGAGACAGATCATCCAATCATCATCCATTATTCCAGCGTCCGGAACAGACAGATCCAGCCCACTGCTCCATAGACCTCCTGTGAAGCCCGGCGTCCGATGGGCGGGACTAAGTGCGTCATAACCGAGCATTTATCCAATGAGCGTCTAGTTTGACTGCAGTGGATCAACCCCTAAATCCTGTCCCATTGAAGTCAATTGAAGCTGAACTTCACCACTGTTTATTAACACTGTGACGCTGCGGTAATGAATGAAGAACGTCACGCTGTCAGTTTCCTGTTATAAGAAGCTGATTCTGAACTAAACATACATGTGTTCTGTCATATATTTAGTCAATGAAATGTACACACAACACTACATATTTGACCACTGATTTTAGGGGAAGCTGAGGTTCCCTTGTAGTCTTAAAGCATCCGCCACTGTTCCAGGGGTTATGGAAAAGTGAACAGGAAAGGAAATAGGAGGGACTATTCAGACGCAGCCTTCATCCTTATTGGAGGTACAGGATGGAGCATTTGTATGAAGGATAAATTAATACCTACAGATATATAACATTAATAAATAAATCCCTCAATATCTAAATATGTCATAAAGAAATAAATAGATCACTTGATACCTAAATATATGGCATAAATGCTATTTAATTGCTTTATTTATGACTTTTATATTATGTCGATAAATATAAATAAATATATTATTATTTATAACAATTAATTGTTATGCAGATGAGGGGGCTGTCCACACTGGCTGAACTTTGTGCCTATTGGTTGATCGGCAAACTGTTATTTCGCCAACCCAAAAGTGACAATCAAACCCACAAGCCGGTAGTTTTCTATCGATTCTGCTGGCAACACATGAGATATCCGACCATGTGGCAGATGGACACGGTCAATCAATATACCCCTTCCTGCAAATACCTGAATAACTGAGGGGCAAAGGTTGTGTTGGTGAACAACTTTAAATATAACACGCTATCAGTCAGGTTTTCCACTACAAAAAGTAAATAGTCCCGACTTGTAGTGTTACTTTCTACCACATCATCTCAGCACGTTTAGCTCTGTAACAATCTCCTGATTTAAATGGGATCACCTGCATTGACTGCCTATTGCTGCACCCTTTCAATTCAAACTACACTACCTGGCTATAGGAAGCAAAGCATGTGCAGTTGATCTGCAGTCTGTACAGTCCATTTGTGCAGCCTCATCTGCATCACATTTCATTGTGCATGCATGCTTGCATAAATAAATAAATAATATCTTTTATGACATATTTAGGTATTAAGTGATTTATTCATTTTTAATCATTTTTACCGCATATATCTGAAGGTACTTTTATTTATTTATCATTATTTAGGCCAATTCATTTATGTATTTATTTCAAATGTTGGCAGAGTTAGTTATCCATACATTTGAGTGTGGCAAGGAGAACACAGGAATGAGTTCAATCAGCTGAACTTCTGAACCTCACCCCAGAAGCCAGCTGTCTTTTTGGTCTCCCTCCTTTAACCAGTGGAACGCCATTGCTGGACAATTTCATACCAGTAACTACAGGAGCAAAGCCAAAAAGCTTTGCTATTTTTGTGCTTTTAATGTGAAAGCTTCCTCCACATTGAACCGCAGTGCCTCAATATTATCTGGGTGTCTGAGCCAGAGATTGAGAAGGCTACAAACTGCTTTGTGACATTGCTTTCAAACTCTTGGCGAGGTGGACTCAGATGCCTTAGATTCAAAAAGTTGACAGAGATATGGATTGGTGTGATTGTACCATCTATTTGCCCCTGAGTGCATCCATTTTGGCCAGTGGATTAAGCAGCCTGCTGCTCATGGACTTAATTAGGTCGACTAAGCTGTCAAGTAGCTTAAAGGGCTGCACCTGCTTCCCCTCAAAAAACTTAATGGTCTGCAGCGTGTGGCACACATCATTGCAATCTGTGAGCATTGCTCCCACAGCTGATGACCTCATATAGCCTTGTAGACCTCCACTGATATGGACTACTTACTACAGGGGAGGGAGTGATTGGACGCATGACTGACAGTAAGCTGCAGAGATCAACACACACAGCGGATAAGAATGAAATCTTTAAGGCCATACGCCTCCATCAGCACTTCCACCATTATTAATCCTTGTCATAACCAAGGCATTATCAAGAAAATCCATAACAGCATGCACTAGAGATCTGACATCTCAACAAGCCCCAAACATGCTGACACAAATGTCTGTTTGGTGCCAGTGAAGTGCCTCATTATCACAACCCACACTTACCAAAAACACACCGGTAAGCAACTTTTTTCAGGGAAAATGGTGCTCAAGCACAACTAATCCTCAATTCCTCTACCAGCCTTTTTTTTTTTTTAACCAACATTTATTTATTTCTTCTTTGGCAGGATTATGTCAAAAATAGTCAACAGATTTTTACAAAATTTTCACCAAAGAAAGACCTTAGGGCTTAGGCCATGGACGACCGCATCACATTATGTTTTGGTTAATAATTTTTCTGTTCCGAAAAGGACAAAAAAGTAGTTATTTGATTTTCATTTTAAAACTCAAGATTTAGATTCAAGGCACTTTCTCAAACAGGGATAAACAAAAACTTCATTTTCTGTTTTCAAAAACCAAAAAAGGAAAACAAAATTAAATGTTAGAAGACAGAAACAAAAAGTTGCCGTCATCAAAGTAAGAGCACACCTTATCACGCCTGCTGCTGCTTCTAGGCTTTTATTCTGAAGGCCATCTATGCCACCTTTACTCCTGCAACCTGCTCAGCTGTGTCTCAACTTTTCATTAACACCCCCTGTATTTATCCACTCATTTATTGTGACCAGCATTCCAGCAGTTTTCCGATCAATAAATTCATTCTGGCTATTTTCTTTTGTATATATTAAGGCTCCAGTGTTCTGACTTCCTCCTCACATATTTCAGCTCCTCCGAATACAGAAATTCATTGAAATAACTCTTAATTTTTTGCCCCTAAACCCTGCAATTGTCTGCAATATTTTCCACAATCTCCCCCAATTAAATAAAAATTGGTCTCAAAATCAAGGATATTTCAGTAAAGTTCCTGCAGAAACTGTATTCTGTCACTTAATGCCTGTTAATGTCAGTGGCTTACGTATGTTACTAATAAGTGGAAGTGCAAACAGGGCACAACTGGTCCATATTTAGCCCCTGAACTAAAGAGTTTGACAGTCCTGCATTAAGTTAGCTGCAGCAGTGGGGTCTGAAAAAGCAGCTTTACATGTGATCACGTCATTATAGAACAGTTCCCAGCACTAGCTAATGCAATGTGATCTCTGCTTTTCTGGCAGAATCATGAGCAGTTCTTTTTTGTGATGAGTTCCATGAAATGACTTGTTTTTTTTGTATTTAATGAATAAAGTTGAATTGACTTAGAAGCATGTTTTGAGTTGAGTGGTGTTCTCTTAGAGTGCACAGTGGCTTAGTGGTTAGCACATCTGTCTTTTTTTTTTTTTTTTGAGAACTCAGATTTTATTTTCTCTACATTGAAAAAAAGACGACAAGATGAATGAAAAGGAGCAGAAAGAACATCTGCCCCCTCGATAAAAAGATTACTACATTAAACAATGGCAAACTGCAACACAGTAATATTTAATGTAAACCCACAATAGATATATATATATATTAAACATGTTCATCCCACTTTCTGCACTTGTTCCCTCAGCAGTCATTTCTCCTCACATCTTCAGAATAACAGCAGCAGCTGCAAGAACACCAGCTAAGAAGACACACAGTGTCAGCCATGTGGGGGTGCCCAAGTATGAACGGATACCCTCCCAGCCTCCCTGTTCTGCCATTCAGTTGATCAAGTGTTGTCTGAGGTAGTTCATGGTTCATCTTATAACAGTTTGGATGATATCACAAACTTAGTTTCCAAGACCTTTGATGATGAGTCGACAGGCGAAGTAGAAAAGTGCACCCAGCTGACCACCCCATTAGAGAACATCTCATGGGCTACTTTCAGAAAAGTAGGAGTGAGGTTTGGGTCATCTATCATCCTTTGCAGCTCTGCATTTTCATCCCACTCCTCTCCAATCTTCTGCAGGAGAAGACTGAGCTTCTTGTGGTTCGGGTTGGTCAGCTCGGAACCACCCAGCTGCTCTCTGATCACTAGCTCTTCATGCTGCTGCACTTGCTTTTAATAGAAGAGCTCCCAGTTCTTGCATCTGGTCTGTTGAATTCCCTTAGGAGCAGTGCAGGACTCCCAGCAGGTGCAGGAGAAACTCACATAGCACAGTTCACTGTATCCTCCCACCAATGAGCCACGCCGCTGCATCAACCAGGTTGGGAAAAAAAAAAAAAAAGAGAAGGTCCTGGGGTGGACATTTGGATCCTTTCTGTGTGGAGTTTGCATGTTCTCCCCATGCTGTGTGGGTTTTCTACAGGGACTCCAGCTTCATCCCAAAAAAAATGACTAAGGTTGACTGGAATTTCTAGATTGCCTTTAGGAGTGAATGTGAGTGCGAGTGGTTGTCTGTGTTGCCCTGTGATGGACTTGTTTCCTGTCCAGGGTGTACCTGCGCTTAACGTTCATTGAAAGCTGGAGATAGGCACCAGCAGACCCCCGCGACCCTGGGAAAAAAGCAGTTCAGAAAATGGATGGATGGATGGTGTTCTTATGTCACACATTTTGGCGTAGTATTCAGTCTTACTCTAAATGTAGTATGCCCATGTATCATCACCAATAAACAGCTTTAACCAACCTTTAAAATCAGGGTTTGATTCCTCTCCTTTCTGTATTTCTGAGTTAATAGTTTGATGATGTGCTTGCTAGCTAGATGTCAGACAGAAACACACAGAGGACAAGATGAGGAGTTACAGACACTGTGAGTCATTTTTTAGTTTTAAATCCCACCCTGAATACACTAGTGGCAGTTTCAAGTATGATGCATGTGTGATTCTTCTTCATCATCAGGGTCTGTTCGGTTTTGTTTGTGTGAAGTCCTTGTGGTCCTTTTAGTTTTTCTGAGAGTCTATGTTTATTCTGTTTTTGTGTCGAGCATCATGTGTTAAGTCTTGCTGGTGTCTCCACGTCCCAGTGATGTCAGTGTGTTTGGGTTGTGACTGATTAGCTGCCTCATGTTTTGCACCCAGGTGTGGCCCGTTCCCAATCAGGCCTCCCTCACTATTTAGCTGACTGCTTGGACAGAATGGCTGCTAGGTTGTTGTCAATGTTACCCTTGGGTGTGTCTGTGTTTTTGTCTCCCCGGTTTCCACATGCCTTTTTTGGATTTAGTTTTTTTGTTGCCTTGAGAATAATAAATGGACTGGTATTATCAACGTTAGCCCTGCCTGCCGCCTCCATCTGTCTAGATGTGGAGCGGTAACCATCTCTTCTTATGGTGAATGCTGGGCCTGTGAGGCCACTCCCGTCCCAAAAGAATTAAATAGACTCCATCCCAAAATAAAAAATCTTGAGGTCTTCAAAAACTTCTTCCGAATTAGTAAATTTTAAGCTGAGGGTCGTCAAAAGCCTTCCTAAAACGATCCTCATTAGTGTTACTATATTAAATCCCAGCTTTGTTTTCATTGAAAAGTACTGTCAGTATGTAACTTGTCTCATTCATGAAAGAAATTCCTTTGGGCTCCTAATGACTTTAAAAAATTGTTTAGAAAAACAATCTGTTGAAAAACAAAACAAAAAAACTATCTAAACACTGACTGCCTGGAGCAAATCAATAGGGGGTAAAACTATATTATTGAAAAAACTTTTAACTTTACAAAAACTACAACATAGTCAAAAGGAAATGTACACGGTAAATCTCCACTGACACACTCCTTAAAGAACGAGGCAGCGGCCCAGTCTCAGAGATAAAAATGCAAGTTTAATTGCATTCGCTCTTTACACACTGTTTCTCTAATACATGCCTCTTATAAAACAACATACATACAGTTGCAAAAAAAAAAAAGCACCTGAGATGGCAATGAGAGCGTCTTCAACTCCAGCTCCACAGAGGAATCCTGGTTACCATGGTTACATCACATCATTAGGTGGTGGTGTTTGAAGAGACGGGTGTGCTCCAGTGTGTTTGTCACCGTCAGAAGAGCTTAGCCATGAAACATAGGACCATACATATCATCTGGATCTATACATTAATAATAATATAGATTAATGGATCAACATCCTAATTAGATAATGTAGCAACATTATTGATAATTACACATAGGTTTTAAAAACTGCACAGATAATTTCTTTTTTTTTTTCTTGAAAAAAAAAAACCAACATGCATTTATATTTATATACTGCACGTTCTTAAGTCTTTTTCTTCTTCCTGTTGTGTCGACTATATACGTAGGTCACTTAAATATTTACAGTGATTTCTTTACAGCTATTGGTCCAGCCCACTGAAAATAAGATGCTTCTTTTACTTAGTCTATAAGGAAGAGGAAAGCAAGAAGGAAGGCAACATGGAGACGAGAGGGCTGTGAGGAGCAACATGGGTCCCAGACCCGATGCATTCAGGGCTACACAGAGGTCTCCATGCTCCATGTCAGGTGAAGAGGGGAAGAAAGGTTGTGTCCTGCTGTAGCACAGGAACAAAGGGTTCTCCTATACCATGGTGCGATGGTTGTCTCATCCATGGCACTGCTTAGTGGATTGTCCCAATTTGGGTTTTTACAGCTGTCTCTACATCCCGAGCAGCTGCCCGAGCACCATCCTGAACTGCTGCGTGTATCCTGCCAGCTCTGTCACACGCTCAGTCATGTCTCGGACGGCTGCAGGGGAAGGATACTGCAGCGCTGCCGCCTTCGTACTGATCACAATGTCTTTGAGTTTTTCACAGAGGCTGTTGCTGCTCTGTGCTACTCGAGCCCTCACCTCCGGAGACTTGGCCTGGCGTGACAGCGTGTCTCCGATGAAAACCAGTTTGTGTGCGCTGAGGATGACAAACTTGCTGTGTGCCACAAAGATCTTTGGTGGCTGGTTGGAGTTGACGGCTGTGAAGAAGGCATCAATGGCATTGGTAACAGTGGTGATGTTCTGCTCACACTGCTCCTGGTAGAAGAGCAGCAGCTGCTGATCACTGTGGCACAACTTGGTGGAGGACGTCTCTCCGGGACAAGTATTTACTGGCTGGTTGCCTAGGGGATGGTGGGGAGGCGGAGTCCAGCCCGACATGTCATTGTTAATTGGTTGGGTGACTTCCTGTTCTAGTCGCTCAAACTGTTTTATCTGTTAAAAAGACAACAGGGGAAGAAGATAAATACCACATACACACTCAAGTACGGATCAGGCCACATTTTTCTGTGGCCAGTCTGAACCCAACAGAGCAGTGATCAAACCCAACCAGTTAAAATCTCTTTTTTCATACTAAGCCTGCTTTTATTAAGCAACTAGAAACTTCACGTGCACATTAACACAGGCACACACACTCTCTGTGTGTGTCACACTGCTGTGTAAACCCTAAAGCCTGCACGTTGTCGGGCAGTGGCTACGGAGTGTGCAGCGCTGCAGGTTTGAGTCAGAATACGAACGTGATCGCATCTAAACAAATCCAACGTGGTGATTTGGCAACTTTATGCTGTTTGTTTACTACTATTACAAACTATTACACACACACACACACACACACACACACACACACACACACACACACACACAGTACCTGCTGTTGCTCCAGGAGGGTCTTGCTGTGTCTGATGAGGTTTCCTTTCTCGAGTAGCTGTCTTTGGTTTTTCTCAAACTCTTCCTTGCCCTGGCCATTCAACGCATAAGCACGCACACACGCACACAAACACACAAGCACACAAACACACACATAGATTTCTTAGAGCACTTCTTACTGATAGCTGCAGTAGGATCATCATGTTAAGTCTCCAAGGTAGTTTACTGCATGTGAATGACTATATATGTGGGACGGTGGGATTTCCACTGCTTACACAAAGTGAAGCCACGTCTTTAGTATAGGCACATTTCATGCTGCAGTGTGAAGGAAAATATGTGCGCATACCTGCAGATGTACGTAGTCATAGTCCTCCATCCAGCCTTCCTCTGTGGTCTCATATGGCCTGTCCACACCCTCTTCTTCCTCTGCTGCTGTGAACTTTGGAGGGGAGGGAAGGGGCCGAGACTGAATATTCACTCTCTCCCCTCCCTGGTAGCTTCCACTTCCTGACCCTGTCAGGTGACCACTCACTTCCCCTGGGATTGGAGGCAGTGGAAGCTGCTGCTGCTGTTGACGGGGAGTCCGTTTGAAAAGCAGCGAGGCATTTCCGTGGAGAAATGAGGCTAACTGCTTTGCATCATCTGGAATGCCTCTCGCTGTCATGACAAGTCGGTCCAAGTCATCCCCTCCTGGTGGGGGCGCTGCAAGTGCTGTATACGACCAAGAAAGTGCATCCAGGCTCTGACTGTGTTGAATTAGGCTCTGGAATACCTCCTCCATCTTCCCGACCTGACGGCCCAGTTTGGTTTGCAGTGAGCGATCAGTAGCCTGACCAGCATTCGCCACAGCTCCCCGAGCAAATTCTAGAAAGTCTCTGACAGCGGCTCGAACTCGATCGGCAGCCTGATGAATGGCAAGCAGGTTCCCCTCTAAGTGAGCAGGGCTCCTCCAACTGCCTGTGATGAAAGACATCATGAGGGAAACACTGGACTCCACAGCCTGCTGCAGGCGAGTCAGGCGCTCCATGGCCTGATCCAGGTCTAGGATCAGGGGTTTCCCAAGGGCAGGGACTGAGGACGTGTCCCGGACAGGGACCATGTCCAAGGAGGACGTAGAGTGGTTGCTGCGTGTGCTGCCTGTGCTGGATGCAGACAGACGCTTTGAAGACATCGTCAGATCCTCACTGGTCGACTGTGCATCGCGAACAACCTACAAAACAAGAGGTGACGGATCAATGCAGAGATCTTGTGACACTGACATGGCTGTAAGCCTAACAAAACCCATGATGACCATAGGCAGGACACCAGCCAATCAAAAACAGAGGGAGGAATTACAAAGGGCCATAAAGATAGGATAACCAAATCACTGTATTTCTTCATTACACCACATTACATCTACATAAGGTCATTTCAGATAGTTTTTTCCCTTAGTCATGCTACATCTCTGTACATTCAAACAACAGTCACCATGAATAAGTTTCAGTATAAATCCTGATGACTACACATCACTATTGCCATCACCATGAAGACTGCTCCTGTGAGGTTGGGTCAAAAGAGGTTCCTATATAAATGTTCTCAGTAGACCATTTCACAAGTACAATCTTAGCCTGCGCCAATTTGATTGACACCACGGGTTGCAGGGTCATTTGTGATAAACAGAGCATTTTAAGGGGGGCAGTTGAAAAATAAGGGGTAAAATAAGACAAAGCAGAGGATCTAAGTCAGGGGTGTCCAATTCTGGTCCTCAAGGGCCACTATCCAGCATGTTTTAGATGTTTCCCTCTTCCAAAACACGTGATTCAAATGATCAACTCCTCATCCAGCTCTGCAGAAGCCTGATAACAATCCTAATCATTTGAATCAGGTGTGTTGGAAGAGAGAAACATCTAAAACATGCTGGATAGTGGCCCTCGAGGACCGGAATTGGACACCCCTGATCTAAGTGCTTTAATTACAACAGCATTCATAACCAGGTAGGTTTCTTATCCTGTGGAAGTCATTGTGCCATACATGTAACCTTCAACTCATCATTTATATATAGTCTAACATTATTTTGGGGTTAACATATAAGTGAAATGCAAACCCACTAATACTTAAGATTCCGTACGGAATTTCAGTTTTAAAGCTGCGCTCACTATGATGGAGCAGTTCTTGTCATGTCCTCATTAAGTTACACTTGTACTGTAATGGATGGTGTTTTCAGGAGGTCTTGGTAGCTTTGCTTCCTCCTGTTGCTCGGCTTGTGATGTCGAAGCCGAACATCAACAACTTCAGGCTGCTGCGATGCAGTAAACACAAGGCATCTGTCTTTCCTTTGTGTCAACTTTTATGTTCCATTTTTGAAGAAAATGCTTTAATGCAGAACCCACCTATGGTTTAATGTCGTCAGAAAACACACAACTATTATCAGCCGTCAGGGAACAGCATTAAACGCAGTAAAATAAAACATTAGATTGCTGTAACTTACTGTCTACGTGCAGACACACTCAGAACAAATATAATATGAAGCTCTTTAAAGTTGTTTATCACAAATGACCATGTGACCCCTGACCTCACCAGCCCCTGTGCCCAGTTACCAAAGGTTACATATAGAACATTTTTAATTTAGATTTCAATGTTTCCTACAGATATATATGTATATTACACGTATATACATACATATGTGCATACGTGTACATACAAGCATCCAAATGTAAACTAAAATAAGTGGACATTGACATCGTCCTACCTGTGGTGGTACATCGTAGACATACTGTTCTCTTCTGTCTTCTCGCTCACGGGGAAAGTCGTAAACATCCTGGGTGGAGTGACCTCCGGAGCGCAGGATGGCAGGAATGTCATAGATGTCCTGAGGGGCCTTAGTCACTCCTTTGTCTCTGTGGTAATGCTTCTCTGTCAGGATGGGGGGCGGGATGTCATACACGTCCTCTGGAATCGGAGGCTCGTTGTCATCGTCATTGAGGCTGTTCTGAAAGTACTGCCCTGGAGCTTGGGCTTTCAGTTTGGCAAAGTGTGGTGGCACATCATAGGTTTCCTCCTTAATCAGCTGAGCATCATGAATATCTTTACTGACGGATGGTGGAAAGTCATAGACCTGCCGGAAGCAAAACAACTGTTAGAGCTGATAATCTACAAATACAAACGGTATCTGAGCAACTTTGTAATCATAAACCAAAGTTGGAGTGGGACACGTTATCAGTCTGACTTGTGGGGACATTGGTATGACTGTCTTTTTAAAATGCAATTGTAATTATTTGTCTAGTATTTTTATTTTATTTTTAATGGACTACAAGTCCGTAGTAAAGTTGAATTGAATAAACTAATGTAGGCAACACAAATAGCAACCTACTAATATTTAGTAGACTATTATAGCCTGAAAATCAAAAGGCCTAACAATATCAGCATTTAATGAAAAGGCACAAATGTATTAGACCTATATACATTTGAGAAGCATTTTGCTGAGGAATATAATATAATACTAATATAACTAATATTAATGTAACTATAATGTACAAAAAAGGGTTGAATATAATAAATGGATCTTTGACTTGTTAAAACAATAATATTTGCTGAACTTTAAGACTTGTACCCCTGCTGTAACACATTACATTATAAACTAAGAAACATAATTACTGTTACTGGTACTGGTACTGTACAATGAGTTACGGCATTACTTTTATGTAGATTAGTAAACTAATTAGGAGCAGAAAATAAACTAAAGGAGTGGATACTTTTTAAGTATCTAGTTCTTTAGGACGTGCAGAAAGTAACACAATCCTAAACATCAAACATGTTTTTCCACTCAATACCTTTATAACTGAAAATCTCAACAGCCAAAAAATCTGCTCTTCAAGCACAAACTGCAACTATTTGATCGAATAATCAATTCTTTCACAACCAAAATGTCACGATTGGGTGAAATATTTCTAATCTGCCTGACCCCTTATTTGAAAATTAAATATAATGACACAACCCCCTTCTAAAAACAACAGAAAAGTGCTGTTCAAAACCTTTTCAGGCAATAGCCTCTTCCTAAAGGATGAGTGTACAGTGCATACAGGGGGTGTGGCCTCAGTACCCCTGCAGTAAGCAGTGTGTCATGTGCATGTGACTGAGGAATAGCAGAGATATTCTCAGGTAAACTTGCATTAAATCAGGTTGTTTATAAGTCAAGATAATGCTAAATATATACATATACATATATTTAACATCCCTGTTGAAGGCTAACCTTTATTTTTGTAAATTCCCCATATATTCCCAATTAATGTCAATGGAAAGTTTACAACTTTGAAAATTCATGGAATTTTGCAACCCTAAACATGCATCATAGTGGTGCCAGAGCCTTATAGAGAGAGAGTTGTGTCAACTCTGTTCACTCCAATGGTTCAGTTTTTTTCACAGCAATGGTGATTCATGCAGACTCGCATTCATTCCCCAGAAGTAAGTAGTTCACTGATGAAGCCACAGCAGAGAGAGTTTGTGATGCATTTTTTGAACGGTAAGACGTTTAAATAATCATATTGATATTATTATTATCAACGTATATAAACTCATTAACGTGCGCATTAAAGCATGTTAGCTGATTATTCCCTGCTAAACTAGTAGATGAAGGGATAAATAGAAGATAACGGGTAAGGATATGCTCACGTTACTGGATAAAGTAACACAGCGTTAACCTCAAGGCTCAATTATTTTGATGCCATTTCATCCAACGACGTGGAATTAGACAAAATAAGAAATTAAATAAATAGAATAAAATACTTTTAAACTTAATTTATTTTTGCTGTAGTAAATTAAATTGATGAATTAAATATTACTTTAGGACATATGATTGTACAGTGATGAGTGAGAAATGAGGAATGGATTTTTGGAGTACGAGCTAGGATGATAAATTTAACGTTAAACAACAACAATGAAGAAAGCTATTTTTGTGATATTGCTTTGAATTTATACTGCTGCTGCATATTTCACATTTCTAAACAGCAAACTTAAGCAAAAAGGCAACTTATGGATTTAATTTTTTAAGCTTTGAGTTTCTTCTAGCTGTAATTATCATGTATAAACTCAGCTAATTATGATCATGGCAGAGGGAAAGGGAAGTTAGAAGCTCTAAGTGAGATTGAAAGCACACAGCAGTTTAAAATAGGCCAACAATGTTGAAAATGCTGTCAATAATGCAGTTATTGACGCCAAATTACCGAAAATTCCAGTGTTGTCAATTGATTTGAATAGGCTGCCAGTGACTTCCAGGGTACGAATTCAGTCTTACATGAATCACGTGACGGTGAAGGATTTTGGACTTCCATTGTCGCAACTCTCTCTTTATATGGCTCTGAATGGAGCCAAATGTCTTTCCTAGTGCGAGTGCATTACAAGAGTTTCCCTCCTGATAATCTAGATTAGGTTACGAGTTATGAAGAGAACATGTGTAGGTGGTTGTCATGTTAGTTCAGCAGCCAATCAGAGCCAAATGGGAGGTTGTGTGTACTGGTGAACCAGAAAAAACCCCATTAAAACTGTACTTAGCTTTTCCCTTCCATGACAATATTTAAAATACATAAAAAATATGTCTTCACCTATTAACAACACATTTACAGTTTGCATTAACAAGTATACCCCTGTAATTGTAGAAAATATTGAATTCATTTAAAAAAAAACTTCACCCTAGACCTTATGTAAAACTTAAAAATGCATCAATTTACCTAAATTGTGTAAAAAAAAGAAGAAAAATGACTTTCTGAATTTAAAATAAAATGTTTGTATGTGTTAACTGTTCTTTTGTATGAAGGCAAAACGGTTCACCACTTGATACTTTTATTCTTTCACTCGATATCAAACACATACACAGGGCAGCTTTAAACATCTATTACCAAATTGTATAAATTAATGACTTACTGTCTGCTGTGGAAGCTTGTCACTGTTTGCTGGAGTGTCATATATGTCTTGACCACTAGAGGGCCCTTTAACCACCATGGGAGGAGTATCATACACCTACACACAGAAGGAACACATCAGGTTTACCCACACAACCAAAGGCATAGTCAGGGGCCCACAATGACCTACACACATGAATAGTTATATGATAAGATTAGATGACAGATTAAATGACCGTTTAGAGCAGTGGTTCTCAAACTTTATTGGCTCAAGTACCCATTTTCTCTTATTCCTTAATCCAAGTACCCACTTTGTCTGACTTTAACATTTTGCTCGGAATCCTTTAAAAAAACAACCATAGAACATAATGATGGAATGAATGAGTGATGACACACATTTTAAAGAATCTCATTTTGTAAATAAGTGGAAAGAAACAGTATTTAATGCAGTGGTTCCAAACCTTTTTGGATCATGTCCCCATTTTTCAAGAATTTCTGCGACCCCAAAGACATTTTTTTCTAGAATTAGTTTTTGATCATGTTTGAGCTTCAAGATATATATATATATATATATATATATATATATATATTTTTTTTTTAATGCATTTTGGTTTAACTAGATTCATAAAGTGAAAGTATAGAAATAGTTGTTTAAGATTGTGTCTTGTTTTAATTTTGAAAACGAAAAATTTGTCAATGCTGTCAAAGGTCAACACCACAAGAATTCAGTTTAGAAATTTCTAAAACCAATCTTCATTCGTCAGAAATTTCTGGCGACCCCATTTAAACTCCAAGCGACCCCACATGGGGTCCCGACCCCAAGGTTGAAAATACCTAATTTAGTGGCTCCTGAATAGATTTATTTCTATAGTTTGTATCATTCCTGGTCATCTCACGCCTGGGGCGAAACCAAGACTGACACCTTATTTATTTATCCCCCCTCTCTCTCTCTCTCTCAAGTACCCCCTGTAGTGCCATCGTATACCCCTAGAGGTACACGTACCCCCATTTGAGAAACACTGGTATAGAGAACACACTCTTATTCTTGTTATATTCTGTGAATCCTGCAGCAGCACAAGTGGTTTAGTTTTACACTGCAGTATAATGAAAAGTGTAGTTGTTAGCACATCTTCTGTGATTCCTCTGATCATTCCATTTTTGATTCAATATTTTTCATACAGAATCAACACCTTTTCTTCATACAAACACTTTTGAAACGAGCATGTCATTCTGTGGTTTATGATCCATCTATTTAGTAATATTCTGATGTGTTTTATCCATCCAGTTCTATTCATACATCCCTTTCCACTAACTCCAACTGGTTGAGGTAGTTATACGTACAAAGCACCATTTGTCAACTCTCTTTTAGTAAGCACCATGGAAATAGACTTTACAGCTGGCATCGAGGCGTGCATAAAGATGTGAGTCGAGTTAACCTACGATACATTAACATTTTACATTCATCACACAGTTTCTCTGCTGTCGACCAGTTAATCATCAATGTAACCAGCTCCCCTGCTGCACAGCATCATGGGGGGTGTACTAGTAACTATTTTTGCTCACATGGATCCCACAGTAGGTTACACCCTAAACAGGACACCACTCTGTAATACATGCCGTAGGACAGAGTCCACAATAGACGATAAACCTCAAATATCATCATTTCAGTACAGAAAGCAAAGAAGAAAGTAGATATCTACGATAAGAAACAACACTACAGAATTTACAAAGTCAAGTTTGTTTTTTTTTACCTTTGAAGTTAAAAGGTTTATTTAGGTTTAATCAAGGGATCAGTCAAAGGTTTTGAAATGAAGCTTTCCTGCTCTCTGTTCTTTGCACCCTGGGTGTACAGTAGAAGAGTGTTTCCAAACCTTTTTTGGCTCATGTACCCCCCCGAGGCCTCAATTCTGATTAGGAGAACGCTTCGTCACCTCAATTTAGTAACCTTTCTTGTTTTATTTACATGTTGTTAATGGCTTGAAAATGTCAACCTGTACTTTTAACGCACACTAAATATCAATTTTGTGCATTACAATTATTGTATAGCAGAGAATATATTTACCTAAATTTTTAGTAATGTGCAGAACATGTTAGTAACAATTTAGTAGGATATTAAGGCCACAATATTGTTTATTCCATTAATGCAGTTTATTGTCAACGGGTGGAAAAGCTGTTGGATGAGCGTGTACAGTGTCTGAAATAGGCTTAAAAATGACTCAGCATGTTG
This sequence comes from Gouania willdenowi, assembly GCF_900634775.1. Taxonomy (NCBI): domain Eukaryota; kingdom Metazoa; phylum Chordata; class Actinopteri; order Blenniiformes; family Gobiesocidae; genus Gouania; species Gouania willdenowi. The sequence goes on along the minus strand of NC_041049.1, from coordinate 29,815,538 downwards.
GAAATAGATTCATCAATGATTTCAAGTACCCCTACAATGTGTTCAAGTACCCCTGGTTGGGAACCACTGCTGTACAGTAACTGTAGATTACCAGTATTCAGTCTGAATCACATTTAGCTCATTTTGCCTTATTTCTGGTTGACATTGTTTTTACTGTGTATGTTTTTACTGTATGTTGATGCCATGCTGGTCCTGGACTCTCTTGAAAGAGACGTTTTTAGTCTCAAATGGACCCTCTTATTTAAATAAAGGATAAATATATTGTTAGAGAGGATTCCCAGTAACCTACCAAGTCAGTCAACAATAACAACTCAAAAAGGGATTAGTCTGACCCGTACACTGTACTGCTGGCGAGTGGGCGGTACATCATATATGTCCTGCTGGGTTGGAGGCAGATGTCTGGGTGGGATGTCGTATTCATCCTGATGTGGTTTCACTGTGTCATAGACATAGACCTGTCCAACTCGGGTAGGAACGACCACCTGTGCACAGAACCATAGAAGAAGAGAAATAAGAAAATGATTTATTTTTGCTTGCTCCACATCTGGCAGAATATACAGATTCAAACAAGGCTCAGAGAACAAATGCAACCAACTCTCCAAAACTTAGAGATACAGATAATACCTTCAGGTCATAGTCAGTGGGCACACTGTGAAGCTGGTTTCTTCACTTTAAAATGTGGTTCAATATTTCATTATAACTCTCCCCAACAAAAACTCTCCCACAGGCAATAAAAACAGAGCAGGGGTCCTGACATTGTTGTCTTGGGAACCAGCCAGACCTATTGTTTGCCTGTTTAAACTTGTTTTATCTGCTTTAGATGAAGAGTCAACCAGCCAGCCTGGGAAAGCACAACAAGGTCTAGTTAGACCAAACCTCCAGACAGAGACACGCGCACGTACACAAACACACACGACTCATTTAATCTGATCGGCCAAACTCTTGTTGCTATTCTATGATATATACACAACAGAAATCACACGAATTAAGTCTCTTTTCTCCTGTGGCAGATATTTGTGTGACATTTTGATAGAATTTTAAAAATAGATGGTTCACTTCTACAAATGAAAATGTAGCCTATGATATTGATGACTTCTCGAATGTGTATCTTTATTTATCTCTGATCTCTGCTTTGATGTCTGTGTGCGTAAGTGTGAGTGTATGAACAGGTCATGTGACTTAGGTGCCTGTCAGAAGTAGTTACTCAGTGGTTAGTAAGTATTTGTCAGATTGTAAACATTCAAGTGTAACAATACTAGTTAGAGATCAATCAGAAATGGGATTGGATGATTAATAGAATTATTGTAAACATATTCCTGCTTATCAATCTTAAAGAATGCAATAATTAAAGAAATGCCAGGTAACATTTCCACAGAACAGATTGGAGAAAAAAACGTATGTTGTTAAAACAGACTAAAGCGTGAATTAATGCTTGGACGTGATTTGTAGGAGAGTTATTTTTTAATACAAATGGTGGCCAACGTTTGGGAACAGTTTAATCAGGACGTCCACATATTGTTAAGGACCTATAATGATAGTGACTCCCAGAGATGGCCAAGACCTCTCCCCCTAAAGGCGGGCATACACTGTGCGATTATTTCAATCATTGTACTCAGCTCTAGCTGAAATTGTGCGACTCAATTGCAGAGTCCAAATGTGCTCAGCTCACGATTCATGTTCTCACACTATACAGACTGACACGACATGTCAGGGTCTTGTTTAAGGAAATGCAATCAATAAAGAGCACAGGGACCCACACACAACACAGTTACATCTATGATTGACTTGCCTCTCCTCAAGCAGTGCTATCACACAGATAGATGTACATAGGTGCACTTATGATGATACGCACACATTTTGTTTAAGCAGAAAGAAGAATAAATCCACAGCATTAAATCTAGGTTTTGGTATCATCAGAACTACAGTACTGTACGAGGAAGGCCAGATCGGCAGCAGGAACTGTTTATGAGGTCAGTGATACAGTGGAGAGGTGACAGGTATCTTCAGGACTGTGAGTACATTAGAGATCAGCTCTGAATTAATCCCTGTTTGCAAAGATAATTGAAAGGTTGACAGAAGATATTAGATGGCAGTCTGTTCACAGATGATTTTATCATCCATAGTGAAAGCAAGAAGCAGGCAGAGAACCTTATAGGTGGAGAGAAGAGAAACGAGATGAAGGGAAGTCAGCTGGAGCAGGACACAATGTAGCTAAATGAGAGTTAAAGAGGTGGACAGTTTAAGATGAATGTGTACAGAAAGTAAATGCCAGGTTTCAACCATCCAAAGCAACAAACGGTGCACTAGAGGGGAAGAACGGACTCTAGGCAGGCTGTTAATGTGCAACAGAGTACAGACACTTCATTACTAAATGTCGGACGATATATTGTGGTGATATTAAAATGTGACAAGATCTATTGTTGAGTGGTGTTGCAATATCGCTAATGGTGTGATGTCTACCTTTCCATTCCTGCTACATCTGTTCCAAACGAGCATGTATTTTTAACAGCAGGAGACATAGTCAATGCCCAAAGGTCTCCATTGCAGCTAATTAAAGCTGATTACCGGAGTTTCTAAGAAATCTATGTTTATGAATGATTCTTTTGAAATGCGAAAAAATACCTAACTAGTATATTACTATAATCTACTGCCGGTGGTCATTCATATACATTAAAGGTCCCATGTCATGCTATTTTTCACCCATCTTCATTTGTTCTAAGAACTCTAAAAACATAGTATTAGAGGTATATTTTCCCAAATTCACCTGTTTTCCAGAGTTTTAGCCTCTGAAAAATCACTTTCTGAGCAACTCTACACAAACAGGCTGATTTGCGGCTTACTTATGAATATTCATGAGTGGGCGTGTCTATAGACGGGAGACTGACTTCCTCCTCCCCGCACGGTGACGTAGGGCCAGAGGACGGCCCACCCTCCTCCCACCCACTCCATAGCCGAGCTCATGTTGCTTTATAAACACGAGACAGACGTGGGGGCGGGGCGTTCACCGGTACATACATAGACTAGAAAATACATACAAAGCACTGCGCGAAGGACGCTGCAATGCTCACCTTTGTGGGCGTGTCTGTTTACATGTCAATCACGGCAGAGATCTTCCTGGAGGCGCGGCTTCTCCAGCTCAGTGCCGCATCAAATTCGTCAAAGTGGGAACGCGTCATCAAATTGGAGCGAGGGGTTTGTGCTCATCCTGCAGTAAGAAAGGAGCAAATAACCTTCTAACAAACGATTGAGATAAAAAATGAAAAAAAACACTTTGGGCATGTGTATGAAGCCCAAATAACACGTTTATGATGTTTAAAGCACAGAAAAGTTGATTTAGCATAACATGGGCGCTTTAAAGTGATAATCATCTGTTTTGTCCAACCGCTGTGTCGCATTGGTCACAAACATGTCAGATCATGTCAAAGGCGATACAAGGCGGTATAACGGTTACTAAAAGTGGAACTGCTCCAGGGTGCTACACCGTGGCTGCCCACTGCTCCTCAGAGAGGGGTAAATGCAGAGAACACATTTCATGTATGTAGCTTTACATATATGACAATGATGTATAATGTGTATTCTATATTAAACTATATAATAACAAGAGAGGGGGGAAACAGCACTTTTTCAACTTTCACCCTCTAAAGGATGCTAAAGAAATGTATATCACTATAGCAAAACCATTATGAAGTGATTTTTTCGCAATACTGCTCCTTTAAATGCTCAAAGGGAACAAGTAGCAGTAGATTGGTAGTGAACCCAAACACATCTGGTGAAGCTACGGAGCTCCAGGCCTGTGTGTCTGTCGCTGTTGACCAGCCTCTCTGAGTTTGTCTCCACAAAATCCCACCAATAAAAGATACTACAGAAACAACCACACATAGTCAAATTTAAAATGTATTGAGCAGGAAACACAGAGATGAAAGATGTTCCCCACTCACTTAATGCTATAAACTTATTGCACTCTGTTAGTTTGAAGTGTTTACAAAAAGGATCGACCGATGAGTTTTTTAGGGCTGATACCAATTATTATCGATCAAGGAATCTGAAACCTGATATTTAGAACCAATATTTAGATTAGAGGAATTTTATTTAACCTTCAACATTTTCTGTAGCCTTCCCTTCAATAACCACAGCACTGCATCACAGAGCAGTCCTCTCTCTCTCTCCATCTGAAGCTTCAGTGTTGATTGGCTGTCACTTGCTGTGTAGCCAATCCGTGGGGGCTGTAGGTGGGACATTATGGTGACTTCAGACAAAGAAAGATGGCCGTGTAAGAGCCAAAGTAACGCGTTTCAAAATAAACTTATTTTATGGGCCATTCTTGGAAAAAACAGCCAAAACCGATTATTATAAAAATTACAAATTTAGGCAGTTATTATCGACTGCTTTGATTATTAGTTGATTCTTAGTCCGAGAATATTTTGATAGCGGTCCGATATCAGCAAAAAACCATCTTATTCGGCCTGCAACTATAATCCCCAATATAAGCAGCTACATACATAATTTGTTGAGGTTATTTCTAATTGTCTTCTGATTGAATTTTTATTTTTATTCTTTTCAACTGTAGAATAGTCTTGTGTTGAAGGTTAAAATGTATGTAACCAATTGGTTAATATTTATTTATTTATTGGCAACTTATTTTGGAAAGAAGTTTGACAATTTTCAGTGAGAAAACACTTACTAGTGTGGTTCAAGGGTAACTACAGGTATGTGTAGAAAGTGTGTGGAAAGTATTCAAGCTCAGACATTACTACTTGTAAAGTTAAAAACACATTGGCTGGCCCAAATAAAGGTCACCACCTACATTAACTAAGCAAATAAGTACGAGCTAAGCAAATAATCAGTGCAAGGTCATTATGTTTTAGCTGGCAACAAGTTATTTAACATTCTCTGAAGCAGGGAGTGGCTTCTCATTAGTTAAACAGACATCCCTGTGGTCATGGAAAATATGTTCATCTGTTTTAGAAAGGTCAAGTTATTGTCACACATCAGGCAGAGGAAACATCTAAGGACAATGCTGAATAAACTTAAGTCAAGTTAAGAATTGTCTGATACATTAATAAAAACTGGAAAAAACTGTGGAGAAACATCGTCTTTCAGGAAGGAGGTCGATGGTCACACAAAGTTTGAAACCAAATGATAGAACACCAGAACTCAGGGCTGTGAAATAGTGAAAGTAAGAGCACTTACACACACAATGCAAAGGGAACTCAAGGGGTTGTGACTAAACAGCAGTGTAGCAATAATACATGTTTTTCTTCCCTGATGGCACGGGCATGTTCCAAGATGACAATGGCAGGATTCATCAGGCTCAAGCAGGGAAGGAGCAATTCAGGGAGCATGAAACATCTTTTTCACACATAGATTGGTCACCACAGAGTCCAGACCTGAAGCCCATTGAAAGTCTCTCAAATGTGCTGGAGACAGAATCTCCCGTCATCAATACAAGGTCTTGTGAATCTGGATAGAAGTAAACGAGGCCACAAAGTGAATTTGTGCCAGAGCTGTGTGAATTTATACACTAAAAATGTAAATGTAAAAAATACCTGCAGTGATTTAAAAAAAATGTTTTTCTCTCACCACTTATTTTGAAATGAACCTTTTTTTGTTTGTTTATCAGGCAATGACTTGGTAAAGTAAAAAAAAAAAAATAATAATAATTTCAGATTTCTGCATTTACATTTATTTTTTAAAAACTTTTACTTAAGAAGGCGATCTAAGTCATTAGCTTTGCCAGAGTACAATTTTATCTGTATTTTTACTAACAGCTTGTTAGAGACACTTTCTAACTGTACATATATGTAATCCCAAAGTTGTTCTCATCCACTACTGATCCAGTGTGACCCCAAAAACTCTACCAAAGTGACATTTCTGGTGTTTATACAGACAGAAAGTGTTAATAAAACAATAGCGGATCTTGATTTTTTGGCTTCCACAGAAACACAGGAACATGGCTGCACACCATAAAGAAATCAGAACAAAAATGGCATCAAGTGAATCACGGTCTTGCTTGTCTGGTGAAGAAACACAAGATATCACACTAAGAATGAAGGAACTTCTAAAAGAAACTGGTCCGCTCTTTATTCTTCAACCAGACTCCAATGACGTACAGGTACAGTTTAAAAAAAAAAAAAGGACTGTAAATTATGTGGTTAAGCAGCTTTAAGTTAAAGATGTATGTAATTTTGATTGAATGTTTTGAAGTTTAAATTTAAAAATGTTTTTGCCTGTATTGTTTATCTTGCAATAATTAAAAATAAATAAATAAATAAAACATGAGGGTTCAGCGATCCTCCATGACTGGATATGAACAACTGCATTTTAGTTATGGGCGATCGTGTTAGAGGAATTGGCAAAGGCTATACTTCTGTCTGTCAAAAGGATTTTGGGCAAGACAATGAACCCTAAGTCACTGCCAGTGACTTCCATCGCAGCTATGTTGTCTTTGGTGTATGAATGTGGCTAACAATGTAAACAGCTTTGGACGACTACTACTGCTACTCAAGTGCTGTTATATATGCAGTCCATTTACAACAAATCGAGGCACAATACCACACAGATGTGATTGACAATACAAACTACCCAAGCATAAATGTACATTGCAGCAGACGTCATTACTGCATTTATGCACATGGCCACATTGTACACTCCTCCTAGTGACAGTGTGTTACCCAAAGCAGGAATCCACAAGCAACATTCAAGCATTGACAACAGCAGCCAAAAGAAAGCATTGGTTTGATTGAAAAGCAACTACAAATCAAGTAGTTGCCAACTCCGCCAAGCCAATAAATTAAAAAAACAATTTCAGCCATCAGATTTTTACAGATTCTTTTCACTCTATTTAAGCTGGCATAAATATCCCACCATCATTATCTTTCTTAAACTCAGGTCATTCTTACCTTGCCAAGAGGCTTGCTGCCACTATCCCAGTTCTTCTGATCCAAAGAGGGGGGCACCTGATACACATCCTGGCTGGCCATTGTCCCTCGTGCAGCATCTGCCCCTAGGTTTATTGAGGGGGGGACCTGGTATATGTCCTGTCCTAGTAGTTTGTACTGTCTCTGACCTAGCACTGGAGCTTTGTTGGAAGATCCTTGCTGGGGCTGTGTTGGGGGTACATTTGGACCAGATGGTACTTGGTAGAGACTTTGGGGATTTGCTTTGGCACCATGAGAGGGAGGCATCATGTATATAGAGTCAGGTGTGGGCTTTGCAGGGGTTGGGGTGGTGTAATTTGGGTGCATGGATGTGTACTGGGTAGATGTTGGGGGCTTGGTGGCAGAACCAGCAGCGCATGGACCAATGGCATTGGTTTTCTGAGGAGGAAGGGGTCGCTGCACCTGGGATGTGGAAAAGAAACTAACTGGATCGGGCTTTGAAGGTGTGGTCAGCTGCTGCTGCTGCTGTTGCTGCTTGCCGTCATACATGCCAACCAGGATCTTGAGCCGGTTGCCTGGGACAATGCCTTGTCGTCCATGAAGCGAACACAGCCACCAGCCATCCAATCCCTGGGTGTCGCGTTCCAGCACTGTCATGATGTCACCTTTGCGGAAGGACAACTCATCTGGAGACTCAGCCACATTGTCATATAACGCTTTGGCCAACACGTTCTGTACGGGAAAGAAAGACAGAGCAGCGTCATTGTGGTGTACACATCAGAATTCTTCTTGTGTTAAAAAAAAGGCAAAACATTTCCCTTCTATTCCCTCTTCAGTTAGTCAGACATGTATAACCTTGAAGGTGTTTGTCTAGAAGCAGAGCTGTAAGACACTGAGCCTACTGTGGAAGAGGAAAAAATTTGTTTTATCGTGTCTTAACACTGTGCACTTAAAGGTCCCTTTCAGGCATTCACAATTCTGCTCCCCAGAAGCTGCAAAAGATGTCTTTCTGTTGTTTTTCTTTTTCTAATTCCTCCAAATTTTATATATATGTTTAATGCAGATATGCATAAGAAACAATAACTTCATACATAGATTATTTATATAAGTGAGATGAAACAAAAATATTTTTTCTTTCCATTCTGGAAATTCTATTTCCATTCAACTAACATTTTTCTGTACATAATATACACACAAAAGAAACAAGGGAAAAAAATATCACCATCTTTGATGTCAAGCGGCTCTTTTTCCTTTGTTGCTTTTCTTTGAAACATTACATGAAAAACAAGGATGGAACTTTTTCCAACTACAAAAAAGAGCAGAAAACTATAAAACACAACTGTGAGAAAAGTTTCCATGTATATATATATGACACTGTAGTAATCTTCTTCTTCTTGACATTACTTCGTCAGAAGTAAACAACAGCAACAAAATTGTGGACAACAGATTAACTGCAAGCTTTCACTGTACTACTTCAGACATGTGTTTTACAACTGCATACCAAGTGGTGAACTACTGCAACAGCACATGATCCATCGGTAAAACTAAACTGACTCACATTACGTAGTATATCAGTAGCTTTTCACTGTCTTTTTGTCATGTATCAGAACTCCAGGAGACAACATAACTTCAGAAAAGCTTAAAAGATATTTGTAACCAGTGGACAGTTCGGTTTTGATAGGAGAAAAAATAACTTCTTCATTTTATTTCAATGTCTTTTTCTACATTTCAAACATATTTTGAGTAACCAAATGTACAATAAAGAAATGTATGCAAAGACAAAAAAAAAGAGGAACCCATGACACTAACATTAAAGCCACCTAATAAGTCCTTAAAGAATCAAACATACTTGGGCGGACACCCGCAAAGTGGAATCCACGCAGACTGCTTGCGGAGTCTGCGGGGCCAATTAAATGCAAAGCTCAGATTTTACTACCGTGCGGACTTCTCCGCGTAGTTGGTGTCACACAAAACACTGCTCGCCATTGAATCGACCCGCATTAAATGTAACACCGACCTGTATTTCACTCTCCTGGTGACACAGAGGAAGAGAGATGAACACGAGCTTAGAGGAGAAACTGGCAGACAAGCTATGACAGTAGAGACACCTCTAAAACGCGTCCCAGGAGTACAAGGACCACAGAGGAGTGCCAAGAATCATGGGACATGCAGGATTTTAATGAAAACTACTACGTGGTGGTGAGCCCAAGTATGTAAGCTCTGAGGAGAGGGGACAGTCTGCGCTGAGTCTGTTGTGTGCGGGGTCCGCCCGAGCCTTAAGGCTCATTCCATTGAAAACTGTGTATTTTGCATCAGCGGAGAAAAACCCAACAAATGCTTTAACGTTCTGTACTCCAGAACACACCTTGATTTGAGCCAGAATTAAAATATAAACAATTTGAGTTTCTGTGAATTATACAATTATACAATTTTATTTAGCAGATGTCTTTATCCAAAGCAATATACAGGTACAACATGAGCAGTTAGGGTTAAGGGACAGCCCACAGTGATGGCTCAGGTTGGATTCAAAGCAGTGACCCTCCGATTCTAAGCCCCCGTCCTTAACCGTTACGCCCCCACGCCACATTTTCTGAAACTAAACCAATATTTGTCCTTCATGTCTGACCTTGGCCTATCTCCAGAGATGAGTGCAGGCTTAGCTGGATGTAGGTCAGCAAGCCACAATCACACAGACACACAAAAACAAGCCAACATACAGTAGCTCTGCATTTAAAACAAGAGTAATCCCCCTATTCATAAAGCCTCCCATTTTATATCTGTTTGAAAAATCAAAAAATCCTTATCTCTAATCCATGGTGAAATTTTTAATGACAAATCTTAATGAAATTTGACTCAGTTATGTATAGGGTTGGTTCCTCAATTACCCAACCAAGTTATCCTAATCTGATCTGGATTGCACATTTCATTGCGATTCTTCGACATAATGGGGGTGCCAATACATTTGGACCGATATCGTTATTAATGGGGATAGACATTTCTTCCAAGCCTTCAAAGTGTGAATGATCATGGTACCATGATCAGGATGACTGATCCAGAAAATATCCAACATCTGGCAAAGAATGATTTGGCACTTGGAGGAGGTTTGCGCTCCCTTGTTCCCACTTGTTTTATCACTTTTCAAGTTTTGATGGCATCTCTTTTTCATTAAATCAACATTATGCACAATCCACATTATCGGAATTAAGTAATAATAATCAAACATTCTTCAAAAAATAAAAAATAAATAAATGCATTTAAACTGTTGACATGGCATTGGGCTACATTCAAGTTTGTTTATCTTCTCTCAACAACTTTGGTAGAACCTTAGGTAGAACACAGAGTACCCGATTTAATGTTTGCGTTTGTATAAATGCATGCTAAGTTGACAGCAGTAGATCTAATAACCCTGTGAAACAAAGGCTGTGGGCCCTATGTTAAACATTTACAGTTTGTGGAGTGTAAAGTCCCATAATGATTCATAATAATTTAAGGTGTGGCCAGACTGTGTGCTGCCACTTGAAGAGAGGCTGAAAACCTTTTCATTTTGCGACCGTGCCCGCCTACTTCAGGTGTATCAATAACTCACAATATTCATGGGTGTGGGTCAAGAGTGTTTCAGGATGTGACCAACCAATCAGATACACTCATCTCATGCATCTTAGGTCAGAGGAATCTACTTGTCGAGAAAGACTGAGCAGCACATGTCCCCAGTCAGATGAGGTTCTCTGCATGTAAATGGGAGTTCATCTCCTCTTCAGCCATCTCACAAGGACATACTCTACAGAAGTTATGTTTCAGTGCTTGAAGCAAACATTTTGTCAGAAAGCTTCATATTCTGTTATGCTTTAAAGGGTAGACATGTAGTTGCCCTGCATCCATTCATTTTCAGTTGATATTTAAGTAAAATGTCAGGTTATCCAAGCATCCAGGCTGTATTCTCCTGTGAGGTGGTTATGGAAAACATCAATTTAAAAAAAGTGAGCACATAGCAATAACCTGAGGTGAATCAGATAATAAATGTACATGTGCACACCTAGAAGATTGTAATTTGTATTTGAAATAGTTAGCAGCCATGGTACTGAGATAAAAACAGTTGGTTTAAAGGGCTGCTGCAGGTATTTATACTGTGATAGCTGTCAAGCATTGAGTTACAAAGTTATTAGAGCTGAGCAATCAATAGTATTTTGGCTTTTAAAGGTGTATAACTACGCAATATATTTACTAATTAATTAACATGCTTATTAGGGGTGTAAATTACCTGTTGCAAGACAATACGATACAAGATTGATTATTTAGAAAACAGCAAAATATTTATTGATATAACAAAGTCTGCCACGATTCAATTCAGACAATACTACAGTATATACGGTACCATCCATCCATCCACCCATTTTCAGACCCACTTATTCCTGTTTTTCAGGGTCCCGGGGTCTGCCGGTGCCTATCTCCGGCTCACACTGGGCACTAGGCGGGGGTACACGGCGCCAGTCCATTGCAGGACAACACACAGACAGACAGACAACCACTCTCACTCACTCCTTCGGGCAATTCAGAGACTCCAGTCAACCTAACAGTCATGTTTTAGGATTGTGGGAGGAAGCCTGGAGTACCCAGAGGAAACCCAGACAGCATGGGGAGAACAAGCACTCCACACAGAAGGAACCCAGGGCTTAATAATAATAATGCATTAGATGGCGCTTCATCATAGACACTCAAAGCTCTTCACGTTGATGTGCATTATTCTTTCACTCCACACACAGTGGTGGTAACCTACTATTGTAGCCACAGCTGCCCCGGGGCAGACTGACCGAGGTGAGGCCGACATAGTGCACCATCAGTCCCTCCGAACACACACACACACACACAGGCTGCAGTTACTACAATCTTGTTCTGAATGTACCTTACACAAACCCAGCGTAAACAAACTAGTGCGGGCATTTAGGAATAAAAAAACAAAAACAAATTGAATTTCAAACATCTTCGTAACGGTTCCGGAACCCGACGCCAGGAACCGGTTCTCGGTGCCCAACCCTACCTGGGACTGTCTTGTTGTAAGGCAGAAAAGCCCATCACTACACCACTGTGCTGTCTGTATTTTAACATGTTGTTAAAGGTGGTCTCCAGGACTGGAAATGAGCACCCCTGCAATAGATCATTTTCAACCAAACTGCTTGTTTGTATATCCTCAAATATGGTGGCGTGTGGTTACGCAAACAAAACGGCATCTGCTACCAGCGTGTCTACTCATGTGTTCACTTTATCGACATAATTCACCTCTCTCGATGCCATAATTTATTCAACAGCAAGTAATACTAAATAATATGACTTTGAAATATCATGATTTGTTGAATATACATGTCTCCTTATGAAGAACAGCTCAAATAACTTTTTATTTCTTGTTCAATAGCTTGCAAAACATAAAACTCAAAATTTATAATAATTCCAGTGCTGGGTGTTTGGTGACCATGAATTTGCCTTTGTCTTTTCTTCTGTGTATCTGTTTTTATTTATTACTGTTTCCAACACTGTATCACTGGCTGCATGAATGAGAAAGAAACGAAAAACAGTTGTTACGGTAACCAGTTACATTACTAAATAATTTACATGACATTAACATGGTTGCCTCCTCACAGACACCTTCTCACCCCACAATTGCAAAAACATGAATAATAATAATAAATAAAAACAAAGCCACAATTTTAATAATTGAGAGGCCACTGGACTCCTAATCCTCGGCTTCGCCTGCGCCACCTCATGGGAGGCCGCCGGAATTCTGCTCCTCGGCCTCACCTGCGCCACCTCATGGGAGGCCGCCGGAATTCTGCTCCTCGGCTTCGCCTGCGCCACCTCATGGGAGGCCGCCGGAATTCTGCTCCTCGGCCTCACCTGCGCCACCTCATGGGAGGCTGCCGGAATTTTGCTCCTCGGCCTCACCTGCGCCGCCTCATGGGAGGCCGCCGGAACTGTTTCAACCCTCCTCCGGGTCCCAGTCCACCCATCCTGGTTGGGTAGTTTTTTGTTTGGAGTGTTTGGAACCCGTACCTTGAGGGGGGGTTATGCCAGGTTCTGTTTGTGTTTAGCACTTTTGTTCTGAGTCTTTGTTTATTCTGTGTTTTAGTTTAACTCTTTGTCTGTGTGTCAGGTATTCCTGCTTGTGGCTCCACCCCCCCCCAGTGATGTCTGTGTGCTTGGTTGGTGACTGATTAGCTCCCTCATGTTTTCACCCAGGTGTGGCCCATTCCCAATCAGGCCTCTTCCACTATTTAGCTGAGTGTTTGGACACAGTATGACTGCTGGATCATTGTTAATGTATTGTCGACCTTCCTTGTGTTCTGCTGCGTTTGATCCCTGCGCCCTGATTTTCCTTGTGCCTTGATGGACTTTGTTTTTTTTTGTAATTAAACATGTACTCTTTTGAACTTTACACCTGCCTAATTCTGCCTCTGCATTTGGGTCCACACCATACCGTGACAGCCTGGGCATACAACGTTCTACATTGTCTATGTCGGCATCGTCAGACAAGTCCTCTGTGAATATATGTCCAAAATATTTTGTTTTGTTTGTCACATTAAGCATTGTGTTGGACAAATAAAAATCAGGAAATGTTGTACTTTAATCCTCCTTGGTTCTACAGATAATAACCAAACTTTTCACTGCATTATATTTGATGTCATGCTCCAGGCCGTAGCGCAAGAGGTGCCCAATCCTGGTCCTCAAGGGCCACTATCCAGCATGTTTTAGATGTTTCCCTCTTCCAACACACCTGATTGAAATGACCAGGATCGTTATCAGGCTTTTGCAGAGCTTGATGGTGAGTTAATCATTTGAATCAGGTGTGTTGGAAGAGGGACATCTAAAACATGCTGGATAGTGGCCCCTGAGGACCAGGATTGGGCACCTCTGCCGTAGCGTGAACAAATGTTAAGCAGCTGTTGCAGCCCAGCAGTGCTCGGACTGAAGACCACTAGATCGTCTGCATACAACAAATGATTTCAAGTCTGTAATACAGTAATGTTTGCTCACGAGTGTCAGTTCCTGATCATCTATTAATGAGTTGTGTTTTTCTGGGACTTCCAGATGCTTTGCCATTTAAATAAGAAACTCTTAAGAAAGCCTTGAGTCATTGTAACCTTTTCCAGTTGATTGATGCCAATTGTTGTGTACTCATCTGTTTTTCAGCCTGTTTACGTGTCAGCTCCGTGTTTTGTTTGAGGTCTTAACATGACTAAAAAGGCTCATAGGATGGTGGGATAGATGTATCTGTCTGATAATGTTGAAGTCTACTTCATTTTGTAGCAAACCTGTTGTGTGTGGATTTTAAGGGGCAAATACTTGGGCAGTGGTTAGCAATGCTGCCGCACAACTACACAGTATTTACAAACTGGATTGCTTTGAGTACTATACATTATGAGTTCCTGTAAAGGAATACATTAATTTACTGCTAAAACCAATCTGCAACTACAAAGTACACCTCACTTCACAAGTTCACAAACACATTGTAACCCAGAAGTTGACAGTAGCGAATGTAAAAGATTCAGTTTTTCTTTTCCACTGTTCCATCTCTCTCTGATCTGACTCACTTTGTGCTCCCCTCCTCTTTCCCTCTTTCCTGTTGTGGCACGTCAGACTGTTCTTGAGAAATGGCCGTGTTTCATAGCTGTGTTGTATACCCGCAGGAAGAAAAAGCTGCACCCAAGAATGCCTTTATCTGGGGGTTTAGCAGAGCATGTTGTATACAACATGTTCACAGGTTTGTACTAAAACACTAAGTTAACGCCTTTATTTTAAAAAATATCAATTGTAAAACTACAGCAAATGTTGGTCAAAAGAGCTCAGTTAAACAGCCATTAGGGTGTAACTTTACAGTAGATTTGTATCATCCCTAAATTCCTGCCAATGTTACTGGGGTTAGTGGGCTGTAGCCGTGGACACTTTAAACTGAATCTCTGTATCACAAAGTTTACTTAACAGGCAATAACTTGATTCCAACACCTCATATTGTTGATGTGTGTGTGTGTTGGTGTGTGTGTGAGCCTGCATGTCTTTTAATTTACATGACAAAGAAAAATAGAATCTCTAAAGTGTCCCAGCTGGTATGTTTGCAATGTCTGCTGCTTTAGCAAGTGATGATCTGAGCTGAGGAATTCCTCCCATCAGGCTTTGAATAACAGCATGAACAACAGCAGGGATTGTGACGCCTAAAGCACAAAAAAATACTCATGAAGGCGTGGCCTAATATTGCTTAACCTGTTGACAGACAGCAGTGCTCGGAGATTCTGAAAAGCTGCCAGATTTTCCCTGAGAGAGTTTACTGACTAGCTGAAATCAGCTACATGTTTAAAAACAACAGCTTTTTTTTCTTCCTTTGTACAAGACTAATTAAATCTTTCAGGAAAGTATGAAATCAAATAATCCAAACATATTTTAAAAAATCAGGTTCTATTCCCCAAGGCTAACCATATTTACACTTTGCTGGACCTACAGTATATCTGTCATGAAACTTACTCTTAATCTCTGACATGAGTAATAAAGAGATATAAAGTGTATATTTTGAAATTAAAAGCAATCACAAAAACCAATAAATCCAAACCTATATTTTATTTTGTTCAAAATAACATTGCAGAGGTATACTGGGAGGCTTTGTAAAATAAAAAAATGCTTCTACTTTGAGAATTGGAATCACAACCACTGGATGTGATTTCAGTGATTCAGACGTTTTTGTTTGTCTTCATCGTGTCAGAGAGTCATGTGCTAAAAAAACACAATTTGATCATGCACAGTTTGAACAGTCTGTGCATTTTTCGTATTGTGTAGGGCCTCCAATTTCCCATGATCATAAAAACGGATAGGAAATGCAGAATTTCATGTTCTGAAAAAAGCAAATTGTAACGCTTTTTAAAAAATATTATTTATTTAGAATCAGGCCCCAATATGACAAGGAAATACATCACATTCATATTTTGGAACAATATTGTGCATTTACATTGAATATATACAATTTTGCTTATTATCTTGTTCCAAATGTCTCACCAATCACATGACTACGCTGGAAGGTGATTTGTCAGTTGGCAGTATTTGATGAAATGTAAATATTTTTATGACATGGACTTTGGACCATATCACATATTTCCACACAAATGTGTCATTTTTCCTGTAAACTGGTGTTTGAGTATTTAGCAAGTGTATCAAACAGACATGTGAAATCTTGCAAGATTTCAGCATAACCCTCCTGGCTTCCTTAAGTCATCTAAAGCATATAAATATAAAATTAATAACGGTAGTTGAGATGATTAACCCTATTTAGCATGATTGATTTCAGGAAGTGTAATAAGCAGTAAAGTCATCTAAATAGGGAAAGATGATGAAACAGAAACAGGGAAGGACATTTTTAAAGAGAAAATCTCTAAATGTCCCAAATACTGCAATACATACATAGGGAATCAGTTAAGAATATCATGATCTGACTAAGAGGGAAATTTCAGAGTAGTCTCCATAGAAAAAAGGCCAAATGCACCAAAGCAACAGGTAGTTACAAAAATGATTTAATACATGCAGAAAAATTTAAAATATTTTCCAACAAAAGCTAATAAATGTGGAATTTGTCCAGTCTTGATGCAAATATTTTTTCTAAATTTTTTAAAATTGTGGCAATAAAGACACTGGTCTATAGTTTGAAAAAACATGTTTACTCTCCATTTTTGTAAATAGGTACTATTTTTGCTAATTTCATTTTCTCAGGAAAAGTTCCTGCTGTTAGTGACAGATTGATCATGTCTAAAACTTCACAGTCAGTTGATCTCATTTCCACTGTTTTTTTGTTGTTTTTTTCAACAATTTTCCTTATTTAACCTTTTTCCACATTATCAAGAAATATACTTTTTACATTATCTAGAATTGTATTTGGTATATATAAAAAAAAAAAAAAAATTGTAGATTCTGCACTTGCAAAATATTTACAGAACTCATCTAATTTTTTTCTTTTCAGATATTTCAAGATCATCCTTAACAAAATAATTTGGGTATGCACTTTGGGATTTTGTTTTCTTTAATAATACTGTTGATTATTACCCATGTAGCCTTTGTGTTGTTTCTCATAGAATTCTATTACTTTTTCTATGAAGGAGTTATATGCTGTGTTTACATCATCCCAGCTTTGTTTTGCTTTGTCATTGCTTTTAATGATCTGTTTCATCTGGCCTTTGTGGTGCCGTGTTGCTTTATTTTATGATTGTGTCTAAACACTGAAAAAATGGGTAGATGATCACTAATATCAGTCATCAAAATCCCACTCATGACAATTTCTTCATTTATATTTGTAAATATGTTGTCTATTACTGTGGCACTTTGGGTTGTAATTGTAGTTGGTTTTGTTATCAGAGGAAATGGAGTTTAAGAAGTCAGTTGTTTTCTGTTCATTCAAGTTTCATAAATTGATGTTAAAATATCTGCATATGATTTGCTTCTTATTTTTTGTACTCTTTCAGTTATTATTCCCATGAACAACTCTACACATGAATCTGGTGGTTTATAAACACAATTTACAATATATTTTTTGCTGTTTTTTCTCTATTACAATATTTTCTATCTCAGTCATCTCATTTGCCATCTTACTTTTCAGATTTGAATTTATGTACAAAGCAACTCTCTTGTTTTTTGTTTCATGAGTAGAGATCATATCCCTCCACCTGAATCTCACTCATCATATCATCTTTAAACCATGTCTCTGTAACCGCAATAATTGTGAATTTCTTTTCAAACTCACTTAGTCATTTACTTTTGTAAATTTACTAGACATACTTTGACTATTTAGATGGATAATGGATAGAGTTTTGTCTTCTATGTTTTTCTTATTGAATGCTTATTCATTATAATATTCACAGGTATTTGCAATATTAAATATATTTTCAGCTACTTGACTGCATATTAACCAAAAATAAAACCTCTGCTGGATCGAGAGGACACTCACTGACCTCAACTACTAACTCCAGAAAAGCTGGCCATAGAACTAAAGTTATCTACCAGCTAAAGTAAAACTCCATGGTTGGAAATGTGTCAGGAGTTAAGGTGCGTTCACACCAGCAAACTTTGGCTTGTTTTAACCAAGCAATAATTATTTTACCTAGAAAGTCTGGCTTGTTTAGCAACGGGACTCTTTTGCGGATCAAAGAAGTGGGCTTAAACAGATGTCAGAGCTCGGCTGTTTTCACACCTCTGACGTAGAGCTGGATGACAGACAGCAGTAGGGAGGGGCAGGCATGTGTGGATGTTTGTAGAAATTTACCAGGTTTTAACATGTAGCAGGCAGAAAACAACCATGGCTGGATTGGAGGGTAATTATGGTATGGAAAAAATGTTGCGCCCAAGACAAAACAGGTTAGGCAAACACTAATTATTCTGACCACATCACTGTCTGATTTGTGTACGTACAGACACCTTCACCAATTTAGAAATGTGTCCAGTAACTGCTCATCAGAGTCAATGCTGGCTTACATTGTCGGCCACTGAGTTCAACATAGCTCAAGTATCTAGCTGTGGAGCGAGAGAGCCATCCGCCCCAGTGTTATCCACAGGCCTGCAGGCTACATACATAACATCCTTTTTACTGTGTTTTTCCCTACACTGCCGGAAGTACAGACAAAGTGCATGAGCATCTAATGAGTGGATGGATAGATTTATCCCATGCAGGAGGACGGTCAGAAGCATCAGCTAATTTAAAGAAAGCCTTTTTTTTTTTTTTTTTTTTTCATTTTTAGCTCCTAAAGATCCTCCTTCTGTCATTTGGCTACAAAACCTCTGAGTCAGCAGAAAGACTGATCATGTCAATCCCACCCTTTCCCCCATTTTTTTTTTTTCATTCATTCATGTTTGCTCTTCAGAGCCATAAACCATCCGAGTTCTGCCACCAATGTCCACAGAGGCCTTTGTTTGAACAGTGAAGATCAACAGACAAAAGAAAGTAAAAACAACCAATCTGAATTTAGTGAACAAAACAGCCTTCTGGTGTCTAATCTGATTCTGTGTTGTGAACGACAAAACATGTAAGCAATAACTATGTTAATAAGTACACTGTCAAGATTAGACAATGAAAAGCATTTTTCATCATTGTAGCTTAAGTATTTACTATTAAAAATAGTTTTTTATTACTTTCTTTTTTCTTTGAATTACTAGGTTACACTGAATATTTATGTAAGCTATCACATACAATTACATGCCGGTGAATTTAGTTTATTGTTAAAATAATAAATGATTATATTATCTGTTTCACTTCAGGACATTCCATTGACATTTTTTTCAGATTGTGTACGCACACCCTGTTACGGACCAAAAAAAGATAGGAATTTACAAAATGTTGACCCCAGTTCCTCTCTCCTCCCCTTTACATTTTTCCGTGTTTCCCACTGTCCAGTGGAGGAGTCCTTGGACATCCAGTAGGTCTCACTCACACACCCACACAACGAGTGAACTTCAAAAATGCATTCTGTAAAACACAGCTACTCACCAGGTACTTCATGTTGCCCCTGTTGTTGTGTGTTCACTCCAGGGTCAGGCTTCCACTGCTACACTCTGCCTCAAACAAATCCTTTGGGGAGCACTGATTCCAGAAGATTTCCTCAACTAGTGCAAGTTTTCTCCCCCACCCTCCCGTAGCCTTCTCTACTTCCAAAGTCCTTCTTTCCCCTCTTTTCCCTCTGTGTCTTTCCGTCTATCCTTCTCAGTTGACTTTATGGAAAACAATAACACCCGACATATTCTCTGCCGTTTTATGATCTCATACAGAAAGAATGAAACTGCAGCTCGGCTCATTTACTTTTTTCTCCCTAGACCTCTCTCTCCCCTTAAGTCTCTTTCTCCTGAGAAAAATGGGAGGAGTGTGTAACCTAAGACGTCACTTCCTGCTGGATCTTGATATTTCCAGGATCCAGCCTGGCCATTGGCCCGTGGCTCTCTTATCATGCAAATACACTTTGCCCTCCCACTTCACCCCCATCCCATCTACCCTCTCTAACTTCCCTGCCGCCCCCTTCCTTCTCTAGCTGTTTGGGCAAGTCATTGCTCTGGAATGCATATGGAGACCAGCGGACATGAACACATGCATACACTGGAGTGTGAGCCAGCATGAGCTCACTGGTTTCTCCTTTGTCAAACAATTTCAGTAAAACCCAACATGTATCAATCTATTTTAAGATCTATTAAAAATGCCAACCAAATGTTTTTAAACCTATAATAAAGCAAAGTAGGATATCTGGTAAACTGAAATGCAGTAAATTAAACATATGTAGATTTCAATTTTATAAATTCAATTGAATAAGAAAATTATACTTTGAGTAAAACTAATTTGAATCTCAATCTCTACTTTTGTTGAATTATCATTAGTTAATCAGAACACCCTGTGACGCTGCATAAGTGAGACACAGTCATTGGTTAAATGGAATTTTGTTTTAATATTATTAAAGATGTCCCGATCTGATATTGATCTTGGATATTGGTTCCAATATCATCAAAAAAACAACAACAACAACCGAATATTGGATTGTATCGGCATATCATTTTTCAAACTAATTCTGGATCAGTTTGAAAAAACTTAAAATCTCACTCATCATTGGCGAAATTTAAAAAATTAATATCCCAGTTCTTAATTTACAAATCTTTATGAAATTGAACTCAGTTGTGTCGAGGTTGGTTACTCAATTACTCCACTGAGTTTCATCTGCATTCGATCTGAATTGCGCATTTTATCACAATCTTTCAAAAAAAAAACAATTTATGACTTCAACATAAATTGTTTTCAACAAATCTCAAAAATGTTTTTGCCTGACTTCAGTGTAACACACAATTCATAGAATTGATTAAATCAATAAACAAAAGGCAGTTAATTAATGTCCTTTTTTAAAAGTGCACACCCATGCACAAAAAAATTATTATTGTCAAACAATGTATTCGCTGAGGACAAGTGGTTCCCTTTACACATTACTTTCTCTGTACTGACAAGACCTGGTTCTGTCAAATTTAGAACACTAAATGCAAAAACCAAAAACCGAATAAATCAGGAAGGCCTGATGTTTTCTCTCTTCCAAATTTTCCAGAAAAACTCCACACCACAAATAGGAACCGGTTCCGGAAAAATGGCCTGTGTAAAGGCTTTTTCAAATGAAAAAAATCTCCTGTGAAATCTGTGACCTGTTGATCTGCACAACTCAAAGAATTTGAATCAAGATTTGTTTAGAACAGGAAAAAACTTTTACAAACCAAAGCTTTAATGGATACCAATGGAATTAAGCTTAGTTGATACATCTGGACTTAAAGACCATTCACCTCTTTACCAGCAGGCTTTTTCAGCCAACCTCTCCCTGTCCACGCCCCCACCATTAATGCAAATCACATTAATATTATCTATAGAACCTTTACACTGATTAAGACAGAAAAAAGAGACTTTAATGAAGGTGAATTAAAATTGCTCCTCAAGAAGTGGAGGCACTCATATGTATTGTTTGCTATTACGTCCACCAGTATTAGCACAAACCATAAAACAGAGGTGCCCAATATGTGAATCGCCAAAGATAATTTTTGTCCCATTATTAGCATTTACGCAGCATTAACATTAAGTGCTTTAAAAAATATAAAAAGCTGTTGAAACTTGCATATGCCAGCTCTGTATTTTACAATAAGCACCATCACTCTTGATAAATCTGAACTTTGTCGAGAAAAAAGGCTATGTAAGCTATGTTGGATGGAGGATGTGTCCAACCAACTGAGCCAATTCTTAACCTTCAACAAAATATTTGATACATTTCAGTCAGGCTTTTGTTCTCATCACAGCACAGAAACAGCTCTTATCAATGTGATTAATGACATAAGGTTGAACACTGTTTCAGGAAAATAATCTGTTCTCATTCTATTGGATCTAAGTGCTGCATTTGACACTGTAGACCATACAATTTTGTTGCACTGATTGCAAACATGGGCTGGACTAAATGGAAAAGTAATACAATGGTGTACAGCAAGTCCTACTTGGAGGAGCAAAGTTATTTTGTAATCATTGGAAACTTTGAATCTGACAGATTACCAATGTCCTGTGGGGTTCCTCAGGGCTCTGTTCTTGGACCCCTTCTGTTTAGCCTTTATATGCTTCCTTTAGGACAAATTTTACAGAACTGTAAGGTTGATTATCAGAGCTAAGCAGATGACACACAACTATATCTATCACTGAACCCAGATGACTATGGTACCATTGAGCTGTTGTGTGACTGCTTAGAAAAAGTAAACTGCTGGATGAGTGAAAACTTCCCACAACTAAACCATGACAAGATGGAGGTGGTTGTCTTTGGTAACAAGGAAAAGAGGACTGGTATCAGCAAGTATCTTGAGTCTCGATCTTTAAAAGCTAAAGACCAAGTCAAAAACCTTGGTGTTCTTACATTCAGCAGTCAGATCAAATCTATGAGAAAAACAGCCTTCTACCGCCTAAAGAACATCTCCAGAGTGAAAGGTTTAATGACTCAGAAAGATCAGGAGAAACTGGTCCATGCTTTTATCTCCAGCAGACTGGACTATTGTAATAGTCTTCTGACAGGAATCCCCCAAAAGAGCATCAAACAGTGACAGCTGGTTCAGAACGCTGCAGCCCAGGTCTTAACCAGAAAAATTAGGTCAGAACACATAACTCCAGTTTTGAAGTCTTTACACTGGCTCCTAGTCAGCCTCAGAATAGACTTTAAAGTTCTGCTGCTGGTGTATAAATCTGTGAATGGGTTTGGTCCAGAATACATCAGTGAGATGTTAGTCAGGTATGAACCCAGCAGGTCTCTCAGATCTATGGACACAGGTCAGATAGTGGAGCCCAGAGTTCACAGTAAACATGGTGATGCTGCTTTTAGATGTTATGCTGCAAAGAAGTGGAACAAACTGCCAGCAGAGCTGAAGTCAGCATCTAATGTGAACATGTGTTTGTTGCTGATTTTAAATGTTTTTATTACTGATTTTAGATGTTTTTGCTGCGTATTCATTTTCATGCTGTGGAATGTTTTATGTTGCACTTTTTGATCATGTAAAGCACATTGAGTTGCCTTGTGTATGAAATGCACTATACAAATACATTTGCCTTGCCTTGCCTGATATGAACCTTTTTAAAAAGAAAATAAGCTCTGTGTTTTATATTAAACCATCATATTTTATGAAAAAAATCAAGCTGATATCCGGTAATAAAATTGCCAGAAGATGCTCAGTAATCTTTATTTATCATTGTAATTTTCATTTCCGCTCAGCCACTCTGCTGAAATCCCAGCAGCCTGATTATGACGTCAGTGGGGGAACTCTCAGCTTACTAGCCCAATCCAGCAATTTATGGAGATCTACACTTTGAAATGGTTACTCTTCGTGCTCAGATGCTAGTGAATCTTAAGGTTTCTGGTTTGGAATCTGGTTTTATGGTTAGGAGCCAGCATTTGAGTTATAGGCGCAGCATAAAATAAGGAAACTGCATTCATAGAGTTTCACTCCGTTCAAAAGTTTGTTCAAAAGTTGCATTGCTTTGTTTGTCAAATGAGGGATTGGAGCACCAAGGAACTGGCTGAGACTCCATCCACAAAAGGCTGGACCTCCCTAGAAAAGGAGGCCTTGGCAAAAATTCTTGAAAATGTAAATAAATGAATAAGAATCTGTATTTTGACTAATCTGTTTTTTCTCTCCAAAATATGATCTCAATGTATTCAAATTGAAAGGAGTTAAGTGCATCATTACATCCCAAACTTTGATTTCAGTAAATAAAAAAAAATAATACAAAAATGTTGAGTGCATCCTTACACCCCTAGTGCATTCCTATAATAGTGCGTTCACCAGCCAGTCCTCATTTAAATGATTTACTCTCTCCAGAGAACACACATTGAAAACTGAGGATGGAGATGAATTCAGGAGGATGAAGGAGACCCCACGTCTTGTTAAAGCCTCAATTCTTAACAAATGGGTTATTTTTAAAAACTAAATACACCCCTCTACAGAGGAGCTACTACCAGCAACAAAAGTCACTCTTACTAGAGAAAGATTTTGCACGTCACAACAAGGAGAACCCAGTGAAGCCCTCTTGAATGTTTTTGGACAGTTGGAGAAAGTAGAGAAGCCAAAAACACAGCCTTCAAGCTGAGAAGCAGCATTCCTAACAATTACGTCACTTATAGGCTCTTACGGATGGAAGCATAATGGTGACATTATAAAAGCTGTTCTGTGCGCAAAAGGCGTCAGCAGCCATGTCTGGCACGTTTCCATTTAGAAGGCCGACATCGCTTATCAGAGGCCAGCTCTTTCAATGGGACTGCATGGTATCAAAAGGTTCAATTCACCCAACAGTTACACTCATTCACAGTGCGAAACGCTATTATCATAAAACTCTGGAATCAATGCCACCCTGTTTATGAGAGAAAATAGCATCAGACAACTTATCTTCTACACCCCGGTATTCAACCACCAGGAATTTCAATAAATATAAAATGTATACAATGTTTTATGATATATTTATGTTTTTTTATTTTGTCAATACATGTATTGATTTTTATGGATTTAGGTAAAAAATTAGATTCAATATTACCACATACTGCAGAAGTACTGGCTTTGGGTGTGTCTGTAGCTTGACCGTTAAAAAACTTTCACTGTTCCTAAAAGCTAATAAAACTAAGTCAAGCATCATAGCCTCGCAAATTTGGATTACATTCTTTATTGCTGCAGAACTAGAAGAATACCGGTAAATGTGTACAAATGGAAATAACAAATGTAATGTGAAATATTTAAATGTAAAAAATCTTCCAACAAAACACTGCGGCTTTACCGCAAATTTAGGTTAAAACCTTTGTAAATTATGTTGTTTTAATTAACCTTTATATTAAGTTAACCTCCCAGTGAAATTTCTGAGTTTGTTTAAACCATGTTAAATAACTGTAGGAAACATAGGGCCTGATTTAGTAACCCTTTTCCTGTGAAAAACACTAGTATAAACTTAGCATGCGCTAAAAGTGACAGCTGCCTAATCTCTGGTATAGAAATTATTATTATTAATTATTTTTTATATTCAATTTGAAACTTGAAAAGCTAATACAGGGTACAAAGTCAGATTAATTTCAATTAATTTGACAACAATAGGTAAATAAAGAAATTATGTTTTTTTTCATCTTGTCTTTTTTTCTTTTTAAAATAAAATATCGTATTGATCTTGTAAACCCCACATCTAGTAATGCATCACCCTACTCCTACATATTTGTAGCGACTCCAAAGCAGCCTTGTTGCTTGAGAGGAGATTAATGGGTTTGGTACCAGTCAGACGCGCTGTTGCTATGGCGAAGAAGCACTCTGAGTCTTGAAGTTGCGTTTTCCTTTCGTCTTTTAATTTAATTTAACATTCACCGTTAAGACACACTGGATGGGTTCGTGTACACCATACGATATGTAGAAGCATGTGAAAAAAGTGAAGCGAAGCAGTCAACAAAAAATACGGCTACCCAGCTCTCCTTTCTCATTTGACAGCCGGAAATACATGCCTTTTGAACGAGCCGCCCTTAACCACCCATCATGTGACCCCGCCTCCCGTGCGTTACCACAGCAACCAAACACCGCGTCACACATTCACCAATATCCTATATTATGGCTCTTATAATATTAGCTACTGTATGTATGTGCATGTAGTGGCTCAAAGAGTTTGACCAAAAGACATAAATATATACATACTCAATATGTATGCATTCTACTACATGCAGTTTACACTGAGCAGCACTTCTCCTTCAAATAGTTTTTGACTCCAGTTCTCAAGCCCCTCTTAATTGGCCACATTCAAAAGGTAGAGTTATAAAAACTTTTAGTTAGTGTCCAAAGTCAGGGTGCAGTAAAAAACAGAGCATCACACCAAAATGGTAGGAATGTGAATAAAACTAACACACACCACACCATGCTACCACAGACCTACCTCAACCTGTGATGCCCCCTGTAGGCAGTCAAACATTCTACAGAACACCTGTATAAAAATAAAACATTCATCAGCCTAAAAGATATAACATTAACAATATGGTGTGAAAAAAGACTAAGAATAACGAATTGTTAGAAATAGTGCTTGATGACAAACTAAAAAAGCTTATTTTTCCATATTGATATCTCACTGTTGTCAACGATCGGCTGCAGTTTTATTGACATAACATCTTGAATGTAAATAACATGATGTTGGCTCTGATAAAAATAAATTATTTAGAAAATTAGGAATGGCAAGAACCAGTAGATATAAAGCACTGATTACATCAGCAGGACAAGAGATGAGTTCCACTAAGTCCTCAGGAGGCTCTTCTGTCTTTTTATAGTTAATCAAAACTAGAGTAGGCTAATTAGCAGGCAGTCCTAAACTTGGTCATGTTTGGCACTTGGGCAGCATTTTACTGGAACACCACCTTTTCATGACAAAAAAACAACAAAGCAGACAAGGTAATTTATAGGGGTCCACCGATCACGATTTTTGACGATCCTGATATTATATTTTATTTTATTTTAACTACCCTTTTACACCTTGAATGATTCAATCATATTTTATTCTAAAACACTTAACAATAGCTGTGAAGCAATACAAACTTGCTGTTTTAACTGCACATGAGGTAGTTATCTCAAATACAAATTAAAAGTTTAGAACATTGCTGTCCAAAATACTAAATTATATCAGTTCCTTTAGTCTTTCATTTTTCACATTTTAAAAACAAACTTGTGCAACAGGTTACACTGTAGACCTAGAATGGTATTACATTATCCAAATACACAGACAGACTTGATCCTTTTAACTGAACACCATTGGCTTTATTGACCTTTTCTTTCATATATGAAGCAACTAACATTGCAGTGGGTCTGCTCTTCCCGATTGGGAGAGGACAGGTTTCACGGAAAGTTTGGCTCACGCCCCATCTTCATGTCCACAATGTATCCACACACATGTTCAAATAAGGATGACGTATACATTGCCCTATAAGCAGTGTGGTAATGGTACCTGCTGTCTCCACTCAGCGAGATATTCTCTGGGTTGGATGCTGCGGAGCTCCCGTTACCACGCTGTCCCCGAAAAGGAGCGGTACTGCACGCTTGTTCCTGGGGGTATGGCTCTGCTCCACTGACAGAGGGCGCCGCTGTGACAGGGTTGGCTCCTCTGCCATTGGACAGGCTGCCGCCAACAGAGGGCTCCACCACCTTTGGGTTGGGCCCTCTGGCAGTGTGCAATTTGTTGCCTCAAGAGGGCATCGTTACGCCACAAATGGCGCGGGCGCCACCATACCATGGCCGGTGCCTCCCTGGTTGAACAAGCCGGAGCGCTTATCCACCCTCTCCATTAATAGAGAGAAATGGGCAGCGATTGCTTCTCCACCATGGGTGCTGCGGACAATATCGAGGGGTTATAGGCTGCAGTTTGCCGCCCCCCCTCTGGTCCCCAGACGAGGGGGGCCGGCATTCGCCTTATCCTGGATTTACGGGCTTTAAACAGATTTCTCAGGAAATATAAGTTCAGGATGCTTATATACCCTTTTACGCCTGGTGCATCAGGGAGATTGGTTAACATCTGTCGACCTGAAGGATGCGTATTGGCACATTACAATATATCCCCATCACAGAAAGTACTTGAAATTTGCTTTCCGGGGGATATGTTACGAATACCGTGTGCTCCTCTTTGGCCTCTCTTTGAGCCCGAGGGTGTTTGTGCGATGCACGGAGCCTGCGATAGTCCCGCTGAGGAGGCGAGGCATCTGCTTGGCCACCTATTTGGACGATTGGCTGCTTTTGGCACAATCTGAATCCGAGGCCACAGCGCATTTTCTTTTCTTTGCGCCAGTCATTGTTCCAGACGGGTATAACCCTGGATTTCCACTGGATGCGCAACTGCACCGTAACTGCTGCAAAACAGCACCGCAGCTGATAGCTGACGCGAATCTGCTCCAGCACAGCACCGTCACTGCTGCAGCATGCTGGAGCCCTCTGCAGCAAATACGCAGCACTTATATTTTTGCTGGATGTTGGAGCTGTGCTGCAGCTAGTTAACAAAAATAAATCAGTGCGGGACAGGAAGTAGTACATAGACACAGAACAAAATATCTGGAATAATTTCAAAACCAAATACTACGTGTTCAAGAGGGAAAACACCGACCTTCCGGGACCTCGTACGGGCCCATTTCGGACTCTAGGGGACCAGACCTTTACGTTGATACCATGATTGGCCCAATCTGAGCACCTTTAAAATCATATTTTACATATAAATATTGCATTCATCCATGGTCTCCTGAGTTCTTGCTGCAACAGATGTGCAGCAAAATCGGAGGCGATGGGGATTGCTGGACTGCAGATTGTGCTGAAGTTACGCAGCGGAGCAGTTTCGGTGCAGATACGCATCCAGTGGAAATCCAGCATGAGGCTGTGTCAGCGCCGCGGTTTTGCTCCGTCAATCTCCAAGTGGCGCGTCACAGCAGCATAGCGATGGCTTGCGAGCCAGCCGTATTCACGCGACACCACAAAATCCCGCAATAAAACAACAACAAACTTACTTTCTCCGACGTGGAAGAACGTAACGGACTGGGTTCTATGTTAGTGAGTAATGTTCGACATGTAGTTTATTCAATGGTTAACAGGTGTTGTGGTTTCCCATGGCGTTGAAGGCATCACTGTTACATGCAGCTTTCTCTGCCAATGTTCATCTTTGTTTACATGTGTTCTGCGTGTTGATTGGCTGGGAGGCTGAAAAAAGGGCGGGCGTAAACAGAGAACGGGAGAACATTCTTTTCCCAAGGGTGTTGTAATTGTTTATTTTGGCTTTGGCGGGCCGGATTAAAAAGACCAACGGGCCGTAGTTCGCCGACCTATGAACTACAGAGTAAATAACAAGTTTAACATTGATGACAGATGATGATGATGATGATGATAATGATGACGAAGACAATTAGGGTGCCCTAATCATTGCTGAATGTAAGAAGTTAATAAAATCAGATTTTCCACACAAACAAACATTATTCTGTCATTAGTATGAAGGGAAAAAGCGATATTTTAACTGTGGCTCAGACAGAAAAATTATGCCGATCTTCACACTGCAATACATTGACTTCTCTTTTGGAGCAGCCTAACTACCCAGCATGTTGACCAGCTCCTGTTTCTACACAAAAACCTATACACTCCAAAGCACTTAATGAACATTAAAAGTTTCAGTTGACTAACTTCAAAAAGATATGTACAAATGTGTTTTTTTGTACATGTTGTTTACCTCTTTTCTGATGGAGGTTTTATTTATTTATTTCAGTATAACTAACAATAAGTCACTGAATAAATAATGATAAATTAAGTGAATGAGTGAATGTGATGCGACATGCATTGTTTTTTAGAACTGTGACATATTTCTAGAAGTTTAACATTCAACTTATGTGTTTGGATAAGAAAAGAAATGTGATAATCGTCACTGTAGTATCGCAATACTAGTCAAATCAGAATCGGCACCCAAGAATCGGGATTCAAATCGAATCGGGACAAAGGGGTATCATCCCAACCCTAGAGAAAACTTTCAGCTTTAAAGACAATTAATAAGAATTTTACTCCCCATTATATATATGTGAAATACTTTTGTCAAATTGTTTTTAAAAAAGTCAAAAATAATTTTGCTCATGATTTCTTAATGCACGAGTATGGTGAAGACCACTATGCAAGTGTTAGAAATTATTCTTATAATAATAATATAACAATAATGTAAATATCACTTACTTGGAGTAAAAAATAAAAATAAAAACGCCATATCAGGGGGCACCAAAAGAAAATCATGCCTCGGGTGCCAAAGATGCCTGACCGGCACTCTGTGTGTGTGTGTGTGTGTGTGTGTGTGTGTGTGTGTGTGTGTGTGTGTGTGTGTGTGTGTGTGTGTGTGCGTGCGTGTGTATGCGCGTGTATGCGCGTGTGTGCCCGCGCGCACACAAACAGCTCCATGAGCCGCCTGCATTAGCTATGAACAGGCCACAGCGGGGAGAGGCCGGGCAGCTGTGGGACGGTGAGACAGAGGGACAGCACTGGCAGCGGCTGTGTAGAAGCCTACTTACGGGCACAGACATCTTGCTGGTGTTCAGTCTCTCTCCTTGGCTGCTGTCCTTCCAGCGCTCGAGGCTCGTCCTTAAATGGCTTCTGTCATGAACACAGCACAATGTCCGATCCTCAGTCCATTCACGGTCCTCTGTCGGTCCTCTGTCAGTCCTCTGTCGGTCCTCCGCCCTCCGCAACCGCTCACAATGAGCGCTAGTAACTGTAGCAGCGATGGCGGAGGCTCCAGGCTGGCTGACACACGGCTCTGCTGACACCGCAGCTCGGTACCGGGAGCGCGCCGGAGCCGCCTTAAAGACACAGGCTGTGCTACGTGTGCATGGCTATACCCAGCATGGGCAACTGGTGGCCCGGTGTAAATGTTTCAGACAACCTCCTAAATCTACCCCCAGTAAAATAAAACCTGGTTTCAAGCTACTCCTGAGGGTAATATAAATCTGTTTTTGAAACTACCTCTCCCGTTTTCATTTATCCCCCCTCCGTTTTCAGAGAGCACGTATACGTTTTATAGGTGATAGTCAGATGTTATTAATATTGTGGTGTAATAAAAAACGTATTATAGAGGAAAGTTGGTAACACTTTACTTGCAGTTTTATACTTATGGCTGACTTTACGCTGTCATTATCTGTTGTCATGACTCATGAGCTTAAATAAGGTCTCATTAATGCTGTCATTAAGTGTTGTTTGCTAAATTATGACATCTTTCACTAAATTATTACACCTTTGGAGCTATGTTGGCATTTTTTGGGTTAGGCGGAGGGATCTAGTGGGGTTGGTACATAGGTGGAGTTAGCCAAAAAACGAATTAAATATATAGAACGTCTCGAGATTCGAGCCAACCACAATGTGTGTAACATAAACAATAATGCACATCAGGGCTATTCAACTACGCTTTGCTGTGGGCCATATTGTCAGAAGGCTATGGTTTGTGTGTCAGTGTCACATACTGAATTTACCTCCGTACTGAGATTATAACCCTAACCTAAACGTAACCCAATCTAATAAAAAATTTTTTTTAAAAAACCACTTGTCCTTTCACTTTGAAAACAAAAATAAACAAAAATGAATTATTGTTATTTTTTTAGCAAAAATTCATTTTCCGGTAGTGGGCATGTGTGCGCATGCTCATATATGCGCATATACAATCTCAGTACGATGCAAACTCAGTACGTGACACCGGTGTCACGTACTGAGTTTACCTCCGTACTGAGATTATAACCCTAACCTTAACATAATCCAATAAACAAATAAAACACGTGCCCGTTCACTTTGAAAACAAAAATCTATTATTTATTTTAGCAAAAATTCATTTTCAGGTAGTGCGCATGTGCCGCATATATGCGCATATACAATCTCAGTACGATGTGCACTCAGTACATGACACTGGACATTCCTGGTACAGTTGCTCTCGTATAGGGCTTTTCCATCAAGAGCACAGGCTTTTTGTTCGGAGCTATAGTTGGAGCTCGAGCTACTTCAGAGCTAGTCCTGTTTAGCTGAAGAACCGGTTTGGTTTTCCACGGCAGCAGCGTCAAGTTGGAGCCACGTCCTTGCGTCACCTCAATACGTCACTGATTACGTAGCAGTTTACCCATGAGCGCTTGTCCCATAATGAAGCCCATGTTTTGACTGTTGACATCGTATGAATACTATCCTATCCTATGTAAATATTCAGCTGAACAACTCTACCGTCTTCATCAGAGTCACAGGAATCTGCGACATTTGTGAACACAGGTTAATATCAAAGATGTTTTATTGCTTAACAATGGCTGTGTTAGTGTTAGCCTTTGCTAAGCTACTTAGCTTCAACTACCCCTGCATAAGTACAGAAGATAAAGGCAATAAGTTGATTTTGATATGTTTGTGCACGTCCGTGATCGCAATACTGCAACTCAATACGACCAGAATCAGCACAAGTTTGTGTCAAACTAACGTGTCCTGATGTCATTCAGCCATCTGTGTTTGGACCAAGGACCTACTGTGTGTGACTGAAGGGATGCTGTATTTAAATATGTTTGTGTCCACATCATGCTGTTCAACTTGTGTTATTTATGATCAATGACACCTTATTTATCCACATTTGTTTTATACCTATTGCTGCTGTTTGATTTGTTTCAATAAATTTTGTTTTGAGGAAATCTCCACTGCATTCTATTTAAATGTCCTACTTATTAGGTGAGTATTGTAGGAACTTTTCAATTCTCTAAATGTATCAAAATAAAATAAAAAAAAGTAGTGAACTGACACAAAGCACCATCACATTTTCAATATTTTTCTTCAACTCTTTAAATTCTATAAACAGCACCGGTTGGATAATAATATAGTAATAAAAATTACAAGCAGCTTCAAGCTTAATTAAATAATAATCACAGCACCTGCTGGTTAAAAGGTGCAAGAAATAAATAAACTGAAAAACATAACCATTCCTGGTTTCATTGCAAAACAGTAACAGCACCTTCTGGATTTTTGTGCAAGAAACTGAAAAAAACAACAACAATATAATTAGCTTCAGGTTTAACCTACAAGCATAGTCACAAAGGCATAGACCTGTTGGCTTTCTGTGTAGGACATAAAAAAACATAGCTAGCTTCAGCTTTAATTAAAAATAATAATAAAAAAACAACTGAAAAACATGACCAGCTTCCAGTTTGCTTTTTGTCGGGAGATACTAAAACCCGGAAACATTTCGAAGACACACTTGAGACAAAGTCAATTCTGCCCCGTACTACTACTGCATGCACTGGTTGTAATATCACCAAATTTGTACCAGTTGTTAGAGATACTATCTTTACCAAGGAGCAAATCTTTTTTCCTGGTTATGGTTTTCCAGAGTTTTATTGGGCGTTAGTTACCGGCGACTAGTTCCTATTGCTTGGAAACACATGGAAATGAGTTGTGTTTATTTATGTATTACATTATTATTATTTAAAAGGTTGCCTCATTCAGATGTAGCCTATGTATATACAGTATGTTCATATCAGGAACCATGCAGAATAATACAGTTATATGTATGAACTTGTAAATATGCAGTAGGAACTAATTACCGGTAAATAAAACCCTATTTAACTCCAAAAAACAATAACCAGGAATAAATATTTGCTCGCTGATACAGATAGTAGCTCTAACAACTGGTACAATGATAAACTTAGTGATATTAAAGCCTGACCATGCAGTAGGGGAAGAATTTACTCTGTGTCTGGTAGCCTATATCTCCGAAATGTTTCTGGATGTTTCCGGGTTTTAGCATCTCCCCTTGCTGTACAAGTAATAAAAAACACAAGCAGCTTCAAGTTTAATTAAATAATAATGACAGCATCTGCTGGTTAAAAAGTGCATGAAATAAGTAAACTGAAAATGTCTGTGGCTAAAACATCCACCCTTCTTGCAGATGTCGTATCCGACAGAGGAATTTCCTTAATAGAAGATATTACCTGTTGTTTCACTTTGTTGTCTGTTACCACCTCATCGACAGTTGCAATTGTGCTTTCTTTCACCGTTTCCGCATCGGTAAATGACTGTTTCTTTTTCGTTAGTATCCATGCTATTCGGAAAGAAGCTATGGCTCAATGGTCCTGCTGGAAGAGGTGGGCCAAACAGCGTGCCAGACTGGCACGGTGGGCCTCGCATGCGCACACACAACTCGACTCTACTCGCGCGCAAAACGTGATGACATTGGTACTGTGCAACGTTTACCTTTTTTTTTGTGCGCGACGCTTACCTGCACAAATATTTCTACAATGGCGAAGGCTGCACGTTGGTCGGACGCTGAGGTGCAGTCCTTGCTGGAAGTCTGGGCGGAGGACAGCATTCAAAGCCAACTCGACAGGATCCACAAGAACACGGAGGTATACGGCAGAATTAGTGCTTTCCTCAGTGCCCGTGGTTTTACCCGCTCCAAGGACCAATGCAGGCAGAAGTTGAAGAAACCCCGCTGCTTGTATAAGAAATACAGAGATGGCTTATGGAGGTCTGGATCTTCGGCCGATGTGGGAGAGCGGTTCCGGTGGTGCGACGCCATTGATGCGATCGTCGGCACCAAACCTACCAGCCAGCCTAATCTGTTCGAGTCAATGGCCCTGGAGGAACCATCACTTGATGATAGTAAGTCCACCATGCTAACTACATTGAAAAGTAGTTGTTGAACATAGTTTATTTGCTAGAGCAATGTAACATGATTATTTTGGCAGTATTTCTGGGGTGGGGGTGGGGTTAGGGGGGTGGATAACATGTAGAGCATTTGTGAGTAGATGAACAACCAAATCTTGCTCACATGGATTTTAAATTTTCAAATAACAAGCATTATTTATTCACAGGATTTACATTATGAGGTAGACAAATACCACTCAGAGAATTTCAATGATTGGCAGTGAGATTTTGAAGGGGGTAACTATTTTGGAGGGAAAAGTCAAAAGGATAACTCATGACTCATATTGCTGTTCTTTTTCTGTTTTAAATCACACGAACACCTGAGGGCTTTGAGGTGAGCTGTTCTACGTCTGCTACACCCTGTGGGTCCTCGGCGAGTCCCAACCCCTTGGTGAGTCCCAACCTTCCATTCTGCAGGAAAAGGAGGAGGAGGCCGGACATGGCAGAAATGATGGCAACCCAGATAGAAATGCAGGAGAGGCACCACAGAGAATTTATGAAGACAGAGGAAGTCCGGCATACCCAGACCTTGGCCCGCATGAGCCAGCAGTGGGAGAAGCTGCAACAGACTAACGAGATGTTCTCAACGCACAGTGGCAACAGTTTTTGTCGTCCTCTTCTTGACACCTGACTGGTGTTACCAAGAACTGTGATTTTAAAAAGACATATTCATATATTTATACCTATTTATAGTAGTGTGGTTTTTTTTGCATGTTGTGTGATTTGTGTGCAATTAAAATAGCTTTGCAAACTGTTGGTGGAATCTACTCATTTATATGTTATTATCTGTGTAGAGAAATGGGCCAAAATTATTAAAATTTTTCCCACATTTCATCATGTTACAGCCTTATTCCAAAAGGGATTAAATTCACTTTTTTCCTCAAAATTCTACACATAATACCCCATAATAACAACATGGAAAACATTTTTTTTTAAATGTTTGCAAATTTATTAGAAATAAAGAATGAAAATATAACATGTACATAAGTATTCACAGCCTTTGCTCAGTACTTTGTTGTGGCACCTTTGGCAGCAATTATGGCCTCAAGTCTTTCGGAATATGAAGCCACAAGCTTGGCATATCTATCTGTGGCCACTTTGGCCCATTGCTCTTTACAGAACCTCTCGAGCTCCATCAGTTGGATGGGGAGTGTCGGTGCACACCCATTTTCAGATCCCTCCAGAGATGTTCAATGGGATTCAAGTCTAGGCTCTGGCTGGGCCTCTCTAGGACATTCACAGAGTTGTCCTGAAGCCACTCCTTCGATGTCTTGGCTGTGTTCTTAGGGTCGTTGTCCTGTTGAAAGATAAATCGCAGTCTGAGGTCAAGAGCGCTCTGGACCAGGTTTTCTTCCAGGAGGTTTCTATACATTACTGCATTAATTTTTCCCTCAATCTTGACTAGTCTACTGGTTCCTGCTGCTGAAAATCATCCCCACGGCATGATGCTGCCACTACCATGCTTCACTGTAGGGATGGTATTGGCCAGGTGATGAGCGGTGCCTGGTGTCCTCCAAACATAACGCTTGGCATTCATGCCAAAGAGTTCAATCTTTTTGTTTCTCACGGTCTGAGAGTCTTTCAGGTGCCTTTTGGCAAACTCCAGGCGGGCTGCCATGTGCCTTTTACTAAGGAGTGGCTTCCGTCTGGCCACTCTACCATACAGACCTGATTGGTGGAGTGCTGCAGTGATGGTCGTCCTGCTGGAAGATTCTCCTCTCTCCACAGAGGAACCCTGGAGCTTTGTCAAAGTGACCATCGGGTTGTTAGTCACCTCCCTCACTAAAACCCTTCTTCCCCTATCACTCAGTTTAAAGGGACGGCCAGCTCGAGGAAGAGTCCTGGTGGTTCCAAACTTCTTCCATTTATGGATGATGGAGGCCACTGTGCTCATTGGGACCTTTAAAGCAGCAGAAATGTTCCTGTGCCTTGAGACAATCCTGTCTCGGAGGTCTACAAAGAATTCCTTTGACTTCATGCTTGTTTTGTGGTCTGACATACAATGTTAACTGTGGGACCATATATAGATGGTGTGTGCCTTTCCAAATCAACTGAATTTACCACAGGTGGACTCCAATTAGGCTTTAGAAACATCTCAAGGATGATCAGTGGAAAAAGAATGCATCTCAGCTCAATTTTGAGCTTGATCTCAAAGGCTGTGAATACTTATGTACATGTTACATTTTCATTCTTTATTTACAATAAATTTGCAAACATTTAAAAAAATGTTTTTCATGTTGTCATTATGGGGTATTACATGTAGAATTTTGAGGAAAAAAGTGAATTTAATCCTTTTTGGAATAAGGCTGCAACATGATGTGGGAAAAGCGAAGCGCTGTGAATACTTTCCGTATGCACTGTATATGGAACATGTTGTGCAGGAGTGCAAGAAAAATGCATGAATTGTGGAAGAGCAAACAGTGTTTGATACAGAGAGAGTGAGGCCAGAAAGAGAGCAGCTGAAATCCAGCAGATCAGAGTGGAGGGAAATGATCTTATTCTGAGGCTGTTGAGCGATTACAGGCTGCACCAAAGCTGTTGAGGTAAACATCAAGAGTGGGGCAACGTGCTGCAATCGATGAAGATTCACTTACTGTCAAAAAGAAAAAAATTTTATATTTTATTATTGAAGTTTTTTACTTTAGTTTCCAGGCAAAGCATAGAACTGAGAAAACTGCCATCGTTGTGAAGAGTGCTGCAAGATACTTAGGCATTAGGGACATAAAATGGGAGACTGTGTATGAAGACCTCCAGATCTGAGAAAATACTGAGAAGTCATTAGCTTCCCGATCAAAAAGTTGTCTTCACAAGTGAAAAGCTAAAGTATTTATTTTCTACAGTGGAATGCAGGAAGCCAAGAGTGAATATGTGTGTGAGCAAAATGATAGCGCTGAAAGCGGTGGGGGTGGGTGTGCTACTTTTTATCAAAGAGGGGATTCCCTACAGAGTTTTAGGTAAGGGTGATGGATTTGAATATTTAGTTATTGAAATCTGGTGTGATAATGGGAGCTTAGCAGTTGTACATTTTTAGAATCCTTGTAGGAGACTTGAGATTGATCAACTGGTGATTGATTGAAGGACAAGATGACAGTAAAATAATATGGCTTGGAGATTTTAGTGCTCATAATGCACTCTGGGGAGGGGATAAAACAGATCACAATGGTTGGTTTTAGAAGCGTTTATGAATAGGAAAGGTTTGGTGTGGTTAAATGATGGGTCACCTACACGAATAGGAGTGACAGGGCAATCGGTGTCAGATCTGACTTTAGTTTCTCAGACTCTTGCTGATCAAGTTTCTAGTGAGTCAACAATTGGTATTTTCTGGTTTATATGGGTTAATATACCAGTAATATGTGTTTATATGTATATTTATACCCTCGAAAATACCCGGACCTGATGATGAGCTGCTACACTCCGTTACTGTCCCGCTTTCGGCTGATCAAAGAGAAGTCCTTACGGTCATGTTGTCCTCTTCCTCCATGAGTTCTCTGTGGTGTCGTTCATATATATCAGGTAACGCCACTCTGAACTTTTCATCGGCCAACGAGCACTTCTGACACCGCTATCATTGCGGAATGCTGATGTTTATGTGCCGTAAAGCGTCGCGCGGTACCAACGTCATCACATTTTGCGTGCGGGTCGAGTTGTGCGTGCGCATGCGCGGCCAACCGTGCCAGTCTGGCACGCTGTTTGGACCACCTCTTCTAGCAGGACCATCGGGCCGTTAACCCCCCTGCGTTGCAGTTCACACCTACGCAGGCCAGACAATGGCCCCCCATGGTTTCACACATGCACAGAGCTGGTTAGGAACGGCCCTGGTTGCCAGTGTGAGTACACCCTTAGTTTGGCTATAGTCGCCGGTAGTCCTGTTTTCCGGGTTTTCTTTCTTGGTTTAATAGTTAGTTTCGGCTGAGGTAGCTTAGCCAGGGTGGGGCCTGGTCCGATGGCCCATGGAGCGGTTAGCCAGGTTCTTCACCCCTCTTTTCCTTATTTTGGCCGGCGCCTGTAGCCTTTTTGGTTTGTTGATTTATGTTTTGATTCATTAATGTTTTTTTTACAATAAAACTTGCAAACCCGAACCCTTTTGTCTGTGTCCTTTTGTATATGTTAGTGGTCTCCCTTCATCAAGCCACATTTTCATGAGGAGACCGTAACAATTGCTTAAACATTAAATAGTTCTTGTTTTTGGCTTTGGGTTTCACCTGTGAAGACTACATTTGCTGTTAAACAAACATGAAGACCAGAGAGCTGTCTATGGAAGAAAAGCAAACCATTTTGAAGCTGAGAGAAGAGGGAAAATTGATCACAGCTATTGCACAAACATTGGGCATAGCCAATACAACAATTTGGAATGATATGAAAAAGAAAGAAACTGCTGGTGTACTGAGCAACAGACGTCAAACAGATCAGCCAAGGGTATCAACAGCAGTTGATGACAGAAACATTGGGTGTTTCTTCACAGCTCTCACAAAGACAACAGTCAGTGACATCACTGCCAACCTCCACAGGGCAGGGGTGAAGGTATCACAATCCACTGTTTGAAGAAAACTTCGAGAGAAGAAATACAGAGGCCATACCACAAGATGCAAACCACTCATTAGCAAAAAGAATCGGAAGGCCAGATTGGATTTTGCAAGGAAGTACAGAGATGAGCCACAGAAGTTTTGGAAGAAAGTTTTATGAACTGATGACACCAAGATTAACCTCTACCAAAGTGATGGAAAGACCAAAGTATGGAGATAGATATATAGAAAGGATCTGCTTATGATTCAAAACACACAAGCTCATCTGTGAAGCATGGTGGAGGTAATGTTATGGCTTGGGCTTGCATGGCTGCTTCTGGAATTGGCCCACAAGTCTTTATTGATGATGTAACTCATGATGGTAGCAGGATAATGAATTCTGAAATCTACAAAACCATTTTGTCTGCCAATTTAAAGAAAAATCCATCTAAGCTAATCGAGAGAAGCTTCATCATGCAACAAGACAATGACCCAAAACACACTGCCAACACAACAAATGACTTTATCAGGGGGTAAAAGTGGAAGGTCTAAGACTGGCTAAGTCAGTCACCGGACCTTAACCCAATAGAGAATGCATTTTACATCCTGAAGAGGAAATTGAAGGGAGAAACCCCCAGAAACAAAAAAGAACTGAAAGAGGCTACAGTAAAGGCCTAGAAAAGCGGTTCAAATGAAGAATGCAACAGTCTGATGAAGTCAATGGGTTGCAGGCTTGATGCAGTTATTGCAAGTAAGGCTTATGCCACCAAATATTAAATATTCACTTTAAGTTAATTTAACAATGTCTGTTCCAATACATTTGCTCTCTTGAAAAGTGGGTGGGTTCAAACAAAAGGTGCTCTGTCCTGAGTTGTTTAACACATCTAGATGTAAATACCATGAAATAAAAGCTGGAATTCTGAACTTTTGTCTCATTCATGTTTTGATCTGAAACCCAAATGTCAGTATACAACAAAAACAAAGGAATTGACCTTGCCGTTCAAATAGTTTTGGAGGGGATTGTAAGTGAAAGGTATGATGGCATAATAGATGGATGCGGGAGCCAAGGGGAAGAATTTTTATCATGTGAGTCCCCAGGTTGGGTTGGGATATCAACGAAGACAACCTGGGTCATTAAAAAGAAAAGCTTCCCTGACTTTGTTTAAGGTAAACACCTGTTGTACAGTATTTTAGTTTGACATCACACATAATGTACACATTTCCACTTCTCATTGCTGGCTTTGTTTATGTCTATGCACATGCCGTTTGTTTCAAGGTCCCACGTATCCTTCACCCCCGAAGAAATTTCGGAAGGGGTCCAATACAGTGGCCTCAAATGGTAATTTAAAATACATCTTTATTCACCAAACAACCAATAGATTAGTCATACAGTATATGTGCAATGTTTCATATGAGTTAATTGTGATTATATTTCTATTGATTTTGAGTAATGTCAGCCTTTT
Organism: Gouania willdenowi; assembly: GCF_900634775.1. Classification (NCBI taxonomy): domain Eukaryota; kingdom Metazoa; phylum Chordata; class Actinopteri; order Blenniiformes; family Gobiesocidae; genus Gouania; species Gouania willdenowi. The sequence continues at coordinate 29,775,482 of NC_041049.1, read as the reverse complement.
TCTTTTATTTCCCTTTCAGCCCCTGGTCCATCTCAGCAGCCACAACGGGTAAACGTGACAACCACCACTGGCAACTATCATTGCTAACGTATTGCTTTCCATGTCCAACTATAACAAGCCATGAATGTATTTGTCTGTCATTGTTAAACAACTGTACAGAATTGGTTGAATCTTGTTACAGGTCCTAAAAATGCCCCAGGCAAAAGAACCCTACCCCCACGTGTTCCACGTGAGTAATTTGATTATGGCCATATATTTTTTCAATTGTCTTTTATGATTATCTTTATCATATCAGTATAGAAAACCCTAGGATATCGTTCTCCCTCCTGGCCCCCGAAAATGTAGAATAAACTCCTGTTGCACTTAGAACAGCAGACTCACTCCCTAGCTTATGCCAGTGGTCTGAAGAGTCTTAATGCAAACTCCACTCTAGCCCAGCAAAGCTTGCTCACCCTTGATGACCACACGTATCTTGGAAATTATTAAAGATGAGAATAAAGGATAGAGTTAAGTTTCCTTTTCTGTATGTGTGAAGTTGAGCTGGTATTTTTATATAGACTGATGTCAGGCAATGCTTTTACTTTGCATCCCATCGTAAATTGAAGCCATTGTGTGTATAGCTTTGAGGTAATGATTAATGATGTTTTCATTCTTTTTTTAATAGGTTTTCTACAGAGTGGTCTAGCTTTTTTGGAATATTTTTTCTCTACATTTTATCTATACATGTTGATTATCCTTGCTTTGTATAAAGCCCTCTGCATTACGAGGATAAACTAAATGCCAGAATTGTAAAAAAAGAAAAATCATTTTTGTAGGCCAAGAGTACCCCTACTCTGAGGATTTGTTCGGTGATCTACCTGAAACATCAACATCTTTACATTTACATTTTAGTGCATTTATTATAATGTCTTATGTGAAAGCCCAACTCGGAACAATAGTTGAAATTTAGCAATAGCGATAAACTCTTTGGACAAAATATCAGTTACGTTCACACTATTGTTACTATGTAAAATTGTATCATCCCTATTTGAATAAAAATATAAACCACTTGGGATGCTCAATCCTTGGTCGAATCCGAAAATGAGGAAACCCAGGCTGAAAACAGAAACACCAAAAAAAATTATTATGAAAAGCATTGCAGTTGCGTACATTATTATTAATGCTTCAAAGAACAAATCAATTAAACATTCAACAATGCACAATATAAATTGAAATGTTTAACTTCACCCCAAGTATACATTGAATAATGTTATACAGGTCTGTAGCTCAAATTAAATACAATATGTTCTCTCATTAAAACACATCACTCTCCTTTCCTGTCGTTGTTTTCAAGCATGTTCTCTGCATTCAATGCCTCGGGCATCAATTCTTGTGAGTGCTGATTTAATCCCATCCAAGTGATGCTCTTTAAAACACGGACCAAGTACAGTCGTGATGAAGTGCAGAAGATCTCTGTGAAACCTGTGCTGACAGACTCAGAAGGGTTCTGATGCGCAGCCATGCGTCAGGCTACTGTGTTCCCAAAATTTTGGTTCCCAAGGCACACCAAAGGACAAGTAAAAATCTGAAGGCACACCTATTGTGCAAAATAACCTTTATAACACGTGTTACCACTCATATCATGTACAATATCACGACAAGCGTACAAGACAGGGCTCTATTTTCCTTCTAGTTTTTTCTCTGTTTTAATGTTGTCCTACAGCCTTTGTCACAATCTTAAAACTCCTGCCTGAGCAATCGTGGGAACAGCGTGAAACTTGGCATGCAGAGTCTTCAGTTGGACCTGATAGAAAATTACATAAATCATTTTCTTCGGTCAAAATATGCGCATATTATTAATGAGTAAAGTTTTCTAGCCAGCTGTTAAAACGTGAACTGTTGCATATCTCGGTCAAAATAAATGCTAACAACACCAAATCTGAAATCCTTGGTTGGCATGTGACTGTGAGGTTATTTACCAAAGTTGAATAACGTAAGCCACTCGGGGGCACTGCAAATATGGGATATTTGTATCTCTTAAATGGCAAGACCAATTTTTACCAAATTTGGTGGGTATTACCAAAGTTAATCGCAATTGGTCAAAGTGGGCATTGCTTATTACAACATAAACAACAAACATTTATTTCAGCTCAAGTATTATGTTGAGGGCTGTGCAATTTCCAGGGTATATATAGAAGAGCACTATAATGGGTGCAAACACGTTTTGGACTGTAACTTTCACATTTTAAATCACATCTTCACAAGCTCGCTAAAAAACACATACTGTTGCATTTTTTTTTTGCCAAAGTAAACACTATCAACATCAAACTCAATATACTGCTGTCAGCGGTCATCCAAAGGCTCTTTATATCTTTATAACTTTATATCCACATGTTCCCTAAATAGAGTTGCATCTTCTGACACAGGCCACGCCCACTCCCACAGCATATTTGTCTTTGTAAGTCACTACACATCAAAAAACTACTTTTTCAAACTCCTCCTAGTGTTTAAGCTCTATCTGCACCAAACTTTGCACATACAAAACTCCAGACTTGCCTGATCAAAAGTTGTGTAAAGAATTGTGTTCAGTCTAAATATGCGTACATTAATAAGGAGTAAACTTTTCGAGCTAGCTAAAAAACACATACTGTTATTCATTTTTGTCAAAGTAAAAGCTATTAACATCAAACTCAATTTGATTGTGTCAGCGGTCAACCAGAGGCTCTGTGGGAAATTTGGTACAAATTGGCCAATAGGGGGCGCTATAATCAGCGAAACATCAAGCAACATGAAAGTTGATCAGATTTGTACAAAAATTGGTGCATTTTGGCCTGTAACTTTCACAAATTTAAATCACATCTTCATAAACGTTATATCCACATGTTCCCTAAATAGAGTTGCATCTTCTGACATAGGCCACGCCCACTCCCACAACATACTTCTTTTTGTAAGTCACTACACATCAAAAGCCTACTTTTTCAAACTCCTCCTAGTGTTTAAACTCCATCTGCACCAAATTTTGCACATACAAAACTCCAGACTCTCCTGATTGACCCAAGCCCATCATCCTTCGTAACGTACTTCCATGGGCTCCGTGTAACCTGGGGGCCAAGTAGCGCAGGAAGGCTTGGCCCCCTTTCATAACTGCTTGCAGTTCTATTTATTATTATCTTCAGTAATAAACTGAAGATATCCCGAATGTATGCGTCCAAATTTCAAAGTAAGGGTCGACGTAAGAAAAAAAAAGTTTATGATGAGTTCTCATTTTGATTACTGTTAGTATATTCTATACTAGAAAATTTACCATGCAAACGCGAACCACGGCTGGCTTGACCGCCGTCCTGGGAGCTTGAGAAAGACATCAGCAGAAAACGGGCCACGATCCAGAACAGGAAAAGGCTGTCAGATGATGAATGAATGAATACATGAATGAAGATGATGAGACCTGAACCCTGGAGACATTTCACAGATTTCATTCAAAGACAGAGAATAAATGAAACCTTATGTGGTTTAAAAAGAGAAAATGTTGAATTAACTTTCCTCTGATGATTTTATCAGTAGATAGATCCTGAAAAAAAAAACGATTTAAAAATAATCAATACATTACTGCCCTCTAGTGTTTGAAATGAGATAGGGAAGCTTTCTGTTGATGTGGTCCACAGTGTCTGCTGCAGATATAACAGCACACATTCAGGGTCTGCAGGAGTGGAGATCTTTGTTTCCACTGCAAAGGATACCAACAGGTAGACAAACACAGTTTCTGCTATGGTTTTATTTTTGTAGCTGAATGATTTTTTCAGATTTAATCTGCAGAGAACATTCTGCGCCTCCGCGCACGCGACCTGTTCCCCTCTTATAGCGGTAACATCTCCAATTCACAATTGCTTTCATACAGTTCCTATAATACACCAGTACTAACCAAAAATGACCATAATTAAATGATTTTATATCCTCTGTGACCAGGTTCTGCACAATAAATGACATTTTAAAGGGTTTGGCTCACCCCTGCTGGGTGACACACAAGTGCGGTCTTTACATATTTTGTTTTGTGTATTTTGAGCCATTTTCATATTTTTGTTGTATTTTTCTGTAATGTATGTTTTCTGAAGTCACCATTATGTGTTTTTTTTTTTGTTTTTTTTAATCTTTCAGTTGTCTTTTTGTGCATTTTTTGTATAATTATTGTTTTTTGTTGCCATTGTAGTGTGATTCTGGAGGTATTTTAGTTTTTTTTTTTTTGGTGCATTTCTGTTGTCACTTTAGTGTATTTTTGTACAAGTATTTAGTTTTGTGTATTTTGAGTCATTTTCATATTTTTGTTGTCGTTTAGTGTGCGTGTGTGAGTGTGTGTGTGTTTGGGGGGGTGAATCCATTCTAAGTTTATGCGCACCAGTCCATCCAAGTGTACCTGCCTGAAATAGGTTTCATTTCTGGGCCGTCCAGAAGTGAAATAAATTGAAACAATTTGAAATGACCAAATGACTCCAAAATAACAGATACACACGGGGTATTTGGAAGCCGTTGACCAAGTTGCAGGTTGAACTCACACCGGGGAGATATTTGCTCCACATGCACGCACACGCACGCACACACGCACAAAATTGTTAAGCAGATAAACTCAACATGTTTGAGTAATGTTTACTTGAAAACAATGACAACACAAACTAATAAACATTGAGTTTGGTTACCATAAAATGCTGTGGTTGTGTACTTATTGTTTTTTTTTAGTTCTATGAACTTATTCCAGAGGTTTATGAAAACTGAAAACTTTAAGTCATAATAACTGAAAATAATTAAGTTGACCTAACAGAAAACTCTAAGTCATACTGACTCCAAGTATTTCAGTTGAGCTAAATGAACACTTCAATTTAACCATTATTAAAAAGTACAAGTAGCCAGTCACCCAACCTTTTAATTTATTTGAGTTCTGGTAACTTAGTCAGGTTTACAGTGCACGACGTAACTGCTGTTCACAAAGAGAGCTAAGCAAGACCCGTGGCTGTCAATCATGTCATATGACATATAATGATTTATTTGCCAACATGGGTCCAACACAAAAAAAACAAAAAAAATAAACGGTTCATGAGGAAACAGCATTGACCAAAAAAAAAAAAAACCCAAGAAATCCACATGTGAAATCAATATTTTTGAGTGGGGTAACAGAAGTGGATGTAGTTCAAACAGTAAGAGCTTTTAAAAGTAAAATATCAACAGATATACATCAAATTTAAATCAATCATTCCAACATGGAACTTTACCAGATGATATGAAGATAGCAAAGGTTGTTCCTATATTTAAAAATGGAGATAAGCATTGCATTAAAAACTATAGACCAATCTCAATTATTTCACAATTTTCAAAAGTCTTGGAGAAGCTTTTCTCAAAACAGTTGAATAATTTTCTAGAAAAAAATACCTAGCTTAGGCAGCAACAGTGTAGTTTTAGGGAAAATCGAACAACTACATATGCAGTAATGCATATGTTAGAGGAGGTCAGTATTGCTATGGACAATGATGAATTACCCATAATCATCTACATTGACTTGAAAAAGGCCTTTGATACTGTTGACCACAGACAGTTAATAGATAAGCTAGGTAAGTATGGCATCTGAGGGCCAGCTCTGTCTTGGATTAAGAGCTATCTAGAAAATGGGCAACAATGTGTTCAATTAGAAAATACAATATCTGGATTTAAAAATATAATTTGTGGAATACCACAGGGTTCTGTGATTGGTCCTAAATTATTAACATTTTTTTTATTATTGATCTGTATGATATATTAAACCTTTTCAATTTTTTTATGTTTGCAGATGATACAACCGTAATTTGTTCTGGAAAAAAATTATGAACTTTTGGTAAAAGATATAAAAAAGAAATTACAGTGCTTAAAAGCTGATTTGATATTAACAAATTATCACTTAGCATTGCGAAAACTAAATTTATGATTTTTGTAACCAAAAATGAGGTATTTGAAGAAATAAAATTGAGTGTCTTTGATACCAAGTTCTTGGGAGTCATAATTGACTATAAATGATCTTAGAGGCAACACATACATTTTATAAAGACAAAAATCTCAAAAAAAATTGGTGTGTTATATAAAACAAATGATTTACCTAATTACAATTCCTTGTACTTTGATGACGTATGGTGTAGAATGGGGAACCACTTTTAAAACCATAATCAATGATAATGTTTTATTGTAAAAAATAAAAAAGGCTGTATGATTGTTAAACAAAGCAGGATATTATGACCACACAGCCATTATTTGTTCAATCAAATTTACAGATATTGTTTATTATAAAATAACACGGATAATGTTCAAAGCAAAAATGAATACTCTTCCAGAAGGCATTGAAAAATACTTCACTCTACAGAGCAGCAAATACAGCCTTAGAGATCAATTTACATTTATTTTACCAAAAGCAAGATTAGTAATTAAACAAATATGTCTGTCTGTTGTTGGGGTTGATTTGTGGAATTCTGTTGATAAAGAAATACAAATGAATGACACACTTTCTAATTTAAAAAAGAAAATGTCACAATATATTTTCAAAAATTATGTGAAGTAGCCAATTTGTTTGTGTTTTTTTGTTAAATGTTGTGTATAAAAGAAGGTACACACACACATATATATATATATATATATATATATATATATATATATATTGCATTATTTAAAAAATGGCAACTCAAATGTAATTGGTGAATGCTTGCATTTATTTTGCATGTATTATTGGAAAAGGTAGCTTACTTGAATGTTATCTTTGTTGGGCATATGTCTTTTTGATTCTGCCTGTTTCAGTCTTGTTATATATTTTTAAATTGTGATTAATGTTTGAAGATTTTATTAGACTGAAACAAACTGAAACGTGAGGAACTGTGAGCAGAAAATAAGTCTGTAGAGCGCAGACTGTAGCTAGAAGTGGTTTTTGGATGACATATCAACACAATTTTGGTGGCAGTAAACAAAGAAATGCCTTGTTGATAAAACCAAAGCAGTTAAGCTGCCTGCGTTTCAATAAAGCCGAGCATACAGGGAGCAATGTTGTGTGAGAGCTTTGCAGTTGGTGATGAATCTCAGTACACAGCAGTAAACACTGCGAGGAATCATCCATATAAATAACATCTCCAAAATCCATCACAGACATAAAAGTATTTTCAACAAAGTACATTTTTGTTTCAAAAGAGAAGCAAGATCTACTAAATCTAATATCTAAAATAAAAAACCAAATTTCCATTTAGGCTTTGCAGACACTGACATATTTCCTTGTCTCTATTTCATACATTTTGAATTGAGAATTTACTACGTTTTTGTTTCAAAGGTGTGAATAACTTGGATCACATGCATAGCATTCACACAGAAAGCCTTGATTGTACGCAGCAGTGTTCATCATGACTGTGTTCTGATCATAACTTCCAACATCAATGCTGTGAAGCCAGCAATTGGCATAGGCAATGATTTCTCTTTGTGTCAGGTTCTGTATTTATGTTTGCTTTCAGTCCTTTGTGGTCCTCTTTTAGTTAAGCCCTTTTTTTCACTAAGTCCAAGTTTATTGTTTGTAGTTCATGTTAACTCTTGTGTCTTTGTGTTCCTATGTATTCCTGCTCATGTCTCCAACCTGCCAGTGACGTCAGTGTTTTTTAGGTTGTGAGTAATTAGCTGCTTCATGTTTTACACTCAGGTGTGGCCCGTTCCCAATCAAGCCACCCTCACTATTTAGCTGAGTGATTGAACACTTGGGTTTATTATGAATCTAGATTATTATATCCTGGATTTATCTCCATTAGTGGGCTTCACAATAAAAAAAAACATTCCCTGTCATAGAGAAACTGTCCTATGAAAGTCAATAAATTTATTTAAACCAAGTGATTTCAACCTGGGTACGTGCACATACCCATAAAAGGGGTGGAGATTGCAGCGTCTGACCAATCACAACAATGGAGAAACCTGGCAGAGCAACCTTTCATAACCTGATACCGACCAGGTTAGACGTTAACCTTAACTTTAAAATCATGATTAATTAAAATCCATAATTCAAACCAAAAACAACACTGTTGTCACAGAAAAGGCAGGAATGAATAATATTAATCCATTGGATGATAAACAGACAGCGCTCTGATCAGTTAAACTTTAATACAGCACACACGTGTTTCTATTCAGATAGCACATTGTTTCACTGTAGTATGTTCCTGCTGATGCTGTCAGCCTCACTGTAGCGTATACTGAATGACTTTAACCATCTGTGCATATGGAGACACAGACTTCATCAGCTGACTGTAGATTAGTCCATCAGATATAAATCTATATCTTTCCTAAATCATGTCATCAGTAAATGAAAGGATTGTGTTTATCCATTAAAATGCAGTCCGCAACTTTCAGACCCCGCTCTCCCCATCCCTCCCTCCCCGCAGCTCTCTTGCCCTGCCTCCAAACTTTCCAAAGTCCCTCCCTCAGGGGAGCTAACAAGCTAACGTTAGTCCGACAGCAACATCACAGTAATATAACATGCTCTGACACACAAACAACACATGCACTACAGAGTTCTAGTGTAACAATTACAAATAAAACATAATGTATATCAAGCAGCACTAATTACCTTTCAAGCAGAAAAGTCACCAATTCCATCTTCTACTCCTCCAGACCATACACTGTAAAAAAATGGTGCTCCAGCCCGGGAAAGGGGCGGGGCCTGTGAGCAACAGCTGTCAGACAGTCCATCAAACACAATCCTGGCTCTGATTGGTTCTTTTTGCTTGGTCGCGGTGCATTCTGGCAATCTGCCAAAGGCTGCAGGCGCAGCAGGGGGGGCTCTATGAGTCTGTTTTTTAACACAAACTACTAGTTTGATGTAAATCTGTCCTTACATAGTGACAGCTTTAGCAAATATGACAAATAGTCACTTTTATGAGAGTTGCAGACTGCACCTTTAATAATCTTTCTTTCCTAAATGCAGCCGTTTGATCTGCACCAATCTTCTAACAATGGGCAGGTTGTTTTCTAAGAGAACTGATTGGTCAGGAGGCGGGGCTTTAGCACTCGCTCAAATCTGACCAAGAACAAAACCTGGTCCCGACCAGGTTAGTCGCTCAGCCTAAGTTACCATGGTGATTTAGGCTCCTAAGATGTTAGCGAGCTTCGTAAGACAGCATACATTGATTAAATCCCCAAAGTTAGCGCGATAAGAGGTAAACTAGGTGTTTTTCCCTGCTTCCAGTTTTTTCATTCCTGCCTTGGTTTTTTTGTTGTTATGGTTTTTTAGTTTTTTAGTTAACAGAACCTACTTCTGCATCTGGGTCCTCCAACACACACCTCACCCCTGACACTTTGGCTTGTGTCTTCCTGCAGTGACTTAACAGGAGTGAGAAAGTTAGCAGAGGTTAAACTTCTCTATTGTGTATGTTTTCATCTTGATGTTCCATTAAAGATACATTTTTTGTCAATAATAAACATTTTATGAGGCAGCCGTACTGTTTGAAGTTTGTTTAAATATAGATGAATAACACTGCACTCTTCAATCATGTCGTAGTGAAACTCAAATAGCTGCATGATTGAATTAATTTGTATTCAACTCAAAGCAACATAAAATCCCATTTCACTGAGAACGTACGCTTTGGAAGTGAAAATGAAAACTCCATATATTCCCTAGCACTGTGTTTATCACCAGCTTATTGGTTTGTTTATATCTTAATGACAAACATTTCAGCATCCAGACTGATATCTGCATTTTTGTTGCAATTTTTCTCGCAATCACACCTATAGACGTAGTACTAGTAACCTTAAAATAAAGTGTGGAGATAAGCATTTTACAATATTAACAAAAGATGAAAGTTATAACTAAGTGACCACAATTCATTACTCTTAATTATTATTGAAGCCATTTTATTTCATGCCCAGTTTCTGCAAAACTTAGATAAGCCAAAAAAAATGGCCCCAAACCATTTAACTGAAAAATATGAAGGCAAACCTTCTCACGGACCTCAGGAGTCTGCTAATGCTGGTGAGCATAGCTATTTGAAAACCTAAGATGGATGAACTTCTTGTCAATCGTCTTCATTCTCAGAGTAGAACAGAGAGAGACAGAAAACAATCAGGCAGAGGAACACAGGTAACACCCATAGCTGCACACATAACTGATGAATTAGCGAAGCTCGTGCAGATTTATTCATAAGAACCTTAAAGCCTCGTGGATCAATAAATCAAAGATATTTTATTGGCAAACAAATGTAAAAGGTTGATATTGCCACTCCAAACTTTGTTTTGATCTCCACTGTAAACACTTTCTTACTGATGTTGTCGGAACATTTTGTGCATTGCATTATGGGATGTGAAGTCCTGTAGACGGATGCATAGAAGTGTTCTTACTAAATTCGAACTGTGATTTATTGTTTATTCACCAGAAAAGGAGGACAGTGATTACTTTGACAAAATATTAGTTCTAGTTTATTCTGGGTATTTCCCATGATCACTCTGTGGGACTTTACATTTTAGGCGACTTGGATCTTTCCATGTAAGCCCCAAAATAATCATCTGTCAGTTTTTTGTCACATACACAATTATACACAGTACAATGTGCAGTATAAAACCTAGTAAGCAAATATAGTATTAATATATAAATTACAAAAATAAATATAAATTAGAGGTGGGACTCAAGTAGTAATTAAATAATCTCCATTAGTTTAAATTAATCGCACTGTTAAAAGATGTTTTTCCACTGATTAGCACTAATATGGTAAACTGGATCAACACATCTCTAGCAACAGATTATGTGCCACAGGCTTTTAAAGCAGCTGTAATCAAACCTTTCCTTAAAAAGCCTACTCTTGATGTAAGTGATTTGTCCAACCCTAGGCCAATATCCAATCTTCCTTTTATTTCCCAAATTCTTGAAAAAATCATCACAGGTCAACTATGTGATCAACTACATATGAACAATTTATAAGAGAGCTTTCAGTCTTGCTTTAGAACCTATCACAGCACAGAGATTGCCTTAGTAAAAGTAAACAATGTTCTTCTCTTAGCTTCAGACAGAGGGTTGATCTCTGTTCTGGTACTCTTAGATCTCAGTGTAGCCTTTAATACAGTGAATCATCATGTGCTGCAGAGACTGGAAAGTGTTATTGGGATTAAAGAAACAGCACTAGTTTGGTTTGAATACCATTTATCAGACAGAACCCACTTTGTTCATGTTCATAATCTCTCCTCAGCGCACGCCAGAGTTAATCATGGAGTTCCACAAGGTTCAGTTTTTTGACCAATGCTTTTTACTTTATATATGCTTCCACTAGATAACATTATCAGAGAACATAATATACATTTCCATTGCTATGCGGATGATACACAGCTTTATTTGTCAATGAAATCAGATGAAACTCATCAGTTAATAAAACTCCAGGCTTTCACACATACCTCTTTGATACACACCATGCTTCGCTTCCTTGGATAGTTTGGTCTTTTTGCGATATGTGAAAGCTCAGTCAAACTCTGGTCCTCTATAAAATGTGGGTCTCAGTTCGCCTCAAGCGAAGCATTGTTCTGTTACTTTAACAAAAAGGATTTCAAAGTGTTTTGAATCCTCACAAGGTATAATTAATTTTTTTTTTTTTTTCCAAAATGTGTTTATTAGATTTTTCAACAGACAAAAAATAGGCATCACAGCAAGGTGACAAAGAAAAAAAAGAAAAAAAACCATTTACAATTGGAGCCAAACAAAATTACAGGAGTCAAGGCAAAATGTTGGTGAAAGCAAAATACTGACAGCCTGACACAATGTCTAAACAATAAGGTAAAGTGTCTGTAGTTTAATCCCCTTGGGCCCAAGCCCCCCACCCCACCCCTTATTGGCCACCAGAACACAGCACCACACACACACACACACACACACACACACACAAAAAAAAAGAAATTAAGAAAAGAGGGAAAAAATAAATACATTTAAAAAATAAATAAATAAATACATAAAATAAAATAAACCACACACCACAAAATAATGGAAAAAGGGGCAAAGAGAGACACCTCAAAGGGTCACATCACTAACTTCAGGGGTTAGGTCAATATTTTTCACATGACTCAGCAAGGGATTCCAGATCTCCCAAAAGGCTTCGAGAGATCCCTTTAAAGAATATCGTAACTTCTCAAGACGGACACAGGCTAAGACCTCCCGGATCCACCTATTGTGCGATGGGGGGGTGGCTTGCTTCCATTGAAGAAGAATGGCACGTCTGGCCAGGAGAGTCGTAAAAGCTATAAGACGTTTCGATGCAGAAGACAAGTCAGGAGTCTGTGACAAGCCGAAAAGAGCAGTCAGTGGATCAGGGGGGACAGGGGCAGCAAGAATTTGGCTGAGGGTTTTGAATATGTCTGACCAAAATTTGGTCAGCCTAGGACAGGTCCAAAACATATGTAGATGGTTGGCTGGGGTTTGGTTGCATCTATTGCATGCATTGCTTTGACCTGGGAATATCTTAGCTAGTCTGTCATTAGTGTAGTGTGCTTTATGAAGGACCTTACATTGTAATAGACCATGTCTGGCACAGATGGACGAGGACTGCGTTAGGTAGAGAATCTTGTTCCACTGCTCAGTTGAAATAGAGATACCCAGATCGCTTCCCCAGGACTCTCTAAGAGAGATCACAGGTGAAGGGTTAAGAGAGTTAATTTTGCCTGAGACAACCGAGATGATTCGCTTATGGTTCGGTGAGAGGAGGAGAAACTGGTCAATTTCAGATTCGGGAGGTCGATTGGGGAAATGGGGGAACAACCCCTGCACAAAATGTCTAATCTGGAAATAACGAAAAAGGTGGCTGTTGGGTAGATTAAATTTAGCGGAGAGTGAAGAGAATGAAAAGAAGATCCCACTTTCGTACAGATTGTCAAGGGTTACAAGGCCTTTAGTTGACCAAACACGGTAAACAGAGTCTGTGAGAGAGGGAGGAAATGCAGAGTTATTCAGAATAGGTACATGCAATGAGGCTCTATGCAGGCCATAGTATTTACGAAATTGAAGCCAGATCTTAATGGTGTGTAGGACCACTGGGTTGTCCGCAGTGTTGGAGGTCTGGGTGGGTAGTTGTGAGCAGACCACTGAGGCAGGAGAGCACCTGAGTGAAGAGACTTCCATTAGGGCTCATGCTGGGGATTCGGGAATGGAGTGAACGCATAGCCAATATGGCAGTTTCACAATATTGCAGGCCCAATAAAACGTGCGGAAATTTGGCAGGGCAAAGCCACCTTCTGATTTAGCTAACTGGAGCGTCGATCTCTTAATACGGGCGGGCTTGCCACCCCAAATAAAGGCACTGAGTATTTGATCCAGCTTAGTAAAGAAGGCTTTGTTAATCAGGAGAGGAACATGTTGAAAAAGATACAGAAATTTGGGTAACACCACCATTTTAATCAGATTAATGCGACCAGCAACAGACAAGGGGAGTGAAGCCCACCGGGAGATATCCAGTTTGCACCTCTCGAGTTGTGGTTGGAAATTCTCAATAAAAAGGCTTTTAAAAGAAGTGGAAATAAATATGCCCAAATATTTGAAGCCGTCCACGGCTATTTTAAAGGGAAAGGACGTCAGTGAGAGGGCTCTGGCTGAAGGATTAACAGGTAGTAGTTCACTCTTTTGTAAATTAAGTTTATAGCCAGATAGCTTTCCGAAACAATTTAAAATGTCAAGTATTGCACGACGGGAAGAGAGAGGGTTGGAGACATATAAGAGGAGATCGTCTGCGTATAATGACAATTTATGTATCAGGCTGTGCCAGATAATACCCTCAAATTTGTCGTCGCTACGAAGCCAAATGGCTAAGGGCTCTATGGCTAAGTTAAATAACAGGGGAGAAAGGGGACACCCTTGGCGTGTTCCCCGTTGAAGCAGAAAAGGTTGAGAAAAGGTGCTGTTAGTTTGAACAAAAGCACATGGGGATGCGTAGAGGAGCTGAATCCAGGAGATAAAGTTAGGATGAAACCCGAATTTGCCCAAAATATAAAAAAGATAATTCCACTCCACCCTATCGAAGGCCTTCTCTGCATCTAACGATACAATTATCTCTAGAGAGTGTGATGGGGTTGCATACAGAACATTAAAAAGCCTCCTAGTGTTAGAATATGAGTGTCTGCCCTGAGTGAAACCTGTCTGATCTGGTGAGGTGACACTTGTCATCACTCGCTGGAGACGAGTAGCTAAAACTTTGGACAGTATTTTAAAGTCCACATTTAACAAAGAGATTGGTCTGTAGCTGCCGCAGCAAGTCGGGTCCCTATTTCTTTTAAGCAGTAGTGATATTGAAGCCTGTGAGAAGGTGTCGGGTAATTTACCTGTGGAAAAAGATTCATTATAAACTCTGGTTAGTATAGGGACTAGCAGGGTAGAAAAGGCTTTATAGAATTCGATCCCAAAACCATCTGGGCCTGGTGACTTTCCACTTTGCATCGATTGGATGGCAGTTTGAATCTCTATGGGGGAGATGGCACGACCCATTTCCTCTGCCACTGAGTCGTTGATTTTAGGGTAATAAAGTGATGAGAGAGGGCTGGAAGACAGAGACAGATCCAAACTGCATTCAGAAGCATAGAGTTTGGAGTAGTATTCACGGAAAGCTGAATTAATATCAATCGGGTTGGACACCACACTCCCTGAGGGCGCTGTGATTTTAGTTATCAGCCTAGAGGCCTCCACAGCCCTAGCCTGATGGGCCAAAAGTTTCCCCGCCCTGTCGCCATGCTCAAAGAAGAGTTGTTTTGTTTGCCTCAGCTGTTTTTCTGCTCTATGTGAGGTCAGAATATCATATTCTGCCTGCAATAAGACCCGTTTATTGTACATGTCTGGGGTGGGGGAAGATGCATAGAGTGTATCGATATTCCCTAACTCAACCTCAATTGCCTGTAATCTTGCCCTCTCACCCCTTCTCAACCGAGAAATATATGAAATTATCTGGCCTCGGATTACAGCCTTAAGGGCCTCCCAAAGCGTTGCATCGGAAACAGCCGTTGTATCATTGAACTCAAGGTAGGATTTGATTTGCTCACTCATGAAATGTTTAAATTCTTTATCAGTCAAATTCTGGGAGGGGAATTTCCAGGGGCCTGGGGAGAGCCTGGGAGTGGGAAAATTAATGTCTAAGGAGGTGGGAGCATGGTCAGACACTGCTATAGGATGATATTTACAGTCGCTAATTTGGTGCAGTAATTTGTTATCAATTAAAAAAAAGTCTATCCTTGAGAAGGTGTGATGAACATGTGAGAAGAAAGAGTACATTTTAACATCAGGGTTTCTAAATCTCCAGGGGTCTGAGAGACCTAACTGTGTCGCGTGAAATTGTAGCCTGCTGGCTGCTTTAGAAAGTGAGAGATTGCAAGGGTGGGATTTGTCTAAACTGACATTCTGCACTAAATTGAAGTCACCTCCAATCAGTAAATGGTGATTATCTAAATTAGGGATTTTAGAAAAAAAAATGGAAAAGAATTTATCATCATCCCATGTTGGTGCATAGATACAAGCTAGAATAACTGGGAGGTTCTGCAGCATGCCTGTGACAATAACATAGCGTCCATCTGTGTCAGAAATAGTTGAAGAATGATCAAACATGACATTTTTAGAAATAATGATAGCCGCCCCCCTCGACCTATCTGAAAATCTTGAATGAAATATGTGACTCATCCATGACCTCCTGGCCCGGGAGACCTCCGATGACTTGAGGTGGGTCTCCAGTAGAAAAACTATGTCTCCTTTGAGTTCTTTTATACGCGTTAGTACCTTGTTTATTTTGGTGGGCCTGTTCATGCCTTTTGTGTTCCAGGAGATCAAGCGGAGTCCGTTACCTGGTTGAGTCATGGAGATAGACACCCAAAAGTAAAGACAATAGTGATGATGTGTGCTCCGTTGCCCCACTTCTGTGAAGGATGTGAAAGAAGAAATAAAATAAAAACACACACACACACCAACAACAAAGAGATGAGACACACACACACAAACACACACACACACACACACACACCTGATTAAGGCCAAATCAACACTCAAATCTCGATACAAACCATATCCGAGCAACATAGCTCAAGACTTCCGAGCATCTGGCGAGTCAAAAATCTCGCTTACCCGATTGTGAAAAAATAAATAAATAACTATATAAACAAAGTCCCTCTTAGTTAAAAAGTATTAGTATGCAGGACAGTAACAAAAGGAAAACTGTGACAGAAAAGACCAAATAACGATTGGCAGCAATAGTATTCAGTTTAAACATTAACACAATAGCTTTCAAAATGTGGATGTGAGGGGAAAAGGAGGAAAGCAACCAAAGGAAGGGAGAAAAAAGAAAGAGGTTACTGACGGCATTGTCACTGAACTGGGTAAACTGAATAACAATAATATATGAAAAATAACAAGACTGTTTGGCCAAAAGGTCAACGTAAACAATATTTAAGGCTGTAAAAACCCCTCAGTGCAAATAATCCTCAATGCAGAACAGGTAAAACGGATCCCGCTGGAACAGCAGTGATACCTCAGTCATGAAGGGCTGCCAGCTCCTTTAGCGTGTTATGTAAGGCCCATTGCCGGTGTAGCAACCCACCATAGCATTCAGTAAACAAGGCACAGCAAGCAACATTTCTTAAGAAGTAGTAGGTGGGTAAATAAAATAAGGTCAATCATTATCCGGCCGAAAGGGAGCGATGAATTGTTTCGCTTCCTCGACTGAGAAAAGCCTCTTCTTACCCCCTTCCGTGGTCGTGATAAGGTATAATTAATTAAGTTGAGGGCATCTCACCAGGAAACATGGAGGTGAGGGAGATGAGAGTAGAGAGGGACCAGTGCAGGACCTTGGGGAGGAGCGGGGAAGAGCGGGCATGCAAGCGCCCACGGTTCGGGGCCGGACAAATCGATACCTCCCATGACTGCAGTCAAGCCAGCGACACAGTTTTTTGGTGTACGTATTTATAGAAGCTTTACGGTAATAGTGTCTCAGAACTGGTTTCAAAATAAAAGCATTCATTAGGTACATAGCAAAAAACAGTCAACATTAGCAAATACTGTCAAAGGAAATGTACGGACCTTGTGATCTTTATTTTCAAAATAGAAGCTCAAATAATCAACAATTGTAAGCTTAAGCAAAAAAAATTTTTTTTTTTTACATTTCTAACAAAGTTCTGTTTCCACACACTAATTTCCCTTCAGGGTAATAGTAGTCATGCACCGCCTCATTGCCACTCAGGAAGTTTCAAATAATTCCGGTCTATTGTTTCAAAATAAAAGCCCATCAAAGATTCAAATATGAGAGTCATGACATATGATTTGAAATTCAATTCAAAAGAAAATACCCTGTTTTCACAGACTAATTCCACTTCAGGATTATAGTACACAACCCCAATGATGTGACCCAGTAAATATCAAGACATTAAGCAAAGAACATATCTATAAGACAGCGGGACTTCCCTGGTAAGACATGGACTGTATTACAAACTGCTAGCAAATCACCTTGTAATTCAGTCTTTAGTTAAGAGTGTTTTTGATTTTTTTTACTACCTCATTGTTTTGTGTCTTGATTATTGATTAAAAACAAAGTTTCAACCAAAAAGTGTATCTGGAGAAAATGACCTACCCTACCTTTAACTAAAGCGCTGCACACGAGTTACAAACAATAAAATTATAATAATATGTATATTTAAAAAAAAAAAAAACATCCAGACAGGGATAAGATCAATAAAAGATAAAAATGAAAAATACAAATAAAAAACTGCTGGGGGCTCTCTTTGCGGGGTCTCTCCGGGCGGTGCCGGCCTGGTGGGGCGTGGGGGTGCCCCTTCCCTACGGGTGGGGCTTGGTGCTTGTCTCGTCTCCTGGTTGCCTTGCTATCTGCGGGCTGGCAGGTGGGTGGGTTCTGCACCTTTGGCGGGGGGCTACTGCACCGCATCGGTTGTGTGCCGTTGGGGGGCTCATCGCGTGGGCAGCATCAAGGAAAGGCGCTCTGGGGTGCCTGGTCGGTGTGCCTGGGGGCCGGCGTGGCAACTTGCAGCATCCCCTTGGTGCCCTCAGCGACTATGGGCGTGGTCGCTGTCCCTGGGGGCGCTGCTCTTGGTACTGCTTCCGTTCCGGGTCCTTCTGGCCTGGGGTCTGATCCCTGCTGGCTCTGGGCCTGCCGGCGAGTGCCCGCTGGCTGCCCGTTCGGCGCGGCTCTGGCTGTCTGCCGGGCGTGGGCCTTGGCTCCGCTGCTGGGGTCTCGGGCGGGGGGCTCTCTGGGCCCTCCCCTCGGGGGTTGGGTTCTTGGGTGTGGGTGGGTGGGGGGGGGGATGCTGGCGGGGGGCCTTGGGGTTGGGGGTTGGGGTCGTTGGCAGAATGCGCTGGGTGCTCGGCTGCTTGGGGCTTCCTCGGATGTGTGTGTGGGGGGCGGTGGCTGCCTCTCAGCCTGGGATCTTGGGGGCGTCTGGGGGGTTGCACGGCCGTGGGGGGTGGCCTGGGGCTCCCTGGCCCCCACTCTTTCTGTTGGCCTGGCTGCATCTGTGGGCCCGGGGCCAGTTCCTGGGTTTGCGGTAGCGGTTTTTTGCACATATACTGGTATACGATGCACTGGCACGCTTTGGGATGTGGGATAAAACTCATACTGGACTTAACTTTAGACACGTTAATTCCAAATACCTGCTTTAGGTAATACCACTCACTCATTCCCCCTGTCCACAGCCACCACCATTATAGCTAAGCTTCACACTTGTCACTATACTGGCTTGATTACACAACATAATAAGCACAATATATTCTACAACTTCACATCTCACTCTCACTGTAAAACAATCTAGTCTTCCCCACCCTTTCTATTTCCTACATTGAGACTCTCCTCCCTGCTCCCTTTCCCCTCCCCCTCCCTCTCTACTTAGGTGTATCACTGCTCTCCCTTTTTATATCCTCCCTCTAATAAAATATTTCTTACCCTTCCTTAGGGAGGGCTGGTGATGGTCATAATTAAGCAATAAAATAAATCAATTTATTTTATTACAATAACAAAACATGCATTGCTGTCTCATGATGATTGCACTTCTTTTAGTGTTGACCTTTGACAGCATGTGCAGACAAGAGGAAAAATAAAGAATAAAAAAATCAATATTCTGTTCTGCTGGAGATTTATTTCTGTTAAAAGGGAGTTTTTTTTCTTTCCACTGTCGCTGAATGCTTGTTCATGTGGATCTTGTTGGGTTCTTTCTTTCTTACTATGATCTTTATATTTTGTTAAGTGCATTGAGATGACTTTGTTGTAATTTATGCTATATAAACGAAGTTGAATTGAATCGAAGGCGAGGTTGCTGATTCTAGGGTTTGTAAGGTTTTTTTTTTACTTCAAATTTAATTTAAAAAAGTATTAAATAAAATACTTGTGGGGCTTAACAGCGGCGGAAAAGATTTTTAAAGAGGCTTTAATACCCCCACGTCCCGATTGTTGAAAAAATTAATTAATTAAAAAAAAAAATAATATATATATATATATATATATTCCATGCGTAGTGCACCACTACGACCAAACAGACCCTGACAAAAAAAAGTAACTGAAAAGTTTGCAAAATGTGTTCAAAATTCTGAATTATTTGTCTAAAGTTTGTTGTGAACTACAGAGAAATAAAGTGCATATAATCATGAAATTGCAAAAAAAAAAAAAGAAAAATAAATAAAAATTAAAGACAAAAAAGTAGAAATAAACATAAAACAAGATAAAAATTTTTGGGGGGAGAAATGAAATTTTTAAAAATTATATATTAAGTTGGTATGTAGACAATATAAGAGAGATAAAATATAAAAATAATGAAATTTAAATAAATCATGTCATGTGTGTTAAAGATGAACTGGCCTCTTTGTCTGGAGTTTGCATGTTCTCCCTGAGCATATCGACATACAATGGTTTACCCAGGGATCTCTAGTAAAATTAATAAAACTACGAATAGATAAAAAACGAATAAATGTAATAGGACTGGGACAATATGATTGACAGTAATGGACTCACAATAACAATGCTATATTTTTGGAAAGGAAAAAAGACCCCAAAAAAT
Organism: Gouania willdenowi; assembly: GCF_900634775.1. NCBI lineage: Eukaryota > Metazoa > Chordata > Actinopteri > Blenniiformes > Gobiesocidae > Gouania > Gouania willdenowi. The sequence goes on along the minus strand of NC_041049.1, from coordinate 29,755,484 downwards.
TGCTTTAACTTTGGAGATACACATCGGTACTTATTCTGGGTATGATCTTTTCAACTCAAGAGGAATAAATCTGACCACCCTCATACATTTAAGACGTCAGATATAACATTTATCAAAAACAAGGGTGAGATATCCAAAATCTGCTCATCCTTTGAAAGACGTCTTAATATTTCATATTTCTAGAAATGATGATAAAACCCTTCCATTAAAGGCGTGAAATAAAAATGAGCTCAGATTGAAACATGCTTGTGTTGTGTGAAAGTGTGTAGATGCTGATCTTTGTCCTGGTTTCCAGCTCAGAGGCACTTGTTGCAGCTTTCTAGCCAATTAATGGTAAAATCATCCCAAACAGATTTTATGTTGATAAATCTTTAATGATACCAGGGATTTTACACAAATACACACTTCGCGGTGCTAATTTAAAGCAAATAGGAAGCTTGATTAAAAATTCCCTAGACATGGTGGTAGTAATGTGTGTGTGTGTGTGTGTGTGTGTGTCGGGGGGATACTGTAAATGTTTGAATAATTTATCAGATTTAATTAAGACAACTGTGATGCTGTAAATAGAAATTTTTTGATGTTACTAATGTGTTCTGACAAGATGAAAATTTGGGATGTTAGAAGGGAAAAAAAAAGAGATAGCTATAGACTCACGATGGAAGAAGAGAGAGACTTATCAGCCATCAGAGGTGTAAAGAGTACTGATATATCCTACTCATGTGCTACTTGATTGAAATTGTACTCAAGTACAAGTAAATCCTACATAAAATACTCAAGTACAAGTAAAAAGTAGCTCAATTAAATCATACTCAAAGTCAAAGTTACTAGTTACTTTCACCCCCCTTGTTTATTTTTGGTAATAAATCTTGCTATGATTCCCTTGCATACAGTGAACATCTCATGTATGAACTTAAAAAGGAAGAGAATAAATCTTGCACAATAGGCATCTATAAAATAAAAGGTTTGTCAAAATGTACAATTCTTTTAAAAATAAAACACCAATCAATTCATTTCAAAATAAAACAAAATTATCAGGTTCTAACTGCTCTACATTTATGAACTCTAAAACTGAGAAAATAACCAGCATTCAATGTTGTTTTGGAGCAGTGCAATACGTTTAATCTGGTTGGTCGGCTATAATGTGATGCATTTGATCATGCCAGCTCATAGCTCATAGTTAAGATGCAATAGGCATAGACTGCCGGGGGGGTCTGGCATGCTCGGTTGGAGAGAGGTTGGAGAGGGCGTTAAGAGAGAGGTCATTTAGGTTTGAGAGGGACCAGAGAGGGTCCCATTCCTCTCTATAACACTCCCTCTGTCTGCTTCTTCCCTTGTGTGTTTGCTCCTGTACTCCTTCTGGCTTTTGTCTTGAAGGTCCGTGGGATCCTCAGTGTGGAGTTACAGAGTCTCAACAACTCTGTCTCCACCCTTTCCTCTGCACACACCCAACACAGCATAACGTGGATGGCTGTTCATCATAGGAATGGGATCCACACAAGGTTCCTGCTGCTTAACAGAAGGTTTTCCTTGCCGCCATGATGAATTCATGTTGGGTGTGGGATACATATGTATGTGTATATACGTATATATGCATATATGTGTATCCATAAAATGAAGAGTCCGTCCTTAAGACTGCTCTACTGTAAAGTGTCTTGAGATACCATTGGTTATGATTTGGCACTATACAAATAAAAGATTGATTGATTGATTGATTGTCTCGTCATTTCATTTTGTTTAGTTTCACAATGTCTGTTGATGATTGCCAAAAAATGTATATATTTTTTTTCAAGTAGACAAGGGGAGTTAGTCTGCCAAAGCCACACCCACTTCCTTACTTTTTGTAAGAAAGTGGGTGTGCTAATGCTGCCATTTCTGCTCACTTCCTCGATCCAGAGTAGATCAGGCCAATAAGAGTCAAACAGGAAAAAAAAAGTCATATCAAACAAACATGGCAGCCGACACGGAGAAGAAATTCGAAACTGCGCTCTGCTCTGTTTTAAAAGACCTGGATATATTGTTGAATCCACAACAAGAAGAGGTAAGTCTGTACCGTACTACACGCTGTTTTCGACTGCTGGCTCCGTTTAGGGAAAAAGAACTACACTAGTCGCGCTGTTGTCCTCAAGTCCGCTCATCGTTTGATTGGTTACTCTGCGCGTATTTGTCCCACCCCGCTCAGTCACCAGAACTCAAACGCCTGGTGAGCACTTCCAGACTAATCGCCTGTATGAATAATACAAGGAGATTAGGATAGATTCCAGGCTAAAAGGGAGTATCATTTGCAGGGGTAATTGAACTTTCGAAAGAGAAGATCCTGGACTACTTTGAAAAGCATGTGCATCAGCGGTGCTAGGAACCCTATTGTAATCGTTCCGATTATTATTGTTACCTTTTATAGTTCCGTTAGTAAAAGTGGTACTGCAAGCTAAACCATGCAAGGTAAGGCAGTGCCCTTTCGTGGGTGGGTCCAAAAGCCCCAGGGGACCTTGGACGCAAAACTTCACATATATCCGCCAGCAGGTGGCGCTATAACAAAGGTCAACGTGTTTTGGCCCATAACTCCCACACCGTTTGTTGAACATTTAAAACCTTTATATCCACAGATTTCTTGAATAGCACTGAATCACCTGGGCTAGGCCACGCCCATTTCCGCCTATACTTTTGTCAGAGCAAAATCGCAAAAACTAAAAAACCTACTTTTTCGAACTCCTCCTTGTGGTTTTGTCCAATCAGCGTGAAAATTGGCACGTAGAGTCTTCAGTTGGACTTGATTTAAAGTTATCAAAATAATTTTCTTTGGGTAAAATATGCGCAAATTATTAACGAGTAAAGTTTTCTAGCTAGATATGAAAACACAAACTGGCGGATATCTCGGTCAAAATAAACACCAAATCTAAGATCCTTAGTTGGCATGTGACTGTGAGGATATGTGCCAAATTTGAATGATGTAGGCCACGAGGGGGCGCTGCAAATAAAGAATATTTAGATCTCTTAAATAGCAAGACCAATTTTTACCAAATTTGGTGGGTATGATCTTGGATCCCTCCTGAGGCGATATTTTAAAGTTATTCGCGATTGGTCAAAGTGGGCGTGGCTTATTCATAACATATAAATAAACAAACATTTATTTCAGCTGAATTATTATGTTGAGGGCAGTGAAATTTACAGGGTAAATAAAGAAGACCACACAGACCACCCATACCAAAATATGCGCCACTAGGTGGCGCTATAATTGCAAAAACATTTTGGCCTCCTTTTTAATATTTCTTTCTTTATTTAAGTAGGGACAGTACATATTAATGAACATTCAAAAAAATGTAAATATGCCAGATTGTAGCCAACGGCTAATTTCCATCTGTTGTCCCTAGACAGGCTGATGTAATAAAATGTTACACTTAACAATTAGACATGGCGAGACACAAAACAATATATAAAAGGATTACATACAGGACAAAGAACATAGGGATCATAAAATACAGTAACTTTTCATGTAAATGGAACACTGGGACCAGAACAACTACACTCAAGATAAAAGACAGGATGCAGTTCACTTCCACATAGTCACATCTTCATAAAATTCATATCCACATGTTCCCTACATAGAGTCGCATCCTCTGACATAGGCCACACCCACTCCCACAGCACATTGCTCTTTGTAAGTCACGACATATCAAAAACCTACTTTTTCGAAATCCTCTTTGGGGTTTTGTCCAATCAGATTGAAACTTGGCACGTAGAGTCTTCACTTGATTCTGATCAGAAGTTTAGCAAAGAACTTTGTTCAGGCAAAATATGCGCAAATTATTAACGAGTTAAATTTTCTAGCTAGCTATAAAAACACAAACTGGTGCATATCTCGGTCAAAATAAATGCTAACAACACCAAATCTGAGATCCTTGGTTGGCATGTGACTGTAAGGGTATGAGCAAAATTTTAATAATAATTCTGCAATAATGGGAAATTTATATCTCTTAAGTGACAAGACCGTTTTTTACCAAACTTGGTGGGTATGACCTTGGGTCGCTCCTGACGTCATATGTCAAAAATATTTGCAATTGGTCAAAGCGGGCGTGGCTTATTACTACATAACATATAAATAAACAAACCTTTATTTCAGCTGAAGTAATATGTTGAGGGCTGTGAAATTCAGAGTACATATATAGGAGCACACAGATCACCCATACCAAAATGTGCGCCACTAGGTGGCGCTATAATGGGTGCAAACACATTTTGGCCTGTAACTTTCACATTTTAAATCACATCTCCCAAAACTTCATATCCACCTGTTCACAGCAAAGGGGCCGAGTCGCGTGGGAAGGCTTGGCTCCCTTTCATAACTGCTTGCAGTTCTAGTTAATTTATTATTATTATTTTGTGCAAGAGCGAAACACCATTAACTCAAGATGGCCGACTTCCTGTTTTGTTTTGGGCGGATTCATAATGTAACTTTTTGCTCATTTTGGGATTAAGAATACATTTCTTATGAATAGGATAAATCTGCTGGTCGTGCGGGCCCATCACAGTTATGTAGACGTGGGGCAGTGAGGAGCTGACTTCGTAAAGGAAACTTGTCAGTTGAAGCCCACCTACCTGCCCGTTCTGATTGACCGAGTTGTCTGACGGGCACCCTCATCAGCCAATAGGGTGCGGCCTATGTTAGGCTACGGCATTTGTATGGATTTTTCTTAAAAAAAAAATGGCTAAATTATTGTAATGCGGCCAATAAAACAGTGTGCTTTATTGCCCGGAAATCACGGTACTTCTCCATCACTGGTTTAATGCCACTTTTATTGCATGCAAACACTGCAGCACATGCCTGTGCCAGTTCAAATGCTTCTCTAGAGAATCTTCTTTTCAGCTCATTAATACGAGTATCAAGCACTGGGAGATACGGTTTCTGCTGATAACATGGAGACTCTGGAGTTTCTTTGCTGGTTGTTTCCCTTTTCCCCAAAGAACTGTTAATAAAGAAACCATCAAAGCAAAGTGGTGGATTTGAAATTCATTTTTGTTTTTGTTTTTCAGAGGGAACACTGTCTGAAGAGAAGTGTTTTCTTCATGCACATTATTATTGTCAAGGCAAAACTGTTGAACTGACTTCCAAACATCTCTCCAAGAGTCAGCCTGCCTTTTGGACACAAAGTGTGCTTTGAAATTCAGTAAGTGCTGCAGCTTCAGCCAGTGTGTAATTGGAAGACTGAAAAGCCTTGTGTGTAAAAAACTGAGACGTGGCAAACTAAATTCTTGTCATTTGGTAATACAGACCATTAGCTATTGAAGACCACTCTCCCCTATGTCTCGTATTTCCTTCAGCCACTCTGTAATGGCAGAATAGTGACTTTTCACTGATCTCACACATTCCTATTTGCACGCCCATCACGTCGCACTGGGCTACACAACTTCAGTTTCTTTCAGATTCAGGGATTTCTGAATTTTAATAAATCTGTGATGGTTCAAGGGTTCTGCAAACAAAAAATACAGTGCGTCAATTGTGTTCAGAAAGGATTTCACACGGTACAGGACTCCACAAGCACCAGATTCAGCTTATGTACCAAGCAGTGCACGTACAGTATGTTGCATATGGGTGATTCTCTTTAATGCGATGCTGCACACAAAACACTCCTTGATTTCAAGTTGCTCTGCATATCTCAAGCACAGTGACAGCTGCTCAGTTTTGGAGCATCTGGCTTCATCAGCGATAAATGAGAAAAATCCAGTTTCTTGTACTTTTCAAACCTTTTCGGCATGTACCATCTTTGCACAAATGTCAATTATTTAATTCTGGAAATTGGGGCTTGTGGCATTAAAGTAATTTGAATGCATTATTTGAAAATCAGAGCCATAAGAACACAAAAATGTACATATTTCCAAAAAATTATGACAAGATTTTGACCCTTCTCACGGTATCTAAGAAATGGAAAGCCAAGTTTGGACAGCAGCTTCACAACATCCACAACTTTGCACAAATAAGTTGTATTTTTTTTCAACTGTGTCTTTATGGCTCTAAGACATTTTAGCTGCAATGGATCCACTCTTGGTTGTGGTGGTTTTGAAGTTGTCCCATTTAATCATGCAGTTTAGATGGGCCTGTGATTTTGCATGTTTTACTAGTTTTTTTACTCATTTTTTTCCAGTGGCTCATGCCCTTTCTGAAGACATCCTCTGTACTGACAGTTTGGAAATGCAAAGCAGAAAAGTGCATCCTTGCTAACTGAATATTACAGCCATGGGTGATTCTTATAATAATAGGAGGAAAATGATTGCTTCACACTTCCAGTTTTGAGGGGAATTCAGACAAAACAGGCTCCTTAGGGGAAGCTTGTTTTTCCCCAAGATCATTCACTTTACCTTCATCGTGTCTTGTTGTTTATATTGCATTTGTCTTTAGAGTAAGAGTAATTGATTAATAACATGAATTTTCTTTCCACAGGAGTCAAGTGCTACTTAACTATTCAGTCCCAGTCCTACAAATTTATTTTAATGATGGGGACACAAATGCGTCCATGTGACTCTTGAGGGAGAGCCTCAACAAAGTCCTCCAAAAGCCACGGATGGAGCTATGAGGTCGAGGTGCTGGTCACCATAAATTGGCTGGCATGTGGTGCATCCTACTGGCGGCAGACAGGGCAAATCTTTGCCATCCCCACATCCACAGTCTGCAGGATTGTGCACACCACGCTGGCCAAAATGATGGCCAATCTCCATACAGCCATTCACTTTCCCAGGGGGAAGATGGCGCATTCAATTGTGCTGCTGGGGCTATCAATGGGTGCCATGTGCACAGCCTGCCTCTCACAAAGCCTCAATGAGTTTGCTACATAAACAAAAAGCGGTTCCCCTCCATCATCCTGCAGGGCATTTGTGATGCGCGCAGATTTTTTTTAATGTTTTATGTTAGAAACCCTGGCTCTGTACATGATGCCCTTGTCCTAAGGAGATCCCCTATGTACAAGGAGTCCCTGTACTCGCCTGAGGGCTATTTTCTGTTGGGAGATGGGGAGTACCCATGCCTGCAGCACCCAAAGTTATGGCCCAATACATGGACTGGGCTGGGGAGGGTAGCGCTTGGGTTTGCAGTGGCGGTTCTTGCACATACATTGGTCTACGATGCACTGCCATGCCTTGGACTGTGGGATAAAACTCGTAGTGGGCTTAACTTTAGACACATTGATCCCAAATACCTGTTTTAGGTATTACCACTCACTCCTTCCCTCTGTCCACAGCCACCACCATTATACCTGAGCTTCACACTTATCACCAGACTGGCTTAACAATATGCACAACTACAACTTCACATCTCACTCTCACTTTGCAATATTCAACTCTTCCCCACCCTTCCATATTCTACCTTGAATCTCTCTTCCCTGCTCCATGCCCCCCCCCTCACCCAGGTGTGACACTGCCTCTCTTTTTATATTCTCCCTATAATAAAATGTTTCTTACCCTTCATTAGGGAGGGCTGGTGATGGTCACAAATATGCAATAAAATAAATTCATTTATTTAATTGCAATAACAAAACATGCATTGCTGTCTTAAAAAGATTACACTTCTTGTAGTACTGACCTTTGACAGCATGTGCAGACAATGGGAAAAAAAAAAAAAAAGTTATGGCCCAATACACATTGATATGGCTTACTGTATTACATGTTTTAATCTACTTGTTGTAACATCATTTTTATAGGTCGTGTTGAAGCTCGATGTAATAAGCACCACGCCAAAGGGCGCAACATAATTGAGCGCACCTTTGGCATGCTGAAGACGCGCTGGCAGGCCATATTCCTGCGCGCTGTAGAGGTGCGGCCCAAATTGACACCAATAGTGTTTGCAGCATGCTGCACAACATTTGCGTCGGCTCACAGGACGTACTGGAGAAGCTGGGGGATGGTCCTGACGCCAACGACGATGAACCAGAGGGAAGAGAGGCTTTGGGAAACAGGCTGCGGGGCCGCATTGCTGCTTAAGTCTCTGCTCCGTTGGATTTACCCGACTGTCTCATGACGCATGACTACATTTGAATTGGCACGTACTTTTCAAATGTGCAATTTATTTTGCGTGTTGTTTTGTTGTGCCAAATATGTCGTGTTTTAAGTTATGATTTGGTCATGTGATGTCTACTAATTTGTGACCATGCAGCAAAGTCAATCCTTTTCAAGCCTCTGATTTCCCCATCATGCATTTTGAAGTTGATATTTATAATTTCATAATGTCTTTAAAATAAAGATTTGGATTATCTGAGTGCCCAGGTCTTTAATTTGCAAAGTGTGTGTGTCATATTAGGTGTACACTATAGGCCTATTTATAAGTCATAGTTGTAGTCAAAGTAGGCCTAATATTTTTGCTGACTAAAATTGGACTAAAACTAAATTAAAAGTTTATGAGACTAAAAAAGAATAGAATAGACTAAAATCATCAAAACGTCCAATGACGGTTTGAAAGAGCCTCAGAAAATTTCAATCCATGGTCAAAGGAAAGAAGCTCTATGAAGCAGAGGACCTAGAAAAAATATTATAATACATAATATAAATGCAAGTATTGTCAAGCTTATTTTTTTACAATGCTTGCCCAGCTTGAAAGGACATGGATGGATCACAAGTGAGACGTGAGGCCAACTCAGCTTTTAACCATTTATTCAGTTTTGTTTTAGGTTTGTAGCAGCAGCAGCAGCAGGTTGAAAACCTTGAGAAAAAAAGGGGTGAAAAGGAGAGAACGGAAGAATGAGTTCTATTCAAATGTTTTCCAATGAATGAACAATCTGACCTTATATTTTAAACAATGTATCTTTTAAATAAGTGAATTTTCTGCTACTTAATGTTTAATGGTTTCAACCTAAGATATGTAACTAGTTTTAATTGTAAAATTAAATCATACTTTGATATCCCTATTTTAACCATTTTAATCAAAGTCTAACTTTTTAACAATGTATTTTACCCATAAACTTATTTATTCATTTTATTTTATATATAAACTTATCTAAAACTCTTAACCAATATTTATTGCTCGTAATATTTTAGAGATGTTTTCTTAACATAAATTACACTATGAAATCAGAATATATTTATCAGAATCAGAATCAGAATCATCTTTATTCGCCAAGTGTATGTTGTACACACGAGGAATTTGACTCGGTCAACTGTGCTCTCTCCAATAGTGAAAACATTCAATAATAACAATCAACTAGAAAAGATGATAATAAGTATAAACATAAGTATAAATATAAACAGTAGTTAGACTAGAATGTGCAAACTCGATAAAATAACAAGATAATAATAATAATAATAGTATAAAAAAAATTAAAAAAAATAAAAATAAAAAAATAAGATAAAAAGAAGGAAAATAATAGAAAAGAAAGATAATAATATATCAATTGAATCAACTGTAAACCTAATGTGCTTTGACTAAGACCCCTCTGGTAAACACATGGTAAGGCCAAACACTATGTATGTAGAGTTAACTTAAAGTTGGGTCAAAATAACATACAAACATGCACTCAGCCTGTGTTCTTTAACATGACACATAATCCAACTTAAATACTTGCTTTTAGTAGCTTAACTTTAAAAATAAACCATATCAATTCAATAAACTTGAAGCCACTCACCAACAACATCCCTGAGCTCCTCCACTGCATTGTCTGTGTGTCTAAACCAAGGTGTGACTGATTACCAACCAGGTTGGAGCATGAGGAGCTTAGAGCCAACACTCATGCTGGTGCTCCCCTAGTGTTTAGATGCAGAACTACACCTACATCTGACCTAAGGTGGAGTGGACAGAACAGGTTGGAAAGGAGGAAAGGTTGAAATTGTTGTGAAAGGTGTTTTCTTCCGGAGTATTGGATGCCTTTGTTCATCTCTTCATTTTTGGCAAACCAAGTATGAGTACATTCATCTTAAATTTCGTGCACTAAATTTACATACAACTTTAGTCAACTTCAACTAGACTAAAATTGAATAGAATTATTTGACTACATCTTTACTAAAATTAAATGACATTTTTGTCAAAATAGTAAAACTAAGACTAAGACTAAAACTAAATTAAAATAAGTTGCCAAACTTTACACTGCTTTTTTGAGATCTTAGGCTACTTGTGCATGTAACTTGTAAAAGGATAATACAATCCAGGTGACAAATATTAATATTATTAGTATAAATTAGGTTATCCTTTATTTACAAACGTGTCAAAAAATGTCAGAAACCGCTCTGATCGCTCTGCAGCTGCTCTGTCCCTGCTTTCCTCTCTGGCCACAGCCTCCCTTGTGACAGCCTCATCTTTTTCTGCCTGTTCTTTCATGAAGTCGAGAAGGGCTTCCGCAGCTGGCCGTTATCAGTTTATATAAGGAATGTGAAGTATTTGCAAAATCCTTATATTTATTGAGCAAATTGTTCCACTTCTTTTTTGCCTGTTTGTCCATGATTTCCAGGCCAGAAGTGGACACAAATTTCCTGATGAAATATACAATAAAATGTTATATTTTACATTGTTAGGCTACACTATTTTATTGTTTTGTTTATTTTTCTTTGATAATTTCACCAATTTTGTCATATTCACTCCCATCCTAGGGCTGCAGAATTTTGGGGGCTGAACAGGTACGTGTTGGCACCTCGCCAATTGATCAGGGCTTGCATTTCCTCAGGAGAAGATAAACACCAATTAATGACATGTGCCATTCAAAGGGAGTTTTACCGGAGGACAAAATGATACAGTTTAATTCAATATGCTGGTCAATGTATTTTTTGTATCTTACACGTGCGGCTAATCCTCCTCCATCGTCATCTTTGAAATCATGCATGTTTGAAGTGCATGCTGGGAAATATAGCTGGAGAGTATGCACAAGTCTCCTTTGATGCATGCCCGGTAAAATGGGTGGAGCAAGTTCTCATCCAGGGATTTACAGCAGACTTCCTGAGAAACGGACTTTGAATTGGGACAGGACTTGGGTTGCACGCGATGATGTTTCTCGAGTCCACAAGAACACAGATTTAGAAACACCCATGATGTCCCTGTTACGGCTGGTGCCTCCTGGCCTCTCAGCCTGCCCTTCCTCCTTCTCACCTAACACACCTGATTCACATCAGCAATCAGGTGGAGAGGGAGAAAGAGCTGCATAAAGGGCTGAGAGGACCAGAAGGAGAGAGGCACAACTTTTGACCAGCAGCAGCAGACATGTGGGGAGCTTCTTCTGCCGGAGATTTCTGGTAGTCCTGTTTTTGTGTTCATGTAGGTTTAGTCTTTTGTAGTTTTTCTAGTTTAGAGGATGGACGCTGGGTCGGCAGCCCTGTACAGGGTTGGCCCAGTGTCCTCCCTACTTTTGTTTAGTTTGGCCAGGGCCTGCAGTCCATTTTATTTTGTTGTGTTTCTACTTTTAATCACTTTTTGATAATAAATACTTTAAAAATCGTTCTGTCTGTGTGTGGCGTCCTGTTGTGGCTCAGAATCCCTTGTCTCTCCTGTGCGCAGATCTCTCCTCTTCCGTGAGTCTGTGGAGTTGTACCTTTGGCAGTGTCGCGGTGGCTTAACACGCTGTGGTCACCTTGTGTCAACAACCACCTTTCCTCCTTGTTGTGCTCTGGTGTAGGCTGACGGCCGGCTGCTTTGGGAGCATTGATTGCTACTCTTGGTGCCATCGCAGTGTGCATTGGCCATCGACAGCGGTTTGTTTAAGTCATCAGAGTAGGATGTTTGGTGTGGTTTGCGCACACTTTCTGTGGAGGCCGGGAACGCGCCTCTGTTGGGGTCTTTGGACAGGTGGTTCTTCTGACCACAGGACCGAACGGCACCTTCTGCGTCTGCTGGGAATAAGTCTTGGCACACCCCGTTCATCACGCTGTGGTGCAACTCCTCCCACCGGTGCTGTTCTGGATGCTTTAAAAACACAGTAACCCTCCCAAGCTGGTCTTGGGATTTTCTTTAGATATTAGTTACCAAAACGTCTTTAAGGTTCTAAGTTGCCACTGTGTGAATATTGCACATATTATCTGTGCATAAATGGTATTTGATTTATTTTGCATTCTGTTTTTGCTTTGCATGTGTTGTATTTTGTTTGGGTTTGAGTTTGTTTTGTTTAATTCTTCTACACTATTGGACAAGAAATGAGTACTCTTTTAAAGAAATCTGTGAAATAAAGAACCTTGCCAGTTATAATTAAAGGTTCTGTCTCTGCCCCATGATTGAAGGTAAAACTTGCCTGTCTGCCTTTATACAAGGTCCTAGGTTTACCCTAGGTTGCGTTGTCACTTGGTAACTTGAAGCTTCCTCTACTTGCCACACAGCTAAATCATTAAATTCACAATAGGCTACATACATATGATTTTTTTCATTCAGATCATTTAGACTATTTTAGTTTTTTACCAATGAAAGAAACCAATTCATCTACTTAAAACCATCATCCTCAATGGAAAAAAGGGATAAAAGATCATTTAAGTCAGGGTAATTTTCCAATTTTTAAAAAAATGTATGTAAGCAATTTATGAAACTGGTTCCAAGTACAATTAACATGAAACCAATAGGGTTAAAATAATCTTTTAGTTACACACATTCTTTTTACTTTGTTTTAAATAAAGTGGCTGTTTTATGCTTGATGCATCCGCCCCCCCCCCCCCCCCCCCCCAGGGTGGTCACTCTATGCGAAAACATTTCCGCGTAGAGCGCCTCCACATTTTTTTAACTACATGGACAAGCCGCACGGAAAATCATGGCTGGCTTCGGCCTCTTCAGATGTTTTTCCTCTAATGAACTTGAGTGATGTATATGTTGTTCTTTACCTATATCAGAGGTAGGCAACTTTAATCACAACGGGGCCGCAAAAATGCGTTTGTTTGATTGGAGGGTCACATGATCAACATTAATGTCAGCATTTAGAATAATGAGTGATCTGAGCATTAATACAGGAAAAAACAAAAAAGTTTTATAGTAATTTTGTGTGTTTCTCTCATTCTGTGTATGTATGTTGTCTTGCTCGTTGTGAGGCATTTTGTGCATTTTTCCTGTAAAATGTATGTTTTGGAGTCGTATTGTGTATTTGTGCTGTCATTATGCGTTTTTGGAGAAACTGTCTGCGTATTTCTGTTGTCTTGCTTTTTTGTTAGTGCTGTGGGTTTGCAATTCTTTTTTAAACATATTTTATTTTCTTTGTTGCAGTGTGTTGCAATAAAAACAGTTTTGTAATTCAAATTCACTGCAGTCCTGTATTTTCTTCACTTCTGCTCAGCATACTTTTTTCTGATTACATTCTCCTGCCAGGGAACAATGACTAATTTGGAGATGAGAGTGCAGCCCGGCTAGCTCGTGCTTTGCTGTCCAAAAAGTTGTTGTGACCTACTACCACTGCACTCCTATGGGGTGCCAAGTGTAAAAATTTAGTATAAAAGTTGTAGCTAACACATTTTCATTATTTATCTCACTTTTCTCATATTTAGCACATTTTCCTACATTTAACACAACATTTAACCACATATATAGAGGTAAAAAAAAAGCATTAAATCTACATATATAAATGGTATGTTATATCTAAATGTTAAATCTATATCTAAATTTTGAATCTAAATGTTAAATCTCATATATAAATGTTAAATCTAAATCTAAATGTGGAACTTAAATGTTTCGCACATATGCTAATTGACCCCGCCCCTTGTAACCTCAACCAATACACAAGCAGAGACACACAAAACCACTCCCACCCACCTCTTCACCGAAGATTGGCCTTATTCAGCTAACGTAACCGCATGTAACACAGAGATCTCAGCGTATTACATCAAACGACGGCATCAAAATACATTTCAATAACTGTGTTGCACTGTTGTGTTGTGAGAGTGTAATGTGAAGGGCAGCACGTCCACCTGTCAAGACCGTGCGCTCAATGTCTGCCTCACCCAGGCATTTAACACTTAGATTTAACATTTAGATTTAGATATAACATATACCATTTATATTTAGATTTATATATTTAGATTTAATGCTTTTTTTTACCTCTATATACTGTATGTGCCATCTTGGATGAGCAGCACCACCTGAGCAACTTCAGCGGGTTGTAGACACCGCCTCATGGTACCTCCAGGGGTGGGACACTGACTAAAGCAAATGTGACCAAACCATCAGCCAGAAATGGTCTGTGATCACCACCTGCAGAACCACTCCTTTATAGGGGTTGTCTTGTTCATTGTCTCTCATTTCCACCTGTTGCCTGTTCCATTTGCTCAACAGCACGTGAAATGGATTCTCAATCAATGTTGCTTCCTAACTGGACGGGCTGATTTCACAGAAGTGTGATTGACTTGGAGTTACATTGTGTTGTTTTGGTGTTCCCCTTATTTTTTTTAAGCAGTGTATTTTACACTGATTTCTTCAGGCAAATCTACAAAAATGTAAAACAAAACTTTATGACAAAGTTGATGACCTACCAAATTTTTTTTTTTTTGCAGCATTTGTGGAACCCACTTGCTCAGATGTATTTTCAATAGGATCCACCAAAAAGACTGAACATGTGGCAGAAACCATGTACTAAAAATAGAGTTGTTATTTAAAATGACATCACATACAGTAACACAAATGGATTTCAGACTAGCAGCCATAGAGTCACTGACCAGTATTTTCCAATGTACTCTGCCATTATTCACAAAGGAGATTATTGTTTTTGCACGGGTTGGAGTCAGTCTGTAATGAAAAATACACAGTATGTATAATTTTAAGTTAAATTTAAAGTCCTTCTTTTGAAAAAGAATAATGAATGTGATGTATTCCAACCCTTAAATTCTTACACCAAAACCTTCATGCTGTCATAGTAAATAATCAAAACTTGGAAATGCAAATCAACCTGTTTTTTATTAAAAAGCCTTTTTCTATATCAGGACAGAGGACCGAAAACAAGCCATACTTTTGACAAACTGTGTTTTCTCATTCTGTCTCATTCGCCAAAGAGTATTACACCTGCTGGGTAAGATGTAAATACTCTGTCCAAGTTTACAATTGTTGGCATTGAAATGGAAGAGGCCCTCCATAACCTAAATTATAAAACATAGATAAAGACAGAAGAAGACAAAAGGAATCGAGCGGATTACACAATAATCACGTTTAAATTAACAATGTGAAAATACAATCCTCTTGGTATGCAAAGGTCTCAGTGAGCACAGTTCACTGTGATGGATCAAAACTGTGACCTGGCTGTGTGAGGACTTGGATCACAGCAGCTACAGCTTCTATTGACTCTTTTTCCACAGTGACTTTAGCTTAAAAACACATTTTTAATAGTCCCAATATTATATTTCATATTATTGATAAATTAAACAAAGCTCTATATAATAAATCTCAAATCCTCTAAGTTAAATTCAATTCTTATGTAAAACTCAAATGAGCTCCTGTATGTCAACATAACACCAGTCAAAATAGCAGCAATACAAAATACCTGTAATATGGTACATCCTGAATCAACTTATCATTAAATATATATTCAAAACACATGCAAGATTTATGAAGACGAAGATGATCAGCTTTTCTTCCACTTCTGACATCTTTATGCTGTCTTCTAAAGGAGGAGGTGAAAATATCTATGTACATGCTCTTTCCCTCTCCTTTACTGATGATTCATCATGGTTCACAAGGTGAACTGAGGTTTGGTGTTTTTAATGTATTCTTGTCATGGAAGTCCTTGACTGTGGCCACTGTGATGTCAACACACAATGGTAGGGGCATGTTGAAGATTCCAGAGCTAATGGCTGGAATGGCGACTGACTTGAAATGGTGTTTTGAGACTTGTTTTAGTAGTGTATGAGTCGTGGGCCGACAGCATGAATTAGTATTGTACAGGGAGATCACCAGCGCCTGTAACAATGGCTTCTACAGTTTCTGATTTTCCAAACATCTGAATGTGGCTGTCGCACTCTTCTTCTATCCTTGGCCCTCCAGCCAGTGGCGGTCTTTGATATGGGAAACACGGGCAGCCGTCGAGGGCGGCAATCCCTCGCCCAAAGGTTTCCAAACACCTGGAGACATCAGCGGCTGGAACACGCTTTTTTTGCAGCTTCGAGCACAGGGAGCCAGAGCCCCTTCAAAAAATATTTAAGGTAAATAATAATAAAGGGCAAGCAGTTTGGCAGTGATAACAAGCATAAACCACACCATCAGTGAAAAACTAACATGAGGACATGATTCATGACTTTGCCTGCACCAAGGCAAGACGATGCATTCCTAGTTTCAACAAAGCACTAAAAAAGTGACACCCAATTTAGGGTGAGTTTTTGTAGTTGTTGTGTACAACACACCTTTTAGTTTTTCCTATTTAATTATTTATTTTTTAATCTTACCCTTGTAAGAATTGTTTTTATTCACATAATTTATTTTATTATCATTTTTATTTAACCTTTTATGAGAGTACACTAAGCTATACAAAATTTACAAGCTTTAAAATTCACTACTTTGTAAAATACTTTTTGTTTTGTATGCAGTAGTCCCTCATTTATCGCGGGGGTTACGTTCTAAAAATAACCCGCAATAGGCGAAATCCGCGAAGTAGTCAGCTTTATTTTTTACAATTATTATACATGTTTTAAGGCTGTAAAACCCCTCACCACACACTTTATACACTTTTCTCAGACAGGAATTAACATTTCTCTCTTGTTTAAACACTCTCAAAGTTCAAAACTTTGTAGATTTTAAAACATCAACCTGTTTTCAAACATACAGCACTTCAGTCACACTGCTAGACATCAGACATTGATGCCGAACTCAAGGAGCTCCTCGCTTCAGCAGGCAGTGAAACTCACCGAGTTAGATGTGTCGCTGGTGGGTAAACGCAGCATTAGCCAATCAGGATGCAGAACACAATGCGCGTACATCACTGTAAAAAAAATGCGTCCAAAATTGCACTGTAAAAAAATCTGCGAAACACAGAGGCCGCGAAAGGTGAACCGCGTTATAGCGAGGGACTGCTGTATCGTTTTCTTGAATGTTAATAGTTGGAAATGTTAAATCTCAAATGTGTATAATTTATTCTATAACAGTCTACTAATCTATGCACAGTTTACAAGTCTTAACTTACACTGCCTGTTATTGTTATTTATTGTGAAGAAGAAAGAAAATCATAATAAATAATTGCATTTCACTTTGGCCCAGTTCTTGGTATGTTGGTTTGTGGGTGTGGGTGGTGTGGGTAGGCCGTTATTGAGATTGCCTGCCCAGGGAGTAATTTGTGTCATAACTGCCACTACCTCCAGCTTTGCTTAATGCCAGTGCAAGCCCACCTTTGTGTCGCAGGTCCTCATTTGCAGCGTTGACAACAGCATCAACATCAAATGCTGTTAGGTCAGTTTTCCAGACAGTTACTTCCATTTTTTGAGAAGTGTAACTGAAAACCTCGGAGATGGTTGTTGTCCTGGAGACTGCAGCAGTGGTGGTGGTGATGCATCTTCCACCAAAGTGTCACTGTCTGCTATGGCAGTTACCTCTTTAGCAATCTGTAAACATGTATCAGGTTGTATACATATTTTGTCTTTTAGAAGTCTTGCTTTCTTCCTTTTAAAGATTTTTTTACATCCACAAACAAAATTGTTTATTTAGCCATAAACCATAATTTAGTTACAACGGTACATTTACTATATCTTCTCCTTTGATTTTTGGAAGGGGAATGGCTTGCGGCTTGGAGTTACATATCTCCCCCTCTTTTTTGTCGCCGTTCCTTCCATGTTTTGGTATACAGTCTGAATGTCTTCACAAATAAGTACAGTATACTTTAGATGGAAGCAGTCATTGAGCAATTACAGAACCAGTGAGACAGAAATCTAAATTCAACAACATTGCACACCAATAATATTAATCAGTCATGATTACCTATTAAGATTGTACAACTTACAGTACAACAGTTTTTATAGTGTTTGTAGATTTTTTAAGAGAAAACTTTTATTACACATCATTGTCATGTATGAGCACAAGATCCAGGCCAATGTTTACATTGTTTCACTGGTGCACATAACTTTTTCATTTTGGTGAATTTGCTAATAATTTGGTTGCATACACATTTTACATTTCCCTTTTCTTTTTGTCAGTTGGCAATTATTTTTTTTAACATGTTTCATTGTTGACTTTCATGTAATTCCAGCACTGTGAAAAGTTAACTTTGTAAGTGCTTATTATTGATAATCAGTGTGGGAAACGTTACTTTAAAAAAATGTTATTAGTTATAGTTACTGACTACTTGATCCAAAAATGAACTGAGTTAGTAATTTAATTACTCTATAAAGAAAGTAACTCTTTACCAAGGAAAGTAACTTTTTACTGTTAAAGAAAAAAAAAGTTGCTATATGTCAAAGAATTCAGATTTTTTAGATAGTGTGTCGTGAGGTGCTTCATTAATTTTGAGTTGCTTACAACGGATGTCAACAAAGTCTTCCCTCCTGGATATAATGTACACTTCACATGCACGTTCTTGCCTTTGATTACAATTAATTTAATGTAGTGTTTGTATCGCCACCTTAAAAATGACAACTTTTCATCAGACTGCTCCACGCTCACCATCTCTGCTGCTTCATCAAATCTGTAGTGTGTGTGTGTGTGTGTGTGTGCTGGCACAAGTGTAAAAACACTGGCTCTGATTGGCTACCATGACACATGACGCTGCCTTAGCCAATCATAATCGCTCACCTTGTTTTTAACCCACCTCCTCACTACAGCTGCGTATGAAGCCAGGGATGCTTTCGGATCACATTTTATTCAATCAATGCATGTAACGCGCCACATTTAACGTTCAGTAACGTTAACGGCGTTGTAATGGAGTAAAAAGTAATTAGTTAAATTACCCCGTTACCGAAAAAAAAGCACCGTTACTAATGCTGTTATTTTAAATGCCGTTATTCCAAACACTGTTGATAATCATGTCCAATGAATGGGGAAAGTCAGATTGCAAAATCAAATGTACCTTACCTTCATTTCCACAGGGTATCCAACAAATTTAGTTAGATGTCAGGTTTTTGCATGTGTCTGGAATGAGCTCACACTTGAAATGAAATAGTTAAGTGGTATTTATATGCCAACCTTTCTTTGAGCGACTCTTTTGGAGTCTTCATACTCCTTCAGCAGAGCTATGTGGGTTGACTGGTAATGCACCACAAAATCATCCAGTCTAGTGAGCTTGCTTGACTGGAAACGGATATGTTTAAGATCCCACTGGCTCTTTTCCGTAATACCCAGGGTCCTGTTGTCTTCGGTTATGTTCTGAAAAAAGATTCACACAAACACACTGTATGGATAACAACATGGCCAGCCAAACACAAAATTAACATTTATTTGAAAAAAAGAAAAAAAAAAATGCTTGTCTCTTGATGTTTCTCAGGACAATGGGCATGTTTACATGGGAGCTTTAATTCTTCTTTAATTCAGAATAAAAGTTAAATTATCTTTAAACTGACCTTGCAGACACTTAATTCCTAATACAAATTTATTTCAGAATTAAACTTAAATCTGAATTAGGTTGCTGGTTTATTCCGTTTTAATTCCGAATTAAATAATTCCTCTTTCTTATAAATACTTAATGTCGCTTTAAGTTAATTCTGGTCGTTCTGCTGATGCACGACTTGCAGCAATGACGCGCTGGTGACGACATAGTCCAGGATGGCCGCCCGGACTACCGCCGAGACTATGTATTTATTAAGATCCATAAAACACATGGATATAATGAAAAGATGAAAAGAAGGTGGATGGATAGAGGCATAAACGTGCAGGATATATTACACACACACAGACCTCGGCAAATGGAACGGCTTCATTGGGGCATGAATAACTAATTCAGAATTAAAAACATGTATCCGTGGCCATTGTATCTCCAACTGCACTCTGCATATGCCTGTCCTGTATCATGTCTTCCAAGGTCACGTACTCATTGAAATAGATTACATTATAAATTCATTTATTTGCATAAAATTCATTGCACAAACAGTTTTTCATTTCAATAGAGACAATTTGCTTCTTTACAAATAAAAGCAAATAAACCTTTGCAGAGGTAGGGGTTGTCTCTCCATCCACATCCAGTGAAGCCTTGGAAATTACTTCTGCACAGTGCTTTTCAAAGTTGTTGTTTCCTTTGATTTCCTAAAGTGCATTGCACAATACTGATTACTAGTGTCTTTGGATGTTATGCAGTGGTGCAAATTTGCAGATAACACAGACCTAATGTCTAACATTAATGATACAAAAAATAGGATCAAAATAATTTTTAAGAAGTTAATAATATGACCCATTATTCTTCAAATGCTGCTGACAGTGACTGATTGACAGACTCTGTTGCTGCATTAACTCAGATCAATGACATCAACAGATCAATAAAGACGGTTGTAAAGGAGGTGTCAGGAAGGAGACCCAAACTTGTGACCTCAGATAAAGACTGTAATTAGGACTAATTCAAATTCTTCAATCTCTCCAGGTTGTCCGGCCAGAACAATGAGAAAGACAGGATTCACACTCATGCAACTCTTTATTGCAGGTTGCAATAGATGGCACTGTACATGATGTTCACGGTGTTCATGTTTTATTCTCATGGATGTATGAACACATGAATGAAGGAAAAGAGAGGTTATTTCGTGAAATTGCTGGAAGGATCGAACGTGTCTCACCGAGGAAAGATACCTGCGCACTGACTTGCCTGAAAGTTAGAACGGAGGAGACTGACTCCTGATTGGTGGAGAGAACAAGGAAGTGAATGGTGATTGGTTGCTAAGCTGTTGCCAGGCTCTTTACGTAGATGAGAATAGAAAGTGAAACTAAGATAAACTAAATAATACTTTGCAGATATATCCTGAAAACACACAAACTTGGACACAAATCAGAACCTTGTTAACAACGGTTTTTGTCCAAATCCGCCTGTTTTAAGAGCAAAGTTACATGACATAGCGGAGCACCCACATTAAATTAGGGGGGAAAATATAGGCTTTAGGTTAGGTTTTAAAGTTGTTGGGGTGTTATTTGTTAAAAATATCATTTTGGGCTTCTGTGCACTCACCTCTCCACAATGAACGAGCTAAATGTTCATTTAAATAGGACGGTCTCAACCACGTCTATACATGCACCTACTAGTGGCACAATGTTAGTGAATTCCCCACAGCAGCAGCAAACAGCGCCACCGAAGGAATTAGGGACACACCTAGTATACCACCCTTTATTTCATATCTTAGTGAACGTGCCTCTGAGTCCAGTGAAACAGATCAAAAAATTCTAAACCAATACATTCTTGTAGTCACCTTTACTTTACTTCATGGCACTTCTTCTCATATCTCATGATCTATATTATTGCTTGCGTTATTTCCCACAAGTGTATGTTGCTTTTGATGAAAGTCCAAACCAAAATAAGTACCTACCTTCAAATCCTCAGCATTAATCTGCGACTTCACTGTCTCTTCAATTTGTAATTCCTTTCTTTTTAACCAAGACTGCAAGTTCCGAAAATGTTTCTGAAAATTGGCCCCACTGAATGGACTTGAAAATACAACTGCTGCACTTTCCAACATGTCATCCAGGTCACATAAGGACTTAGCGGTCAGCTAACCAAAAATGTGCATGTGGGGACCGTGGCTCAGGTGGTAGAGGGGTCGTCCTCTGGTCGAGAGGTTGGGGGATTGAAGATTGAAGTGTCCTTGGGCAAGACACTGAACCCCAAGTTGGTCCTAGTGGTTGACTAGTGCCTTGCATGGCAGCTCTGTCCCAGTGGTGTGTGAATGTGAGTGTGAATGAGTTGATTTGTGACCTCTGTCTGTGAAAGGTGCTATAGAAATAAGCATTACTTACTTTCATGGCCAGATGATAGCGTTTTGTGCACTGTGGGTCAAAAAAAAAAAAAAAGCTTAAATCTATAAGAAAATGTGTTTCTCGAATCCTTAATTGAAAAACAATATTACAATAATCATTACCTCATATTAGTTCAATGTATGAATGTATGCAGGTCTAGGGGACATTTACTGAGAACGTTTATTTTTCACTTGCACAGTTGAGGTTAGGAAATCCCAAAGCCACTCTGCTAAGAGCATTCAAATGTGTGATCATTAGCAAGAGCAGATCCCACCATTTTTGGATTTAATTGTGTTCTTGTTGATATTATTTTGAGAGAGTATTAGAAACTAATTGAACTTACTGTTGTGTTTACCCTGTTCTTCCTCTGCAGCATAGGTTCTACTTTTTACCATTGCCTGGAGATTTAAAATCTAATTTTTGTGCAGGTGATTTTTCTTCCTTAATTACCATGAAATGTTTTTTTTAAAACATTTGGAGTGGGAGCCTCATCTCTGCTGCCAGAAGCCAGAACATCCTCCTTTAAAGGGCCTATCTTTTTAATTGACATGGCTCGAGGCAACTGTGACTGCAACTTTTCCCCGAGGACATTTCTTTCACTCGCCCTGACTAGTCTTCTCTTCAGTTTTGTTTTGTTGTGAACACACATCCCCCCCTGAAAGCCTAGTTTAGCTTTTAGGTCCTCCTGACTCTCTAAAGTGACTGTCACCGTCACCAGGCAGCAGGCCGTGCAGAGACCTCCAAAGGGGCAGGTGCTTAAATAAAAAAAGTGCACATATTATGGGTACATATCATGGCATCTTGGCCAGTATCAGACAGTTTCATATATATAACAAAAGTAGTAGGCATGGAAATTGAAAGAGATTTTATTTTAACAGACTATATGAAAACAAACAACTTGTAGCACATATTTTAAGCAAAATGTTTTCATTCAAAATGAACTGAGAGTTCCATTGATTCAAAGATTATCTATGGCTTATGATCTTACTGGCACTACTCGAATGAGGAGGAGATGAGGGAACGATTGGGGACTGGGGAGAGTCATGACAAGGAAAGAAAAAACTGAAGTACATGAGCACACTGTTATTTTAGTATACTATGATGAACCATTAATAAAGTGCTTTGCCAGACTTACAGAGCAAGACAGTAGTACATTATTATTTGGCACATTAACAGCAAACTGGAACTGCAGACATAAAATAAGAACAGGAGATTAACTTAATGTTTTGCTTTAATAAATATATATTAACATTCCTAATCAGCACTCTATCGATCACCTCATTTTATGATCTAACTTTATGTGTGTTTCATCACCTGTATACAGTTTCTTCTTTCCCTCTTCTCTTGTTCTCGTGTGAGGCAGCTAAGTTAGCCTCATGCAGATCTTTTTTTGTTGAATGTGTCTCTCCTTGCGTGGCATCTTTGAACTAAAAAATGAAATAAATATATTTGAAGGAAGATTAATTTAAAAAAAAAAAAAAAGGGAAATGTCTCATCTTATTTATATCATATTGCTATATGCATATCATATCTCATTCAACATGCATGGTTTGGTACGTGCAGGCTAATTTTACAAAGCTATCTGCTTGTTGGGCTGCACCTAACAGTATTTTTTTTAAACAATTCATCTAACAATTATTTTTTGTTTATTCAAAAAATATTTTTTAATCACTTGATTAAAATGTTTTCTTATTCAAAGTAAATACCAAAAACTTGTTTGAGATGAAAATCCAAAATCCTTTCAAACAAACAATAATTGTTCTAATAAATTGTTCTGCAGTGCATTAGAATGATTGCTTTTTCAAAAGATCTGTTCTGTAACATTTCATAGGAAATTAGTTTTTAACTAAACATGAACTATGTTTTTCCATGTTGGGACAAGTTATAAATAATTAAAATTTTAATAAAATAAAATAATTTTAGATTTTTGGATAATTCTTATTACATTTGTAACACAGTGGTTTGACCTTGACTCATTAGCAAGTCTCATTATAATTATACATTTCCCATAAATAGAGACATAAAAGTAGTCACAGCCATAGTTAGTAAATAAATTGTTTAATGTCAACTAAAATGGTATACACGCCGCTTTGCCACACTTTGCGACACTTCACAGCACTTTGTGACAGTTTGCAGCACTTTGTGGCATTTTCTGGCACTGCTGTTTACAATGCATATGGAAAGCATTTCAGATTAACAGCAGGCATGGCACATTCTAAGGAAAAGCGATGGAAAGTAGATGCTGAAAATAGACAGTTCAATAAAGACTGGACTGATAAGTAAGCTCACGTAACAAATGTGGAGGGAAATCCCATGTGCCTGCTGTTATGATATCTGCTTAGTGAATAAGGAATACAATGTCCGACGGCACTTCAAGACGACCCACGCCAGCTTTGACAGCGACTACCCACCAGGTTCAGATGCTCGGCAGACAAAACTGAAAACGCTTGCTGTTAACTATCAACGAAGCCCGACAATCTTCTTCCGCACTTTCACGCTGCAGCAGAAGGCAACCATAGCTTCTCTCTGAAACCGTCATATACTAATGCGGAAACGGTGAAAGAATGCATCCTTGCCGCTGTCGATGAGGTGGTAACGGACAACAAAGTGAAAGAACAGCTGTGGGGCCTCAGCCATGTAATGAAAAATGCCAAGAACCTCTGCAAAAAACAGTGAGTAATGTCTTCGACTGAATAAGATTTGGTAACAGAATAACTAATTCTGTATAATTATTCCTCATAATGCTGCAATACACTGTTCTGTACATGCATGTCTTCGGGCTGATGACTCAGGCTACTATTCTGAAACAGCTTGATGAAGAATTAATTAGTGCTACTGAGCTGTTCTCAAGTCCACGCAGTGGTGAACATGTTGAGAAACATTTTCAAAACCTCCAGACCCTTCTGACAGCAGCTTCAGAGCCAATCATTGATGACTCAAGCATTGCTGAGGAAGACTTTGTGGTAGGTAATCTTTTGGAGAATATATAAATTACATAATTAGTTATTCTTTGAGTATTTTTTTTTGTGTAGGTTTTTGTTTTTCAGTATGCTTGCAGGAATTTCCTTTTGTTATTTGTACCTAAATACATGTTGCATGGACCTCTTTAATGATGCAAGCTAATTCCTGTGTGAGAGAGAGTCAGCATATATTCATTTCTTATCACAGTAGTCCATGAAATTAAGACATAGACAGTTACATGGACCACACATATAATCTTGTAAATAGCATCTGGTTTAGTACCACAAAATGCACCAAAATTACAGTGAGTGATTGTGTCACTTACAGAATGATTTGGGCCCAACACCCTTTGACAACCACTTTAAGAGGGTAATCCAGCAGGCAGTATTGGACAAAGACGACAAGCAAAATATGTACTTCTACCCAAACTTTATACCGATGTTTCAGAAGTACCCTGCAGTCAGGCCTGTTAAAAGGTTTGTGCTTCTGTGGCAGGTAACCTTGGATACCATGGGAGAGGTCCCTTTTATGCAAAGGTGTCAAAGAGGTTTGAAAGACTGGCCCAGAAATTAGCTCAGATACAATTTACCACAACTTTAAGACATAGCTATTATCCATGCAATTATAGGCACATAGCATTCACCAAACTGAAAACTCACTAACAAAGCTATTATTTAAAAGAATTACACCAGAGATAATAGAACCCAAGGAATCATGGAGAAAAGCCAGTGGGATCTGAAAAAGATGTGTTTTTAGCACAAGAGGCTCACAAAACTTGACGACTTTGTGCACACATGGCAAACCATGCATGATGGACTGCTGAGAGAATACAAAGACTCTAAAAACTAAGAAAGTATATTTCTGAAAAGTTTATACTAATGTTTGTCTTTTCTGTCCTTGTTTTAAGTATCATAATATCATCAAAATAATGACCTCAAATTAACACTAGAAGTCCCATTGTGCCACAGTCAGCCAATTGAGCAACAAACAAGTGAAATCTGCATTACAGTTGATGATACTGATATACGATGTGAGAAGCAGTATTATATTTAGAGCTCCTCTGCTTCCTACTCTTGCACTTTCTCTATTTACCTTTATTGTTGTGTTTTTTTTATATACTTTTTTAACAACTGTAAAGTGTTTTTGAAATGTGCTTATCAATAAAATGCATTGTTATTGATAGTAAAGCTAGATTTTCGAGTGTGAAAAGCACAGTATGAGTTCTCACTTTGAAAAGGTAATTTTTACAAGGTTCACCATTCTCTAACTAGGTCCATGATTATTTTTATTAAGATATTATTTTACAAAATTGAAGGAAGTGCACAAGATGGACAGGCCGATAAGTGAAACGGCACTGTTGAGCTGATTGATTTTTTTAGCTTGTGTGCAGAGAAGCGTATATGTTTCACCAATTGCAAAGCCTTTTGATTTTAAGAAAGATCAAGAAAATAAGGTAAAGTGTAGATTATCTCAAGGATCATCATTTCTTCTCAATTAAATAAATTTATTTATTTCATTGCATAATTGTGACCGTCACCAGCCCTCCCTAGGGAAGGGTAAGAAATACTTTATTAAAGGGAGGATGTAAAAGAGAGAGGGCAGTGTTACACCAAGGTGAGGGGTTGGAGGGGGGTGGGGAAGTTAACAGGGAAGAGGGATACAAGATAGGATATAGAATGGGTGGGGAATAGTTGTTAGGTTTTAAGTGATGCGATGTGAAATTGTGGTTGTGTATATTGTGCTTATTGTTGTGTTGTCAAGCCAGTTTGGTGACCAGTGTGCGGTTTAGGAATAATGGTGGTGGCTGTGAACAGAGGAAGAGGTGAGTGGAAATTCCATAAAACAGGTATTTGGGAACAACGTGTCTAAGGTTGAGCCCAGTATGAGTGTTATCCCACAGCCCAAGGCCAGTGCATCCATGACAAATGTATTTCCAAGAACCGCCACTGCAAAACCCAAGAGCCGCCCCCGGGCCCGAAGAAGCAGTCAGGCCAGCAGCAAGAGCAGGCAGCCTAAGGGCCCCCGGCGACCACCCCACGGCCAAGCAGCCCCCCGAACGCCCCCAAGATCCCAAGCCGAGAGGCAGCCATCGCCCCCCCCATACACACCCGAGAAAGCCCCAAGGAGCCAAGGACCCAGCGCACCACGCCACCGATCCCACCCCCAACCCCCAGACCCCCCACCCCATCGGCCCCCCCACCCCCGCGCCCAACCCCCCGAGGGGAGGGCCCAGAGAACTCCCTGCCCGAGGCCCCAGCGGAGGAGCCGAAGCCCACGCCCAGCAGACGACCAGAGCCGCGCCGAACAGGCAGCCAGCGGGCACCCGCCGGCGAGCCCAGAATCATCTGGGCTCGCCGGCGTTTCATCATTTCTTTTGAGTGACACTTGCTATTTGTTTCACTGAAGATATAAAATGTTGATGCCATGTACAATTGTGATTATCAGGTTTATCATCTTTGTCCACGTCCATCATCCCAGAGGTACGGAAAGATGACAGTTTTGCCACAATATTTCACCATCACACACCATTTTCAGTTATTTACATGCATGTTGCTGCATTTATTTTGAACACTACTTCAATTGTAGTTGTTAAAGACAGTTGACTTTTGAAAGTTGGAATGCTTTTTGTCTCCAATATTTTCGTTTACCAGGACACGACATCCGACCCGTCACATTCTGTCTGAGGAGCATGGAGCCATCACCAAGCCATCTCCAGAAGTTGTGACATCACAGGTGATCTTTAAACACTTGTCAGCTGTGTAAAATAAATAATTAGGATGACAGCAATGTTTGAGAAACCGTGTTTGTAATGCCCACTACATGGTTTCAAACCATTCTGAATTTATTAAACCATTAAGCCAACATTTTACTTACAGTAAATGCTATTTTCCTAAGACTAATACATAACATTTCTTCAGTTTGACACAAAGAGCTCACTTTGTGAGAATGGCCGATGTCACTGTTGTAGGAGAAAAAAGGATAGCAGGCCAAGACATTGTCAGCTGAACTGTCTGAAAGCATGACAGTGTGTGTATGGAAGGCAGATCTAGCAACGTTTGTCGTTGACGGTGCCAATAAAAACCTGCAGCAACGTGGTCTTTCCCTAGCTCTGCGTACAGCTGGAGGACTAGTGTGTCAAGCGGAGAGTGACCTCCATACCCTTAAACATGGACAATTAAACACTGGAGAAGCAATCGTGACCAGTGCTGGTGATCTACCATGCGAATTGGTCATTCATGCAGTTGGCCCTTGTGTCCCAAAAAAAATCGGCAGGCAGTGCTGTCTAAAGCTCTGTGAAGAATTTGAAAGTTGCAGTACTGAACATCCTACAGAAAGTGATGGAACATAGTTTGCAGTCTGTTGCCATTCTAGCTATTAGCTCTGGCATATTAAACGTCCTCTTGCCAATGTGTGCGGACACTAGTGTCATTCTAAGAGTTTCATGACAATTATACACTGGATAATATGCACCTCACTGTTCACCTTGTGAACAATAACAAACCATCGGTCAAGGAAAGGAGAGGGCCTGTACAGAGATACTTGCACCACTAACTTTAAAGGCCAATCACATGGTCTTACAGGCAAAACCTCAACATGAAGAGGAGCAGGTAGGAATCATCCACATAATTGATAATATTTCCTTTAAATGGCATTTATATAATGACTTACAGATGTCATTAGTCAATGAACAATTGTCCATTATATTCTAACATATGCCCTCAGTGATACAAATAAAGTATATATGTTTTTATCATCTTATTGTCTAATTTATATACATAAAATTACTTTATGTATATACAGTAAAAACATTCTTACTTTTTAACTGCAACTGAGGGCATTATCAAATATTATATGGAGCATTTGTTAGAAGTGTGTGTGTCTTACTATACTTGTGTGGACTTCTTTTCCTTGTGTGGACATCTGGCCTGGTCCACACAAGGAAAATGCTGCTAGAGCTTCCTTTTACCACAATGAAAGATCTGAATTAGTTTCAGTGAATGATCTCATTGATGTAGTAAACCCTGAACCTTATACTTCACCAAGTGGACACACTCTGTTATGAAATGTAAAATTATTTTCGAGCAATTTCCTGATTAGCCAATGGTGTGGATTTTTGTGATTGGCTGTTTCAGTTATGTGGAAGTATATCTAGGCATCTGAACAGAAAGAAAGTCACAGTTTGACTGCTGAAGTATTATAAGTGGGAAAAATAGCAAGAAGTAATTTTTTTTCAAATTAAGGAATACTTTAGCTTACAGTAATGTATTAGGACATAAACTGTAAAAAAGAAGAAAGGACATTATTAATGCAGCTACTGGTTTTTTTTATTACCTATTACATGCAATATTAATCAAAGTTAGGTATTAACAAAAACATAAATAATAATCATTAGCCATTTGATTAATTATATCAAATATAATTGTAGGACTCCAAGTTTATTGTACGCTTAAAAAGGAAGTAGTGTTTAGACCCTAAATTTATTGAAGGATGATCAGGAATGGTTGTATTTATTTTACTTCTTACAATGCTGCTTACACTACAGAATGAAGACTGGGCTTTAGGTTCAAAAAACACAAAAACAAAAAAGAAAAAAAACTTTTAATAATGTGTTATACCTGTTTACATCCATCTATATACTGACCCACTGTTATGCACCCATCTAGGAGGTAGGTACATAACCATATTACGCCAGAAGGTATTTGTCCCCAGTCCCCAAATAACTGATTAAACAAACAGACATGAGGTATATTTACAATTTATAGTGTTTCAACAATTTTTTTACAAAGCAATAAAGAACAAAAACAGGATCACAACTAGGGAGGCCAGTCTAACGCTCACGTTTCTAAAGATCCAGAAAATCACTGACAGAAAAAAAAACAAAGGCAGAGAAACTGAACAAAGTCATTACTATAACCACAGATCTCAGTCTTTGGAGGCTGGGAACAACAAGGTGTGCTGCTATCAGAGGCTTCCCCCCCAAGTCAGCTGCATGCTGCATTTCATAGGTCTCCTCCAATCAGACAGCAACACCTGGAACATGAAGATCCACTCACAGCACTCTCACCCTGGAAAAATAAAAAGAGACAGACAAAGATCCACACGACGACAGAGCACTCACTCTCCTCCAAAACAGAATACAAGATACAAACAACTCTCATTACGGCCACAGTCGTAACACCCACGCTTCCTTTTTTAGTGTTGCAGGGGTCTGCTAGTGAATGTGTGTGTATATATATATATATATATATATATACAGTGGTGTGACAAAGTGTTTGCCCCCTTCCTAATTTCTTACTTTTTTGCATGTTTTCTACACTTAAATGTTTCAGATCATCAAGCAAATTCAAACATTAGTCAAAGATAACACAAGCTACATGGCCCTGTGTGAAAAGGTGTTTTCCCCCCAGCTCCTGTTAAAACATAACTCTGGTTGATCACACCTGAGTTCAATTTCTGTAGCCACACCCAGGCCTGATTACTGCACACCTGTTCTCAATTTAGAAATCACTTAAATAGGACCTACCTGACAAAGTGAAGATCCTCAAAAGCTATAGGCATCATGCCAAGATTCAGTGACAATCAGGAACAAATGAGAACAAAGTCATGGAAATCTATTAGTCTGGAAAAGGTATTGAAGCCATTTGTAAAGCTTTGGGACTCCCCCTACTACCAGCTGAACTCTGGGCTCTTCTTGTCTCCCATGTTATTTGTGACTGTTCTTCCACGTTCTCTTTAGATGGGATGATACTGAAATTTGTGCAAGGCACTTTGTGGTTTTTACCTGTGAAAAGCGCTCTATAAATAAAGACTACTTACTTACTTATAAGAAAGTGTGCAAACATGGAGTTCCAAGACAAAAAACACTGCTAAACAAAAAGAACATTAAGGCTCGTCTCAATTTTGCCCGAAAACATCTTGATGTTCCAAGACTTTTGGGAAAATATTCTGTGCATTGACGAGACAAAAGTTGAACTTTTTGGAAGGTCTGTGTTCCATTACATCATACGAACAGTAAAATATGGTGGTGGCAGTGTGATGGTCTGGGGCTGTTTTGCTGCTTCAGGACCTGGAAGACTTGATGTGATGAATGGAAACATGCTACCTTCCAAAAAATCCTAAAGGAGAATATTCGGCGATCTGTTTGTGACCTCAAGCTGACGCGAACTTGGGTTCTACAGCAGGGCAATAATCCATAACACACCAGCAAGTCCACCTCTGAATGGCTGAAGAAAAACAAAATGAAGACTTTTGAGAGGTCTAGTCAAAGTTCTGACCTCAATCGTCTTGAAATGCTGTGGCATGACTTTAAAAAGGCATTTCATGCTTTAAAACCCTCCAATGTGGCTGAATTACAACAATTCTACAAAGATGAGTGGGTCAAAATTCCTCCACAGCATTGTAAAAGACTCATTGTAAGTTATTGCAAACACTTGATTGCTGTAGTTGTTGCTAAGGGTGGCCCAACCAGTTATTAGCTTTTGGGGGAAACACTTTTTCACCTGGCGCCATGTAGCTTTGGATTTTTTTTCTTCCTCTTTAAAAAAACGGTAGCACTTTATAATAACTATCCGTTATAAGTAGTTATTAGATCATTAATAAACTGTTAGTTAATGAGTTGTAAATTGCTTGTTGAGTATTTGCTAGCAGTTTGTTAAAGGGGACATATCATGCTAAATCCACTTTTTTGGCCCTTAAATGCATTTTGATGTATATTTACATTGTTTAGAAGCACAGAAAAGTTCAAATTAGTCTCTTCAGGTGCTCCGTAGATATCTTTATATTCTGTTTTGGTCATTTTTCATTTCTCTATTACGTTTTGTGGAAACTGCGTCAGCGGAACTGCCAAATTAGGACATCGACTCCAGGCCCAACTCTTCGAGCAATCCGCCATTTTTATTTCTCGCTTTTATTTTGTAGTCCAAGCTCCAGGATGCAGAAGTTACGAGAGGATAAGTCAAAATGTTCGGTTGTTGGATGTAGTAACCCACACGTTTCATTACGTCTCCCAGCATCAGAACCTTTTCAAAGTGCCTGGTTGAGTTTTATTTTTCACGGAAATGTACCCACATCTGTGGGTAAGGTCATTTTTGTGTGCGTGAACCACTTCAAGGATGACTTCTTCAGCAACCTCCGCCAGTATAAAGAAGGATTTGCCGAAAGACTTTGTCTGATTGAGGGTTCAATTCCTTCTATCTTTGGAGACGACGAACAGAGCACTTCGGTAAGCTGTAAATAACGCTAAAAAGTGTGATGATAAGACGTCCCTGTCATTGTTTTGTTAGCATTAGCAGTTGCACGTCTTCATATGTTAGCGCTGTGTGCTCGTTTTAGATCCTTGATGATATGGCCTACGTGGTTTAATTTAAGTCTAAAGTTTTTATTAGTCATTTCATTTTGCCGTTTTTGTCTCCGAAAACACTGTATTAAAATGCATTTTGTGACGTTAGCTTGGCGCTAGCGTTGGCTCGGTGCTTGTGTTAGCTCACTTGTTAGGGTTCTGCAGGTTCATCATCTTCATTTTCATCTCGCTCCACTGGGTCAGACTCTGGCTGGAACATGTAAAGCTGGATGGACAAGTATTCCGTTGTTGACATTGTGTAAATAACGTGTGAATAAACTTTTTCTGCGCCGCTACATAACCGTATCTCTTCTATCAATCTACAAAAATGGCCGAGCAGGGTGGAGTTGAACCTGGAGAGGGGGCGGGGTATGAAGTGTCTCATTTGCATTTAAAGAGGCCGCACCAAAACGAGTTCCTCTTAGAAGCACATCAGAAAAGGGGTAGAAAAGGGGCCTGTGGAGCTATAATAATGAGGAATTCAGACCCAAGCGTTGCAGTTTCGCTTTATATAGACCACAACTGTATGATTTATATCTAAAAAGGAAGGATTTAAAACCACGATATGTCCCCTTTAAGGATTTATAACTGTGCCTTGTAGATAGTTAATAGATAACTTACAAGCTGTTAGTTAACAATTTATAAATTACATGTTAACTGTATGTTAATGATTTACAACTAGTTCAAGGTGCAGAAATCTGATGTGATATTTAAAATAGCACATTTTTTAACCTCAGCCCTGTCTCACCCATAGGCTTTTCTGCTGCTGTATTTTACCAAAGAAACACCACAGGTGAAATTGTTATTAATAACATTGTTGTGTTTAATGTTTTCAAACCACAAATTAAATACAACACAAACTAAGCCATTGCATGGCAGAACAGCAGTATACAACAGTATGGATTATCCAGACATGAAAACAAAATATGTATAACAAGATATGTCTTAGCACAACTTAGACCCTCAATACTCAGTGAACCAGGCCTTCACCCGAGCTACAAACCAACTGCTCTGGGGCACCATGCTACAGTGACATCAGACCTAAGCTTTCTTAGACAGAGGAATCAGTTTCCCCTTTTTCTTTTTATGTTCAACATCCCTTAAAAGATTTGGATCATTCATTAATACTTCCAGACATTTTTTTGCAAAGTCCTGCAGTCGTTGCTCTGGGGTATGAGCAAGCAGCAACTCTTTGTATTTTTCCGGGGCCACAACAGCCAGCTCACATATTTGGGGCATTGGTGGCGACGGTGTTTCAGTCAACACCAACTTTTCTATATGCCGCACTCAGCTTTCTTTCTTTCTTGTATGCCTTAAGGACTTTCTGGTATCTCTTGACGACCTCCTTAGGATGACGTGCTGAAAAAAATAGAAATGTAGTTAAGTATAATAAACACAACACAAGGAAACACACACGCAGATACAAATTGTTTGAAAAAAATAATGATTACATGGACACGGAGCAATTGGACGGTCCAAGATAATATATCCACCAGGAAGTACATTTTGGAAAATTGTACTTGCTCCTGTCTGTGAATAGTGTGTATATATATATACACGTATATATGTACACTCTATGTACATGCCTGACACACATGAGGGAAGAAGCCTAATTGCATCCCTCCTCTCTTTGCATTTACCTCTTTGTTTGCTATGCTGCTCCTTTTTCCTCCCTTTTTTCTTCCTCTTATCTTTTTTTTTGTGACTTTGGTGGTGGTGCTTTTTTTCTTCTTGCGTCTTTTCTTCGATTTCTTGTCCGAATCAGAGGAATCAGTAGAGGAGGAGCTCGATGAAGAGGAGTTGGATGGGCTGGAGGATGAAGCGAAAGAAGATGCATCAGGAGACGAGGTGGCCGAGGAAGATGTGTCAATTGTCCCGCTGTCATCTGCATCTACAACAAAATAGAAAATACAATACAAAACAAAATGTATTACTCAGAATGGTGATACAAGTTAACTCACATACATTATTATCAATAGCATTTGCCATTTATCAAATGTTAATTGGCGAATGGACTGCTTGTATAGCACCTTTCTCGTCGTTGCAGCACCCAAAGCACTTTTACATTATATATTTCATTCATACAATAATGGCACAGCAGTGGGGGCAATTTGGACTTAAATGACTTGCCCAAGGACACATCGACATGTGTATTAGAGGAGCTGGGAATCCAACTACCAATTTTCCAACTCTACCTCCTGATCCACAGCCACCCCGATGTGTCTACTTTTGTCAATCAATGCTACAGATATTATCTTCCAGGTATAAATTGTACATGTGTATTGTTTGAGTAATAACACACTCATGCTCAGAGGAAGTTCTTGTCACTGTCAAATGTCGGCCATCCTTCCACTCAGTTGTATATATATTTTACAAAACACCCAAACATCATTGTCAGGTGAGCAAACGTGTTTTTCTCAGAAAACCTTAGGTCTACTTACATTTGCCAAGTTGTTGGAGGAGGGCGTATCTCTCCTTGGTCAGGTCACTGGTTTTTTCTGTAGCAGTGTGCTTCTTCTTCTTAAGGAGATGGTTCTTCTTAACATTTAAAAATGCTGTTGGAGCGAGAGTTGCCTCAGTATCTGGAATGATATGATAGAGAATTAAAAAAAAAACTGATTATAAACCAGGTGAAGGTAAAATAAAATAAGCAACAGGCTCTACTCTCTAAATATTACTAATATTATTCATCCTCATTGTAAAAACACATTTACCACTTATTCATTTTTTTTCTGTACTGTTATCTTGAACAACATCTATTATTTATTTATTGTTTTTTTTTTTTTTGGTTTTTTTTCTCTTTATTGTATATTTTATTATTGGCTTATTTTTTCTCATCTGTATTTAGATTTCTTGTTTGCTTGCTTTCTTTTTGTCTTTGGCAGCTGTAACATGTGAATTCACTCACTGTGGGATAAAATAAAGGATAATCTAAGTCAACATACAGTAATTGTATAACTTTAATTCATCACCAGCAAATGTAAATATATTAATGGACACATAAATCTTCTATTTTTGGCAAGCACGTAAACATGTGCGCACGCACACAAACTATTCACTCAGCAATGTATCAAACTAGTTGAATTATGTAGAACAATTATCAACCCGTATTATCCTAAGCAGGCATTTTTAATGAAAAGATAACACGCAATCTTGCTTACCGTTGTCATTGTCCTCCATGTGCACAGCGTGGTCCACAGGTGTAGTTTTCATTGTGCTATTACTCGCTGTTGACTTCTTTCTCTTTCTCCCAAAAGTACCTGGATTCATTTCGGTTTTTTGCGCATCGCCACTGCCGCTGGGAACACTGGTGTCTGATGTTTTATAAGACCTTGTATTCATTTTGTGTATTCAGTGCTAACGTGGGCTGCGGTAATGATTAGCATCTGGCTATTCATCCAAAAACAAACTTGCTGAGTGATCGAAGGGTGGGCGTGTCTGTCTAGGTTGTCGAGGCCGGGTGGCTCCTCCTCCAACACGTAAATCCAATTGTGATTGTTTTGTTTATTAGAATTAAAATGAAAATAAAATCTATTTAATTGTAAAGTGTGCCCAATATATCATAATTCGTGTTTAAATATTTATTTCTAGAAGTGCAAGAGAAGTGCATAATACACGCATCCTAGAATGTGAGCTCCTCCCTCTCCAACTATTTAACAGCTAAAACAAACATTGTGGTTTAATATAGAATATATATTATATTTTAATTGCCATATATGTAAATTCTAACTGCACTACTCTTTCTGCTGCCGATCGTGTTGGGAGTCACTGCTTGGAGCCACGGCCATTGTTCACACACATCAGCTGTTAACACTGTGCTAATGCTACACCAGCCTAGCAGCGAGACCCGACATTGCTTGTGAACTGAGGAGGAAACGATGGGCATGTTTACGGATTTGTGGCAGTGCTAACAACGGACTCGGTTGTGGAATTGGACGGCTTCCAACTTATACGCGTTGAAGGATGACTGTGAGCAGCAAGCGGAAAGGAGGAGCTGCTGCTCCTGCTGCTCTGGTTCTGCAGAAACACGCACACACGTTTCTGACTCGAAAATCACAATAGCTGCTTAAATAACCTTGTGTTTTACTGTAATGTGCAGTTTTTGGCTGAAAACAATAACAAGAGTATGTGCATAGCACAGATAATGTGGTGTGTGGAGTCAGAGTCTACAGACACACCTATTCATGAATATGCATAAGTCAAATCAGCCCATTTTGAGAATTGCTGTGAAGAGAGAGCTAAAACTCCAGAAAACAGGCGAGTTTGGAAAAAAAAAACTCAAATACTATGTTGTTGGGATTCTTAGAACAAATGGAGATGGGTGAAAAAAAAGCATCACGAACCCTATTTGCACGAGATTAGTTTTACCTAGGGACCATAAGTAATAAATAAAGGACCCCCCAACATCTGCTTTTTATGTGGCGCATTTTCACGGGGTAACCGAAGCCTGAGATTTTGCTAAAAACATCTGAAAACATGAAACAGTGTGTGAGTTGATGTCAAAACAACTTTGCAGGCTTTTGACCACAGCTCTGTGCTGTGTTACTGCTAGCGCTATCCAGCTGTATTAAATAGAAGGCTACAGACAGGAAAAAAAAAGATTCTTACCTTACAGTGCAAAGCAGGACGTGATCTACCATTTGCTTCTGATATTGCTCCTTCTCTTTTTGTTGCCGTACATTGCTGGCCCGGGACCCAAAAGGTTTTCTAAACACACCAATGCAGCCTCCATTCTTCGCCGCCACCGACAAGTGGCCCGGTATGACTACTGAACGCTGACCTATAGCCATCTGGCCCAGCGTGTCCGGGGTCTGATGACCTGACACGTGGCCTGCCTGGCTGTTGATGTACACATGAGGCCCGGCATGTTTGTTTAGCAACCGCAGACATGTGGCCCGATATGACTAATGAAAGCTGACCGATGGCCAGCTGGTCCAGTGTGTTCGGGGTCTTCTTACCTGACACGTGGCCTGCTAATTTGCTCTGTAGACATGTGGTCTGGCATGTTTGGTTCAGCGACCGCAGGTATGTGGTCCAGCATGACTAGCTGAGGACTGATTTATTGTCATGTGGCCCGGCGTGTCCGGGGTCTGGCTGACCTGACGCATGGCCTGTCTGGCTACTAATTTGCTTTCTAGACATGTGAGAAGACCGAAACCCCAAATGGTGACACTCGAGCTTTAGATGGAAGTTAAGACTTGACCTTAATAGACCCATTAAGTTTACCACCACCAGTTGTATGTTTACTTACCGGTCTTTAGGGTTTTGAGGATCTTTGGTTTGCCAGGATCAAGTTGATGTATGGGTATATGTAGAATTTGAAGGCAGAAGACCATCGCCCAAGTTGTTGCAGCAAGGATGAAGAGAGGCCTTGGTTGGCTGCAGTTGTGGCAGCACCTATTCTGAATGAATGCCCCAAATATTGCTGTAGGGGCAGTTTGCACTTGAGGAGCAATTGTTTCAGGTGAAGAGAAAACCAAGATTTTGATAAGAGCCAGTTACCGTGGGTAAAAAAAAGAGGTGATGTGGAGGTACTTTGAGGCCTCATAAAAATGTAATTATTCATGCTTTTACCAGACAATATGGGGTGTCAGTGCGAGCTACGATTACGGAGCAGGCACCCCCACACTTAGTTGACTTTAGTGAGATGATATAATGACTGGCTTGAAAAGTCAAATCGGAAAGAATAATGTGGAGGTTTGGAAAAAAATACAGAGAAGGTGGAGTGAATTCTCCGATTCTAAGGAAAGTGTAAAAAGCTAAGAGGAAAACTGCAGTATCAATATGGAGAGAAAAACAGCCTTTCCTCAGAACTGAAATCATTCTATGATGTATAGACAGAGTAATAGGTCGTCGCTGATCAGGTATCGGAGGAAAAACTTTGGAAATGCCTTTAAGCAACGTTTTAATGGCAGGATTACAAAATAGACTAGGAAAAGAAGGGTCTTTACATCTTACGTTAAACTGAATTCCTGCTACAAGACCTCTTACATACTGAGGCTTAAAATGTCTGACGTCTGTACAATAGCAGATAAAAGCACACAGTTTTTATAGATACAGGGAAAAGAGGAATGCTCAGGGAAGTACAAAACAGAAAAAATGCTCCAAGCAAAATGATAGGTTGTCAGAGTGGACGTAGCTAAACCTCTCCTCATAAAAATTCTAGCAGAATCTAGCAATTGATGCATGTGTAACCAATGGGAAGGCAGGGGTTCCCTTTTTGGTGAAGTAAATCTCACAGCATTAGTCTGGCAAGAATATGAACAGAGGCCAAAGTGGTAGCAAAATATGTTATTTTATTTATCATCAACAATTGTAATAAAAATACTTTTATTTCATGATGTGGTTTAAAAGCTTGACATACAAAAATATAATAAACTTTTAACACCAACAAAACTTTACCAAACAAGGTGAAGTTTAGAAAATGAAAATATTAACAAACTTAAGGTTAGTAACTCAACCAAAAACAACCCAAACGTTAGACAAAGATAAACAAAATCAAACTAATCAGCAAAACCTCACTTCATTCAGTTACAGTGCATGGTGCTACGTTTAGTAAACATGATTTGAGAGCTAATTTGAACAGCAGCGGCCAACTGTATAAAAGAACATAACAATTAGCCTCCTGAACATCTACACTTAATAAAGAATCAGTAAGACAAAAGCTACCTTCCACACTTGGAACCCCGGTTCCCACAGGGGCTCAGGGCGCCTCACAAGAGCAGCATTTACTCCTCAATGCAAACTCCATCGATAGCCAAACCCAGGGACAGGGCAACAATAAGTTGAGTACATTAATACCAAAAGCGTGAAGAGACTAGTACTCACCTTTAGCACCCGACAGTACAGCCTAGGAGCTCCGAACACGCAGACACTACGGCGTGCACACCTGCTTATAACCCTTCTAATCAGAGGGTGCGGTTAAGAAAGCGTCTGGTAGACGGGGATGATGCGTTCACGGGCTATATGACGGTGGGAAACTACCACACTTTAACCGCCTGGTTACACATGCGAAACTGATTTAAGAGAGCGTTAACTGGCGAAAGGGAGGCACCTGGACGGGTCTTGGGTTGGATCCTGGACAGAGATTCTGGAATTTCTGAAAGTTGAAACGGGAAAGAGAGTTGACTCGTTTGTTGAGATGGCCGGGTACGTGTAAAGCTGTAATGATAAAGTTGCGTTGAACGGAGGAATAGGTAATGCTCCTCGTGACAGGCATGATATCTGATGCCGAGGAGCACCCTCTGTTGATGATGCTAACCACGGCTTGATTGTCGCATTACACAGAAATGCGTTTGCGTTTCCAGTGATGTCCCCACACTTCACACGCGACTGCAATGGGGTATAGTTTGAACAGTGTGGATGATGGTTTTAATCTGGAAAACGAGTGAGGCCAGATGTCGGCAAACCACTGCCCTTGAAGTAACCGCCCAAAACCTGCAGATGGAGCTGCGTCCGTGATAAATGACGGAATCGGAAGAGAGCACGATGTCTTCATGGAAGAATGTAATGCCATTCCAATTATCTAGTAAATGTAACCAAAATCTCAGGTCGGAGAGGCACGCTTCATCTCGGGATATTGAATCATGCAGATTGGGTACGGAGGAAGCCAAGTCCAATAAATGCAAGATGAAAGAGCGACCCTGAGGTATGACACGCATGGCATAATTGAGATGCCAAAGAGGGAGAGCAGATGCCTTTTGGTAATGGATTTTTTGGTGCAATAGAGTTTGAGATTTTCGCAGATTTGCTGTAATTTCTCGAGAGGAAGCGGGGGAATTGAAAGCAACTTTTGAATTTGTTTAGTGAAGACCCTGATCCATTGTGGGGAGGATCTATCATGAGAAAATCCTTGAGCAGGTGAATTAGATTCAGAATCAGAATTCCTTTATTGATCCCAAGGGGAAATTGCTTTTGTTACAGCCACAGAAGAAAAAGAATAAACAATAAATAAGTGTATAATTAAGTAAAAGACTGTTAAAAATAGGGATCAGAAACACACACATTACAGTAGTAGAAAATGAAGTAGGATAGATAATACTACTAATAATAATAATTATAATATTACAAATATACAAATACCAATATGATTCAGATATTTACAAAAATAATACAAATATGATTTAGATACAATCGTGCTGTGAGGTTATAGTGATGCATACAGTTTGATCACCACAGGCAGGAATGATTTCCTGTGGCGTTCTGTGGAGCACCATGGTTGGATCATCTGCAAAAGCACTTTATAAATAAACTACTTACTTACTCTGTCCTTCGTGAATATTACTTGAAGGTAAATATGACTGGAAACACACTCAGGTTTCTGAACATCACATTACCTACTGTATGTTCATACTATTGAAAGGTTAACTTGCGCATCGTCAAAAACGTCCCATTAGTTAATCAAACAATAAATGGAATAGGGCCATTATTGTTACAGTGTCATTTGTGTGTGCATCTGTGTGTCTGTACTTTGAACCATGTGTGTACAATTAGCATAGGTAAAAAAAAGTTTTCTGAGTGTAATCCATTCCAGTCCTCACTGGTATCAAATGACGGACCCCCAATCAGACTTATAATACAATTAATGATAATACATATGCTATTCATATTAGGTAAATATTATATTATATCCAAATGGTCCAAAACAAAATCTTAATTTACTGAATTTAATATTTAAAAAAAAATGCATTGCTTTAATTGGCTACAAGGCAGTAAAAATCAATTAAAAACTTATATTTATAATGCTATGCAGGTGAATGATATTTGGCGATAATAACAATGAGAATTTGTTAGGTATTTATGATCATTGATGATTATTGTCAAATATCATTCCAATTACATTACATTATAAATATCTGTTGTTTTATTGGCTTTTTTAAATTATTGTTACTCTCATTCTCAATGTGTTAAGAAAGGAAGACATTAATTCACCAGAGATTCATTTCATGTATCACCTTGTACTTGTGTTCCACAGACACCATCGACTGAGGCGGAGTGGAAGGCGTGTGTCAGTTTCCACATTGCTTAGGGACTATAGATGGGAAACACATCTTCATTCAACCCCCTGCCAAGAGTGCAAGCATGTTTTACAATTACAAATCAAGGTTTTCCATCATACTTATGGCTGTGGTTGACTCCAAATACAAGTTTGTATATGCAAGCGCAGGGACACAGGGAAGAGTGTCAGATGCTGGAGTGTTTGCACATTCTCACCTGAGAGATGCCATGGACACAGGAATGCTGAACTCCCCACCCCTCAAGATACCCTTCCAGGGACTGATGATATGATGCCATTCATGTTCATTGGTGATGATGCTTATCCCCTCCGACCAGATGAAGCCATATCCCTTTCGAAACCTAGACGCCAGTCAGAGGATCTACAATTACTTTCTTTCCAGAGCACGCCGCGTTGTCGAGAATGCTTTCGGAATATTAGCAAATCGGACCTGATAAGGGGGCATATGATACAAAGTTTGCTGAGCCTGTGAACCTGCAAATTGAGAATGGCCAGCCTGCTGGGCCTCCTGTGCATCATAAATCATGTTCATGATATTTCTCCGAAGCCTTAACTGTGGTATTTTATCCTTTACATTTCGCATTTCTGTGGCAACCTGTTGGCCAAACTGCTCTTCAGCATCTCCAGTGGAGGCCGCTAATGTGTTTTGGACCGATGGCATGTGAAATGTTTGCAGTGTTTTCCTCTTCCTGCATCAGTGAAACTGGACTAGTGTTCAAAGAACTCCAGACTTCTGGGTCAATTCCCACACTGGACTGTTCGTCGTCTCCCTCTGCTGCACCTGGGTCCTCCTGCTCTGTGTCAACCTGTAGGAAGCAGCACAGAAAGCCCATGGGGGAAAGTGATTACGCAGAAGTGAAGCTCTTATCAGTGCAATTTAGTTTAGATACTAATTTTACACTATTATCACTAGGCCTGACCATGTTAGAATGAAATTATAATGATTATTCATTAACTTTATATCATTTATTTGACTAAAAACATTTGAACCTATAATTTCCTCTGACTTTGATGTTGTTTCCTCACAAATATGGTGTGTGTGTATGTATTTTTACAACTTCGTAACAAACTTACTCTTAGAGTGGACTCGGTATGTTTGTGTATGACATGGGCCTTCAAAAAATCCAAGTGTTGTAGTCAGTGTTGGGAACGTTACTTTAAAAAAGTAATTAGGTATAGTTACTCACTACTTGTTCAAAAAAGTAACTGCGTTAGTAACTAAAAAAGTAACTCATTACCAAGGAAAGTAACTATTTGCGTTACCGCTCTATGTCAAATAATTCACATTTTTTAGATGCGTGTGTCGTGAGGTGCTTCATTAATTTTGAGTTGCTTACAACAGATGTGGACAAAGTCTTCTCTCCTGGATATAATGTACACTTCACATACACGTTCTTGCCTTTGACCACAATCAATTTAAAGTAGTGTTTGTATCGTCACCTTAAAAATGTCAACTTTTCATCAGACTGCTCCACGCTCACCATCTCTGCTGCTTCATTCAATCTGCTCTGTGTGTGTGTTGCGTGTGCTGGCACGTCGCCTTAGCCAATCATAATCGTTCACCTTGTTTTTAACCCGCCTCCTCTTGCTGGCACATGTGTAAAAACACTGGCTCTGATTGGCTACCATGAAACATGACGCCGCCTAAGCCAATCATAATCGCTCACCTTGTTTTTAACCCACCTCCTCACAACAGCTGAGTCAGAAGCCGGGGATGCTTTCGGATAACATTTTATTTAATCAATGCATGTAACACACCGCATTTAACATTCAGTAACGATAACGGCGTTGTAACGGCGTAAAAAGTAATTAGTTAGATTACCCCGTTACTGAAAAACAAACGCAGTTACCTAACGCCGTTATTTTAAACGCTGTTATTCCAAACACTGGTTGTAGTAACCACTTCTGTTTGTTGGTCAGTGGTTTGTGACCACTGCCGCTGGGCTTGGGTTTCTGCAGTTTACCGTATTGCGTTCGAAGTGATGCCACACGGGTTTTCACCTCATTCACTAAAAAGTAACATTAAACATGTACTTTATTATGTGTATTTGCTACCATCAATGACTGCTTGCTGATCAGACATAATTTCATTGGTTAAATCAATAACAAATGCATGCACACTCATGCAAATTTTACCTTGGAAGCATAGTGTTATCTGGGTTTAGATCTAAATATGTATTTTAGCAATTCAAAACAACATTATTTACATGAGAAACAAGTTTACAGTGCCAAAGCAAGTGTGACATAGAATAACGTACACACAAAAATAATAAATATTAAAAATAGAAACATTTGTGTTGTGCAAAACAATAAAATAAAAATTCAAAACTGCTTTATTGGCACACGCAAGCAACAACAACAACCAGTAAATTGTTTATATGGACAAAGACATTACACTTACCAGATAACTGTAACTGAGCAGCTATCTCCCTCCAACTTTTTTTCCCGGTTGTTGCGGTCGTGGTAATTCTGTGAGCCCTCGTCGAAAAGGCACGGGTGAACCTGCCAGAGTTCAACTAGTTGAGCCTCCATTCCCTCGGTCCAAACAACGCGCTGCATAGCCATGTTGCTTTTTCATTTGAGCATGTGTTTGTGTTCGTGCAGGTGCAGTGTGAGAGTTTTGAGGTATGGCCCACATGCGTTTCTGTGTTTGCGCAGGCGCAGTGAGAGAGTTTGACGTAAGCCGGTCCGTGTCGCTGCTTCAATTGCGCGATACCCTCACGAGGAGCGACTGGATTTCAAACATGTTTGATATCCTTACGACCTACGATTGCTGATTGGGAGCTGGTCGTGAGGTGTTAAT
The DNA here is from genome assembly GCF_900634775.1 of Gouania willdenowi. Classification (NCBI taxonomy): domain Eukaryota; kingdom Metazoa; phylum Chordata; class Actinopteri; order Blenniiformes; family Gobiesocidae; genus Gouania; species Gouania willdenowi. The sequence goes on along the minus strand of NC_041049.1, from coordinate 29,711,611 downwards.
CGCTTCTCGTGACCCCATGTATACTACACGATGCATGACACACAATCTAGCAGAGACTCGCACGATTCCACAAATAGTCGCACAAGTCAAAAAATGGCTCAAAATGGGCCAAAAATCGCACAGTGTATGTCTGCCTTAAGAGGAGGGGGGGATGATTGTGTTTCAGTGCAGCCAGCAGTGGTGTGACTAGGGGTGACAGTAGGGGGTCCAGTGGCCGCGGTATCAAATCTGTTGAAAAACAGATTTAGTTCGTTGGCCTGGTCCATACTTACGTCCAACCCTCTGTTACTGACTGAAAGCCAGTGTTGGTCCTCATCCTTTTCCAGACCTCTCTGGTGTTTTGCTGAAGCTTCTTTTCCAGCTTCCTGCCATATTCCACATTAGCCTCTCTGATTGTCTTTTTAAGACCCCCCTGCATTTTTCTCACCACCTCCCTATCACCATCTCTGAAAGCCCCCTTCTTATTGTTCAGGGTGGCTTTGATGTCCTTTGTTACCCAGGGCTTATTGTTAGTGTGACATTTTCACAGCTGGGACAGCGGTGTCCACACAGAAGTTAATATAATTTGTGATTCACTCTGTGAGGTTATCAATATATTGTCCATGTGGTTCACAGTGTGCATCCCAGTTTGTAGCCTCAAAACATCCTCTCAGTGTCTCAAACGCCTCCTCCGAACATCTCCTCACTGTCCTTGTGGTCGTAGGCTGTCGTTTCACCAGGGGCAGATAACGGGCTGAGGTGAATTAGGTTGTGATCTGACCGACCCAGCAGGGGAAGAGGAGAGGAGCCGTATGCATCAGCAACATTAGCATAGAGCAGGTCTAACGTCTCCCCCTCTCTGGACGGACAGGTCACATATTGAGTGAAACCAGGCAAAGTCTTATTGAGATTAACGTGATTAAAGTCACCTGAGATAGCGATGAATGCACTCGGGTGCTGAATCTGTAACTGGGCTATGGCTGAGTGAATGATTTCACAGGCTGATGTTGTGTTCGCAGCAGGAGGAATGTACACAGTCACCATTAAAACATGAGAAAACTCATGTGGCAGATAAAATGGTCGGAGCCCAACAGCAAACAGTTCAATGTCTGGGAAACAGATGCACTCTTTGATGGTGATGTGCGCTGGGTTACACCACCGTTTGTTTACAAAAACAGCAACACCTCCGCCTTTCTTCTTGCCGCTCCCGGTGCACTCCCTTAACTTGAAGCTATGTACTCCCGACTCCTCCACACTTCAAAAACAGAATAATGTAATGCAGAGTTTTTCAACCTTGGAGTCGTGACTCAATGTGGGGTTGCCTAGAATTCAAATTGGGTCCCCTAAAATGTCTAATTTAGATAATAAAAAAAAAAAACACTGATTAAAATTTTATTTTAAAGATGTTTTATTTATTATTTTTCAAATTATTACACCACACACACAAAACAATCTTAAACCACCGTATTCTATACTTTCACTTTCTCAAATATAAATCTAGTTAAAATAAAAGGCAGCATGAAAATATCTGAGCTGGTGCATTTAGTCACTTTGTCACTAAATTAGTCCTGGAAACAACAAACATTGAGGAATAATCAATAATAATATAAAATAATAATAATGATCTGTAACCATGGATAGTCTTAATGTGTAATTTGTGGAAAAGCATGGAGGCTCCCGACTGCTGGTCCATTTATATTCTAGTTTCCAAATTTAATTTTATCATTCATGTACCCCCTTTAACAATTTGCATATCTCGAGGGGTACCCATTCCCTACTTTGGGAACCTAGGTTCTATATTGTTAACACAGCAAGATATTGTGTGTCAGCCATTTTGTTTTTGCGTACTCACAATGTACAAAAATAATAGGAATAGATTAAGCTCTACTTTCTTCTCAACTCAGACAAGACTGAGGTCATTGTACTGGGCCCACGACACCTTAGAGAAACCTATGCTAGCCTAACTGCCCTAGATGGCATTACTCTGGCACAAAGCACAACTGTTAGAAACCTTGGGGTTCTATTTGATCAGGACTTATCCTTCAACTCTCACATAAAACAAACTTCAAGAACTGCCTTCTTTCATCTCCGTAACATTGCTAAAATCAGATCTATCCTGTCTCAGGGCGACGCCGAAAAACTAGTCCATGCTTTTGTTACCTCTAGACTGGATTATTGTAATTCTCTTTTAGCAGGCTGCCCGAGCAAGTCGCTTAAGACACTTCAGCTGGTTCAAAATGCTGCAGCACGTGTACTGACTAAAACTAGGAGAAGAGATCACATTACTCCTGTATTAGCCTCTCTGCATTGGCTTCCCATAAAATATAGAATAGAATTCAAGATTCTTCTTCTCACTTATAAAGCCCTAAATGGACAGGCACCAGTCTATCTCAAGGAGCTTGTAGTGCCATACAATCCCCCCAGAACACTACGCTCTCAAAATGCTGGACTACTCGTTGTTCCATTCGTCTCTAAAAGTAGTATAGGAGGAAGAGCTTTCAGTTATCAGGCCCCACTTCTCTGGAACCATCTACCAACCACGGTTCGGGGGGCAGACACCCTCTCTACCTTTAAGGTTAGGCTCAAAACATTCCTCTTTGGTAAAGCTTTTAGTTAGGAACCAGCTCATAGCTCATAATTAAGATGCAATAGGCATAGACTGCCGGGGGGGGGGGGGGGGCTGGCATGCTCGGTTGGAGAGAGGTTGGAGAGGGCGTTAAGAGAGAGGTCATTTAGGTTAGAGAGGGACCGGAGAGGGTCCCATTCCTCTCTCAAACACTCCCTCTATGTCTGCTTCTTCCCTTGTGTGTTTGCTCCTGTACTCCTTCTGGCTTTTGTCTTGCAGGTCCGTGGGATCCTCAGTGTGGAGTTACAGAGACTCAACAACTCTGTCTCCACCCTTTCCTCTGCACACACCCAACACAGCATAACGTGGATGGCTGTTCATCATAGGAATGGGATCCACACAAGGTTCCTGCTGCTTAACAGAAGGTTTTCCTTGCCGCCATGATGAATTCATGTTGGGTGTGGGATACATATGTATGTGTATATACGTATATATGCATATGTGTGTATCCATAAAATGAAGAGTCCGTCCTTAAGACTGCTCTACTGTAAAGTGTCTTGAGATACCATTGGTTATGATTTGACGCTATACAAATAAAGATTGATTGATTGATTGATTGATACTTTGCTCTCTGCACATGCTCTGTGAATGCTCTGTTATCCTTAAAAAATCTGACCCTCTTCCTCCTCTGTCTGCTGTGTGCTGAACCATTCATGGCTTCTGCTTGGGCCCAAAGGTCTGGCTGACTAAATCTGAAGTTCTTCCAGATTGTCTCACAGTATGTCTTACATGCCACTGGGAAAAAAGAAGCAACAGGCATAAATATGTAAAATAACACCACCACAAACAACAAAAGAGATTTTTTTTTCAGATTAAAGTCCACTCACTCCACACGTCTGGACTTGCAATGAGAGTTTCCATCAAATACAAAGTCACAGTTGAATTGTGGGGTGAGCTCAGTCTGTCACAACAAATAACAAATAGCATCAGGTCAGATACATTTACTTATATAAAATCCTACCCTTGTATGAGGTCATAACTTTTTAGTTTCCTTCCGAGTTGTGTAAAAGCTGCACCGTTACCTGGTGTTGTGGTGGTCAAGACCGGTCTTGGTCTCGAGACCAAATTTTAAAGGTCTTGGTCTTGTCTCGGACTCTGAAGCATTTTGACTCGGTCTTGTCTCGGACTCAGGCTGCCCAGACTTGGGATTTTCCGTCAAGACCGTTTGAGACCAGCACTAATTCCTGCTATTTTTAAACTTTTTTATAATGTGATAATAACACGGAGAAGAATGGGATAAAACAATCCTTTATTCATTATTTAATCCACCCCGTATAATGACCACAACCTTCCTTAATGTGACTGAGTGACGTGTGTGACACACTCATACGTGTGTGACACACTCATACGTGTGTGGCTACGGTGTCAGTTTGGACCGGGGAGCGCAAGGGAGATATGAACTAATCACCGGTAAAAATCCCAGTAAAACTCCAGAAAACAATCACCAGTAATAAATATTATCTCCCTGGTAAAGACAGTAGCTCTAACAACTGGTAAAATGATAAACTGATGATTATTACAGCCTGTGAAGGCTGGATAGGGGACGCACTTACTCTGCTTTTTGGTCCTAGTGCCAGCCGAGCGGTGAAGTCTGTTCCGTTTACCGTGTGTACTGAGGTCCGTGTGTGTTTAATAAGTCCGTGTGTGTTTAATAAGTCCGTGTGTGTCCGTGTGAAAGTCTGCATGTTTATGCATCTGTCCATCCACTCTTTTCATTATATCCATGTCTTTTAACACTAGAAGTCCCACAGAGGTGTCAAATGAACTTTTTACCTATAAAACCCAGAGAGGTGTCATTTGACCCAAAGAGAACACAAAAATTATTTATTTTTAATGACAGTGTGGTGTGAGAAATGTGCAAAAGAACAACTGTGATTTGTTTTCAATGGTTTTTATTTGTGTAAAAAAAAAAAAACAAAATAAATAAAAATAATGATAATAACAAAGCAACTGTGCACATATTTAGAAGAATCTCCTTCATCCTCTTATTGAGACTCGTGACATACTTGGCACTGCCACGGTATCTCTCTCCTACATTTGCCACATGTGTATTTGTGGCAATGAACACATCGCACAGTTGCGCGATTGCTCTTGCAGCAATGGTTGATCTGACACTTAGCCCTTTTCCCAGGGCCAGGTGTAGGCGGTTGTTGTTGGCGCAGTTGCTCTTTGAGTGCCTTCTTTTCACTCACATGAGAGTTAGCCAACTCTCTTGCTAGCTGAACCAGGAAGTCCACCCGTCTCTCCTGCACCCCGGTGCATGCTTGATAAAGCAGATGTGCATTGAGTGCCGCCATGTCGATCATGTTGTAGAACACGGCGACTGGCCATCGCCGTGTTCCTGTGCGCACACTGTACTCCCGCACCATCTGGTCCATCACATCCACTCCGCACTTTGTGGTGTTGTATTGGGTGATGGTGTTTGGCTTCCACGCTGTGCATGCTGCTGAGAATGTAGACGGTCTTTTTTCGTTTGGGCGCATACACCGTCAGCGTGGCACCAGTGGTGGAAAACACCTAAAAAAGAAGAAATTGTTGTTATTATAGCGGTTTTAAACACAATGACACACTCAAAGGTGTTGATGGAATAAAAAGACCAACAACATACCTGAGTGGTGAATTCCTTGCGGTCCATCTTTCTAGTTGACTGAGGAATTTCCCGGCGAATCTTGTTGACTGTCCCGAGGATGGTGGTTTTCCGGCTGAGCAGTCGTCGTGCAAGTGTCAGTGATGTAAAGAAATTGTCCGTGGTGACCGTCCTGCCTTTGTCCATAAATGGTTCCATCAGCTTCATCACCACACTCTCAGAAAGTCTCTCCTCACTGGGACGACTGGGGTCCTTTCCAAGATATGGGAGGACATTGCAGATGTACTTTGTTTTCAAATCACAAGCCACCCAAAACTTTATGCCAAATTTGTCGGGTTTTGTTGCAATGTACTGCAGGAAACAGCAGCGAGTCTTCGATGGGAAAAGCTGTTCATCAATTGTGATGTGTCGACCAGGGTTGTAGCATGTGATGCAGTTGGTAACAAACGATCCCCACACATCCGAAATTGCAGCAAACTTATCTGTCTGCACTCGCTCACTGCGCGTAAACATGTCATCAAATCGTAGGTGATGCATGATGTCTTGGAAACGGTTTCGTGACATAATTCCAGTGATAAGTGGGTTTCCCAGGCATGCTGACCAGCTGTCACGCAGAGATGGAACCTTGGTCACCCCCCTCAAAATAATAACAGAAATAAATGCCATTAGTTCATGGAGGATCATGAACCAGTCCGTCTGCTCCGTTTGCCGTGCATGCTGAATAGTCCATTCTTGAATGGGACGGAGCATGCCAACAGTAATGAAACAGAGGAAGCTCTGAAGGCGACTCCTGATTCTTCTTCTGGCCTTTGCTGTTGGCTCTCCATCTGCAGCGTACGGTTCCATTGGAGTGAAACGGAGAATTGTACCCACATGTTCTTCATGCCACACTGTGCCCTCTTTCGCCGTCTCTGTGGGCTCACTCTCCAACCGAGCTCTCTTTTCCAGATGAGGAGCAGTCTCGTCATCTGCAATGTGAACAAATTCAAATTATTCTTTTCTTCGGTTTTAAATAAAAATAAAGTCAGGAAATGAAAATAGGATGTTTGGGAAATCTAACCTGAAGACAGCTCAGAGTCCGAATCCGAATTTGGCTGAAGGTTTATGTCCTCTCCATCTGAGTCACAAGGGTTTGCCTTGTTCAGGATCAATTCCAACGCTTCTTGAGTGGTAAATCTTCTCTGCATTTTGAGTAGAATAAGTGTGGAGTGTCAGCAGGTGGAAGCAGCAAGCTATTTATTCCCCACAGCACAAAAGGCTGCATGACAACAGGGTATTCCAGGGGTGTCCAATTCCGGTCCTCGAGGGCCACTAATCAGCACACCTTATTCAAATGATCATCCAGCTCTGCAGAAGCCTGATAATCATTTGAATCAGGTGTGTTGGAAGAGGTGACTCTGTTTCTTTCAATGTTTGTAGTCTGTGTTTGTTCTCCCCCAGTATCAAGCAGAACGAGTTAATAAACGGGGCATTGTGACTTTAGCTTCCAGGGCACTTCCCCCTAACATTCCAGACTTCCATTGTTAGAGTCAGGCTCTCCCCCCTGCTGATTTCTCAGGTGATTCATTTACAAATGAATAGATGCAAATTGTAGCCATCAGAGTCGTCAGTTTGGTCCTAGAGTTCATTTGACCCTGCTCTGGGACTTCTGGGGGGATATAGAAATCCCTGGGACTTCTAGTGTTAAGGCTTTATTACATAATGTCGGCTGTAGTCCGGGCCGCCGCCATCTTGGATTATGTCGTCACCAGCGCGTCATCGCCGCAGAGTTGCACGAGCATAGAAGGAGTCAAATAACTGTATAGAGGTCTTATATTAGTCTATTTTCTTTTTAAAGTGGTGTTTTTTTTGTGGCTTTAGACTCCAATTACATTTATGTATATAATATGTTCGCCACAATATAAACAGGTTCACAATATATTTATTATTTATAGTTTCTGTTTCCACTGTTTCCAGAATAATAATAATAATTCCCAACAAGAACTATTGATTAATTTGTCACATGACTGTTCCAGGGTTTGAGTTTGTTTTATTTAGTTTCACATCTACCTGTAGCTCTATGTTTTTTACACTGCTGACAACTTGTTTGTAGTTTTATTTCAGAAAGTTTCACTTTTACAGTTACAGTTGGAAACCTTTGTTAATTGAATATCCTAGTTATATTACAGCAACCAAATTAAACTATATCAACTAAGTGAATTAATAAAAATAACCTGTGTAAAGGCTTTTTCAAACTAAAAAATTATCTTGTGAAATCTGTGACCTGTTAAACCTGAACAACTGAAAGAATCAGAATCATTATTTATTGGCAGAAATACTTTTAAACACTTGCTGTACATTCAGCTGACATAAAAATCTTGTTTTCAAATATGTAGAATAATTGTGAATTTATCAGAAGCAGTAGTAGTTTTAATATTTTAGTTAATTTTTTTCCAGGCACCTTTTTTGTCCGTCAAATGTATTTAAAATAAACTACAATTAAAGAGAGAATGTTATTTAACTGTCGAACCTTGTCATAATTTTATTTATTAATAGATTTTTTTAAATTGAAAAAAAAAATGTTTATGGTCTTGGTCTTGACTCGGTCTCGGTGCATTCTGGTCTCAGGCAAGTCTTGGTCTCGGATAGTGTGGTCTTGAACACAACACTAACGTTACCTATAAAAACTCAGTGTTTTAATCTAAACTATTAGTGCATTGCTTTTTAACTTGTCACATATAAGTTGCGCAATTCACAATACATTATATCGCCAACAACATAAATAAACAAAAATTACAAAAAAAAAAAACACAAAAAACAAAAAACAACACAAATACACGATAACTCCAGAAATCATTCAACAGAAATGCACAAAAATATCTCATAACATTTGACAACAACAAACATACACAGAATGACAGAAAAACATACAAATTTACTATAAAAACTCTTTGTTCTTTCCACATGCAGCCCTCGGTGAAGGTACAAAATGGCAGAAAAACACACAAAACAAAAGCAAGAATACAATAAAAAAAAAAAAAATTAAGAGTTGCAACATTGCAGGAAAATACAGTAAAAGACAAGAAAAACACAGAAAATACTCCAAAAGCTGTACAAAACTACAATAAAAAATTACTCCGCAAACACACAGTACTAACAACAAACAAGCAAAATGACAACAGAATTTACTCCAAAAATTCAAAATGACAACACAAAGGTGCAATATGACTCCAAAAAACATAAATTTGACAGGAAATATACACAAAAAGAACAAAATAAATACACGAAATGCCTCATAAGGAGCAGGACAACAACAACTATACACAGAATGACAGAAAAACACACAAAACTATGACAAAATAACACAAAAAGACAAGAACAACACAAAAAAATGACTGCAAAACCATAGTACAGAACAGAAATACACAAAAGTGACTTGAAAAAATGCAAAATCACAACACAAATACATATGACTCCAAAAAAAACGTACATTTTACAGGAAAAATACACAAAAGGACAAAATAAATGCACAGAATGCCTTATAAGCAGCAGGACAACCACAAACATACACAGAACGTGTTAAGCTACATTTTCACTCGGATTTAAGTTTAATTTGGAATTAAATGTGCATTAGGAATTAAGTATTTACAAGGTCAGTTTAAAGAGTAATATTCTGCTTTAAAGAGGAATTAAAGCTCCCATGTCAACGTGTTAGCTCCCAGAGACTTCATTGACATGCAAAAACCTTACCCGGTCCTAGAAGTTGGGGGGAGACTTTCTCACCTTGTGCTGTGAGTTTACTGCAATTCCTGGCAGTTTTCTGGAGCTGACTGGAAAGTTCAGTGGACCCGGAGTAAACGGCAATTTACAGTGACAAAAACAGCCAGAAATCCCACTTTTCATGCAGTGACCCCTGCTTGTGGAGACAAGCGCTGAGTCTGTTGCTGCCGTAAATATAGCACCCTTGCGGGGAGGAATGAAATTCCTCATTTTTGGCTGCTGAGTTTGAGGAGGGGCGGACTTCCTGGTCCTCCACGCATCTGAGTGGGCTGAGGGCTGCATGAGGCCGCCGCTTCCTGCTCCAGCGCCAGTGGACATTGATCTGGTGCCCTGTTTACTAACACCGCTAGCTCTCGGAGCTCGGGGAGAGGCATGTCCAGGTCTGGATTCATTCCCCGAGCCGCCTGCATTTGAGTTGTGATCGCAGCTGCCATACCTGAAGGAGAAGTCACCCGACCAGTCAGACGAGCGCTCCTACACCGGTACTCCGAGGACATGGAGGCGATCTCATAGGATCCTCGTGTGTGAAGTCCGGTGCTCCTAGGAAAGGATTGGAGTCTGAAATGGACATCATCGTTCGTGATGAGCAAGATAAGTAACAATCTGAGTGGCTATTGTAACGTTTGCACTGTAGCAACAGAAAGGCTGTGGAGAGAGAGACTGTTTTCAGGGTTTGACAGCAGGAGGATGATTGGTCGAGAAAGGTTGTGGCAGAGGCTGATAGGTTCAACCGGGATGATAGACGCACTTGACCAACTGAACACTATAACACTGATGGGGTAGTGGGGGTGTGGATTTGAGAATGAATGCGAAGGTGATGAAGGAAACATCAGTCTTCCTGTTTGAACTTACGCTGAGCTCTATTAAATTCTAATTAAATATAGTTGGCGAAAAAGCTATGTGCAATGCGGAGCTTTGGTTGCTCCACTTTGCACATACAGTATTTGGCCAGTTCTGCCACTGTATATAACCAACACCACAGTAATCATGTGCCTTTGTTTTTTCTGTCAAAAAGTGCATCCCAAGTATCTTTTATTTAAATTTGATTAATTAAATAAATTACCAAAGTAATTTCACTACTAAATGACATCTAATGTGATGGTTTTGACCCTGGACTGAAAACTTGAGACAAAATGAAATAGCTTTTACACAAACATAACTATGTAAGTAAGTAACTAAGTATGTCCATTTGTATCACAGATAAAATCACAAAGTGCTGTACAGGCAAAAATGGAAGTTAAACATCAGCAGCAACATCACTAAAGGATAATAAAACACAAATAATTTAAAACAACAGTAGGAACATCATAAAAGGTTAATGAAAAATTTAAAAGCAATTTAACCAAAAGCCTTTCTGAAAAGCGTGGTCTTCAGTTGCTTTTTAAAAGAGTCCACACAGACAAGCTCACAGAGAGACTGGTGTAAGCTATTCCAGAGTCTTGGTGCTATTGCCAGGTCACCCTGGGTTTTAAAATGCGTTTTTGGGGTCATGAGCAGACCCTGGCCTGATGACTATAGGGTGCGCCCTGAAGTGTAGGGGCACAACAAGTCATTAATGTATTGAGGGGCCTGACCATGTAGTGCACGGAAAGTAAGGACTAGGATTTTAAACTCAATACGTAAATGAACTGGGAGCCAATGAAGACTGGATAGAATGGGGGTAATGTGGGCTGTTCTGGGAGCACTGGTCAGAAGTCTGGGAGCAGCATTCTGAACAGTCTGAAGTCTCTTTAGAGTCGACTTGTTAAAACAGGAGAAAACTGAATTACAGTAATCAATACGTGATGAGATGAGCGCGTGTATGATTATTTCGAGATCCGGTTTGGACAGCAGATTCCTCACTTTGGAGATATTTCTCAGATGATAAAAGCTATCTTTAATCAGTTGACGACAGCGACCCTCCAAAAACATTGATTTATCAAAAACAACCCCAAGGTCTCTGAGACTGTTTTTCACAGATGTGCCCAAATCATTATGGGAGTTCTTGATCAAATCGATCTTTTTATTCGAAGCGATGATCAGAGTTTCTGTTTTGCCAGATTTAATCCGCAGATCATTCAAAGTCAGCCAGTTTTTGAAAGCAGATACACATTCCAGGAATTCAAATAGAATCAGAATCAGAATCAGAATCAGAATCATCTTTATTGGCCAAGTGTATGTTGTACACACGAGGAATTTGACTCGGTCAACTGTGCTCTCTCCAATAGTGAAACATTCAATAATAAACAATCAACTAGAAGAGATGATAATAAGTATAAACATAAGTATAAATATAAACAGTAGTTAGACTAGAATGTGCAAATAACAAGATGATGATAATAATAATAATAATAATAATAATAATAATAATAATAATAATAATAGTATAAAAAAAATAAACAAATACAAAATAAAAATTAAAAAAAATAAGATAAAAGAAGGAAAAAAATAATAGAAAAGAAAGATAATAATAAAATATAATAATAATAAAAGGAAAATAGTGCAGTAGAGCATTGATAAGTAGTGCAGGAGAACATTTAAATTAAAGGTATGTACATGAACATTCTCAGTGTCAGATTGATCCAGGGTTGTTATGTTTGGTTCCAGGGTTTTTCCACAGAAACAGGTCTGACACTCTTTGACTGTTTAGTGTTGATCAGAGTGACAGCCTGGGGGAAGAAACTGTTTTTATGGCGGGTTGTTTTGGCGTACAGTGATCTGTAGCGTCTGCCAGAGGGGAGGAGTTTAAACAGATTGTGTGCAGGGTGAGAGGGGTCTGCAGTGATGCTACCTGCCCGTTTCCTGACCCTGGACAGGTATAAGACTTGGATGGAGGGCAGATCAACACCAATGATCTGGAGGCTAAACTCAGAATCATTCAAAGAGCAATACAGCTGAATATCATCTGCATAGAAATGAACAGAGCCCTGGGCTACTCCACATGACAGGTCAGACATATTAGACATTACATCGTTAAACGCAACATTAAAAGTTCTTCCATTTATATAAGAAGTAAACCACTGTAGAACAGCTCCAGAAAACCCCATCTCAGATTTCAGTCGATCAACCAGTATACTGTGATCTACAGTGTAGGCAGCTGTCAGATCAAGTAAAACCAAAACTGTGTAACGACCAGAGTCAGCGGTCATCATCATGCCACTAGAAACTTTCAGAAGAGCAGTTTCAGTGGAGTGGATTGATCTAAAGCCAGATTGATATTTATCATAAAAATCATATTGTACCATGAATGAGGTTAGCTGCTTTGCCAATACTTTTGCATGATTTTTTAGATGAACGGAATTTTAGATATGGGCTGGTAGTTTATAGGCTCCCCGGGATCCACATTCACTATATTGTTTCCCCTAATACTGTAACTGCACTGTAAACTGCATCAAATTTGGTTCATATTTCTCTGTTGGCTGTTGCTAAAAAATGTGGCTATGACAAATCCAGAGTCCAACACTGACCTGTTTATCTGTTTACTGTTGCATTTATAACACATACACTTCACTGCATTCTCGTGCGATTATATAAATATTGTGAGAACTCCTCTGTCTTGTGACATGACAGTTGTCCAACCGGAGCGTATGGGGTGCCAAGTGTAAAAATTTAGTATAAAAGTTGTATTTAACACATTTTCATTATTTATCTCACTTTTCTCATATTTAGCACATTTTCCTACATTTAACACAACATTTAACCACATATATAAAAGTTAAAAAAAAGAAGCATTAAATCTAAATATTTAAATTTAAATCTAAATGGTATATGTTATATCTAAAATCTATATCTAAATATTTAATCTAAATCTAAGTTTTAAATCTAAATCTAAATGTTATATGTTGCATCTAAATCTAAATGTTTAAATCTAAACGTAAATATTTTGTGGTAAATCTAAATGTTTAAATCTAAATGTTATATATCATTTCTAAATGCTTAATCTTATATCTAAATGTTCAATCTAAATCTAAATGTTGAACATATATGTTTTGCACATATGCTAATTGACCCCGCCCCTTGTAACCTCGACCAATACACAAGCAGAGACATACACAGCCGCTCCCACCCACCTCTTCACCCTTCACCGATACGTGCCTGGGTGATGTATGGCTGGTTCTCTCCCGGCGGTGGAGATCGAGCGTGCAGTCATGGCAGCTGTCCGTACTGCACTTCACAGTACACTCCCAACTCAACAGTGCAAGACAGTTATTAAAATGTATTTTAATGCTGTATTTTGTCAGTGTTTGTTAATTTGATATACTGAGATCTCCTGTTTTACATGTGGTTACACTGTTAAAAAAAAAGTGTCAAAACTGTACCTTTAAGGGTCCAACGGCTCGTCACTGGGGTGGTACCCTCAAGGGTACACCCATTGTACCCTTTGAAGTGGGTACAATTTAGTACCCATATAGTTTGTACCCTATGAGAACAGATTTGTACCCTTTGGGACAATAATGGACCTTAATGTACGGGACAAAAACGTACCTTTAGAAGAGGGTACAAATTTGTCCTTTTTAGAGTACCACCCCAGTGACAAACACATTGTACCTTTATAGGGACATATTTGTACCAACCACAAACAAAATAATTTTAGCCATTTATTCACCAATTCATAAAAAAATGACATTTAAAAAAAACTGGCAACAATATGAGGAAATAAAACATTAATATTAACAACCTTTTGGTGACATATTCCATCAAAAGCACTTAATGATAACCTTGTGTTCCTACATTAAAGTCATACTTTAACAGTAATTAAACATTTCTTAATGTTATGTACAAAATACCATCAATATTGTAAATGTCAAGAGGCTGAAAGTCCATTACGTGTCCTGGCTGTATTACAGTCCAATCTGAGTCCTGTTGAAGTGCATACGCATGTAAATGTACATTATAAGCCTTTGGAACGAGCAGTTTGCCACACAATAGCCATTGCGTATCAATATTGAAAACAAATTGGATCAAGAAAAACAGAGGAATCATTTCAGTATGCAAATAGTCAACTATAAATACATCTTTGCAGGCATATTTGACACAGTCAATGACTACTCCTGACACACGCTGCATATTTGTGGGTGGTGAGATGGTGTAGTCAATTCCACATACAGATGCAATGCATCTTTGCAGGTCAGATGGGAGTGACGAAAATAAAGTGTCAGCACTTGTCCCTGTCACTTCCTCAAATTCATTCAGAATATTTTCCGGAGAAAATTCCCAGCACTTGTACATCTGATGCCTATCACTTAAAGTTTTTGCTATATTTATAAAGTTTCTTGAAGAACTTGCAACAAGTTTGAAGTACTGGTGCTTCGACTCAAAGCGCATGCACCACAATGCACGTAAAGGTCCATACATGTCAATCAGCCTCGAATAATGTATCAAGTAATGAAACTTTGGAGTCACAATATCAAATTCTTTCAGTTTTTCTAGAAACTCAACAACAAGCAAGTTCAAACAAGACAAATGTTCACGGTTTACTTTTGATGCAAATATAATGTCAACAATTTCACGACAAATCAAATACACATTCCAGTAGCAGCAGTTTGGGGGTACATGAGGTGCCATTATAAATGGTAAAAGTCTAAAAAGGCACCACTTTTGAGCTGCTGACCCAGATACTTGCGCTTTTTGCAACAATCGCTCTGATAGTTGAACTGGTTTATTTTTCACATCGTTTTGGCCAATTGCCAACTGCTGAAGCTCGTTGTTAATTTCTGTTATGGTAATGTGCTTTTCTTTGTGTGCTTGACAAACAACTAACTTCAGTATGGCAGGAACAACCCCTTCTAATGTGTCATGCATTATGTCCGGAGGAAAAGCAGTAGTGGCGTCAAAGTACTTAAGTTCAGCAAACGGACACGGTCCCGTTACTCCATAAGTGGTTTTAAGATCTGGGTTTTCGGTACATGCCATAAGGTGATAGTGGTGTGTTTCTGAAGTTATAAGGACAAAATCTTCTTCATTAAAGTTTTTCTTCATGTCTGTATAGGAAGCCATGCAAAAGCGGCAAATTCTGTGACTGCTGAACGACATTGTAAAACCCCCCAACATGTGAGCTGATAGATTATCAGCTGAAATTGTTGCAAGTCCAGCATATACAGTCTTTTCAATGCCACTCACTTTGACATTGATACCTTCTGTTTCAAGTCTTTTAAGATCATTTATCATGGGTTTAAGGATGTTTTTTAAACCACACTGTTTGACATAACTGTAACGGACTAAAAGAGCAAGATGGATATGCTTCAGTTTAGATCGATGTCTACCATTTATGTTGCCTACAGTATAATAGAAAGCGCACAGCTTGTGCTTGGTTTGTTTTGATCCCAAGGGATTGACTACTTCGAATTCATCTTCGTAGAAATGAAGACGCAGGGCATCTGGATTATCTCTGAAAAAAGGATGGTTTTTGAAGTGAGTTCCATCTGTATAGTCACTTAAACAATCAGGATTGCTGTTCGATTGTTCTGTGACCTCAATGTCCTCGTCAATGTCCTCATGTGAACAATAATTGCTTAAAACATCTCTGATAGGGACATATGAATAAGTCCCTATTTTCTGACCCGTTTCAGACCTTAAGTTTTGATGAACCGGCTCAACCAAATGCATTTTTGACTTGCAATGTTCTTTGAGCATGTATGGTGAACGAATAGCTTCTGTTGCTTTTTCAAAAAAGTCATTAGATTGTAAAATCTCTTGAAACTTAGGACACTCCAAAACATTGAATCCACTTTGTTGAAGATGGTAACTGATAAAAGAGTCATAGTTTTCTTTAAAATAACAAAATAAAAAGATCATGTCATTTATAATTTCTTGTTGGACTGAAATTGGAATGTGGTTCTTTTCTCTACACTTGAGGACAAAGCTACAAAGGTTTTCCTTAAAATGTTTTAGTATTGCATTCATACAAGGAGGCTCCTCATCTCCAGGAGGTTCATCGTTGCCCACAGTGTCCAGGGTTTCAGTCTCATTGTTGCCCACAGTGTCCAGGGTTTCAGTCTCATTGTTGCCCACAGTGTCCAGGGTTTCAGTGTCACATCGCATATGTTCAGAATGCTTCCGATACACATGGCGCCTAAACGACTTGTATACTTTAAAAGTTGACTTACAATTATTTATTCCACAAGTCACACTAAAGTTGGATTCATGAGCATGAATTAGACCAACATGCTGAATCAGTTTCTTTAAGGTGAATGTACTGTAGCTCTGCTACACTTTGCGCATTTATATGGCTGTGGCATTTTAGGCGTTTAGTATAGCAGGTTCATCATCCGAGTCACAGTGATGGGAAGGGCCTTCTCACCCACCTCAGAAATGTTCAGTACCACGTGCTGAAGAAACATCAGTGTGTTCTTCAGGTAAGGAGGGTATTCCAAATTAAAAACATAGTACGCACAAAAGACTGCAATCATTCCTTCTTCAACTCCTGATCCCTGGCACAGATCTGTTCCATCCACCATGACTGACACGGGGATTCTCCTTGTGAAGACCGTCTTCCAGTCCATGTTAGTCAGCTGTACAGTTGGGTAGGGGGTTGAACTGAAGGCCCCAGACTGTAAAAGAAAAATAACTTAACACAGCAATCATGACAACAAAAAGGTTGCAGTGCTAGGGCACACTCATATTGAAGAAAGCAAATGTTGAACTTTAAAAATAATGAGTTTTCTACCATTTTACTATGTTGCCCCATTATCATAAACCTTTTTGTTGCTCCCCTCTATATTGAAAAAAACGTATGCGATATGCGATACGGACATGCAATGTCGCAATATTATTACTTGGATAAACCGTTCCATTCAATTCAGACTTGTAATATCTTATTTTGTTTTTTCTGGGGTTGTTTTGATGTGATATAAAAATTGGCTTGATGAAAACAAACATTTAAGTGTAGTAAACACAGATATATACCAATTCAGGAAGGGGGCTAATACGTTTTCACGGCACTGTACATTAGTAAAAGAGACAAACTTTAAATAGCATTTCTCATGGTGAAATATTAGTTTGTCAAAGTTAAATAATTGCTCTGTATTGTCATCACTAGAGCCTGTAAGGCAAAAGTTTTAACACATTCCTGTTGGTTGAAAAAATAAATAAAAAATAGGCAAAAACATTCAATGAAAAAATAGGCAAAAGGATTACCTGGCATAGTATAATGACTCATTCAATTTTCTCTTTGAAGAGATAGGGTAGCAAAATGAGTGCTGCTCTGAAGTCAACATCTGTGAGAAAAATAATTCGATTTTAGTTCATAGTATTTTGATAAATGCTGTTCTCTGGTGTTTCTTTAAAATCATGTTCATAGGCGTGTGCAGACCCTTCACACAGGTGAACTAATGGTGAGATGAGCCCATATCCTTTTGGCAATATCACGCATTTCAACTTGCAAAATTGTGGAGTGACAGCATTATGTATGAAACCTGCCAACAGTAGTTTAAATATTTTAAATTCTATTCGTTATTTCATAATTATCTTGTGATGTATGAAATACATCATTCTTTAATTAGTTTAGCGGTTTATGCTGTATTTCATTCAAAAAGTGATATGAGAGAATCATTCTGAAAGTAAAACTCCCTCCGTCTGCTCTCCTGATTGATCCACAACATCTCTCCTCTGTTCCAGTAACAGGAAAGCTTGTCTCAAAATTGAGGCACAGATGGTCAATCATACACATTACTCACTATTAAATTTGTAATCAATTTAGAATTACAGACTATCACTTTAATGCTCCTTTACTTGTTTAAAAAAAATGCAGTGGATTGAATATTGCTTAGACAAAAAGAATTGTCCAAGCCAATTAACAATACGAGACAGAAATATTGCAATTAGAATCCAACACTCCACACATAACATCACTGCTTCATACATCACTGAAATACCTTGTATGTCCTCTGCGAGAACTTCCTCCCTGGCAGCAGAATGCACTTTGGCCAGTGGAGTTTTTCCTTGGGCCAACTGTATCACTTTTGGAACAATTTTGGTGAAATTCTGTCGCCAACGTTGACACAAATTGACATCTGTTGGACGCATCCTGTCTACTTCAATGCATAGCTGAAAAGGCAGAGGGGAATATTTATCAGTAAGCCATTTATCTATGCAGAAAGAGTAAAAACACAAAAAACAAAAAAATATTTTAGTGTGGCCAAAATAGCATAACAATACTGCGTAATGTGTGGGGCAAAAGCGGTGCAGATGGAAGAGTAGGTTAAACAGAAAGGTTGGTAGCTTAAAATCCCAGCGCTTTATGTTCAGTAAGTGATTTGTGGTGGGAGGGGTCAACAATACTAAGGCTAAAATAGTACCGTGACTTCCCAAACGCCGTCTTTTTGACTGTTATCTGTTGCAAATCAAAATATATTTGGTATTTTTGCATTATGTCAATTGATGGTTGTGCAATAAAATTAGTGAGAAACTGATGATATTTTTTACTTTTAGCTTTATCATTTATCAGCCCTGAATGATGCGGAGGTCACAGGTGTTCCTGTTGATTTACTAGTAAAACAAGGGCCTAAAAAACTGATTTGAAATAGTAATAAATTTCTTTATATTTAAATATAATAGCTTTTGCACTTTTTTTTTTAACTATTTCAGTTTGTGTAGGACTACCAAGGCTTTCTGAACATATTCAACACACACAATTACCGCAATAATACTGAAAACCGTTAGCCTGGGAATACCCATGCTGCTGTGTGTGCTCGAATCATTTCGAACAGCACTGCGGCATGGATACCCTGGCTGAAATTTTCGCACAGATTTGGGGACCAATCACAGAATGAGGAGGGACGGCAAGATGATGACGCGCTATTCGACATACGGAAGCTTGCAGTTTGTTTACGGATCCAACATGACAGCAGCCGACGCAACGCCATCTTTTGATCAGCTTTAGACCGTGTTTTAAATAGTTTAGCTCGGGTACATCATACGTCATCAGGTACAATTGATACGATTGGCTATGGCTACGTGTAGACGCATATAGACATCGTAGCGCCCAATAAACAGCTATGGACAATCGTAAGCCACACCTCTCCTACAAGAAAATGAATTGGTGGTTCCCAAACTAAATATAACTTGGAATATTTAGTCTGGCGATAGCCACGCTAGAAAACCGTGATAATTTTGGTCAAAATAACCGTGAGGTTAAATTTCCGTGACACCCCTAGTGCAAAATATCTAAAATATTGAATATATAATACAGAGTTAGAGCTTACCTCTCTGGGAGATCTCAAGAAGGGATACTTTTTGAGGACATCCCCCACTGTCATCCCATCCACAATCTCCTTCCTCCGCCAAGCAAATGTACGCCGCATGCGCTCTTCAACTACGGAAACATCTGGATTCACCCTCTCATATTGCACATGCAGGACTCGGACATGTTGCTCTATGGATGAAGCATCTTCCCCGCTTACACATGGAGACTAATAGAATTTGAAAAAAGACAGAAAAACAAAACAAAAACACATTTCATTTCCCTGCCTCTTTACATTGTACAACAACTGCAATATCATTGAATAATGGTTATAGTTTTGACTCAAAAATATACATTTAAGCACCTCAGATGGAGCTCGCCTGCCGACTCTGTCACATTCACCCAACTGTTTTGTTCGTTTTTGTCCAAATTTCTCCTTACACTTTTTCACTTCATCTTCATGAATAAGAGGTGCACGCTCCAATTGAAATTTGCGTTTAAGTGATTGATGCCAGGTACTCTAAAAGGCAAAGATTAAAATGAGCTGATTAGGAATTACAATTCAAACTGAAATACAAATCAGAAATCGCAATCAAACACTATTTTACATACAATACCATTTACAAGTCCCTTTAATTGAGCATCATGAAAATTTTGTTCACAATAGTCTATTGGATCTACTTACATAACCATTTCCCCCAATGTCTGCTAGGAAAGGGTACTTTACAATTAGTGCTTTCACTACTTGGATGTATTCCCCATTGGTAGGATACCTGTAAAATATGACAATATTTTACTGATGAACTATCAATAGTAAAAAGACCTAAAGAAAAAAGTTGTCTTAAACAGAAAATAAAAATAAAAAATAGACCACTCTGCAGTGCTTCTCACTTTTCACAAGAATCATCTCATAACAAGTTTTTTGTCAGATTGGAATGGGCCAGATCAAGCTAGATCTTAAGAGCAGATCTTAACCAAAAACTACAAAACTTTATGCAATAATTATACATTGAATTTTATTTAATAATTTAAAAAACAAACTCAGAAAAACACCATTTGAGAAACACTGCCATGGGTTTAAAAGAAATTTACCAAGTAACAGTTATGGCTTACATTGTATAGGACAATGTAAGCACAATCCTATGTCTATATTTAGATATCTTATGGCATGGCTCCTTTTTGTCCAGCAGGGCCTGTAGCTCTTTGGGGAATTGAGGACATGTGAAATGTAACGGTAGCCTCATTTCCTTATTGTGGATAACAGGTAAGGAAGGGAGGGTACTGGTGGCACCTCTGGAAAATAAATGATTTAAATTTTAACAAATTGTAAAATTTGTACAATTATACACACCACAATAAAATATATTTCATTATTGTATTGCACTTGACAAAGTTGACAAGATTCTCAGAACAGTACAGACAATAGGTAGTGTTCACGTTCATTGAGGTGGAGGGCAACTGAAAATTTCATGGCCGTAACCCTAGTAACGCTCAAAATGCAGATTTATAGTTGTAAATCATTGCTAATATCGCTGTAATTACTGGGCCAATTCACATGAAACAAAAAGTGTCACAAAGTTCAAAGTCATATCTTTAAGTAAATGTGAACATATGTCTAATTATTTCCTCACAAAGGCGTCCAAAAGTGGAGACAATATTCAAAAACATGTGCTTGATGTTGGCCAGTAGAAAGGACTTTCAGCCATAAAATTCACATGTCAGGTTTGTGAATCTGATCAATATCACATGATGATCAGAGAAAACATTTGGACATTTTCTTTTTGGAAATTTCTGTCAAAAACTGTTTCTCTCCCATAGAGTTGTATTGGCACCTTTCATCCAACTGAAATAGAATTCTATAACGTGAACGCAACCTATTCATTCACTCACCACTTTTACTGAATTTAAACGTGTAAGCTTGAGCAGCCATCTGTCCTCAATACAGAATACAGATGACTCCTCAAGTACCTTTGCTTACTAGAGACACAGAAGATTTGTTTATGCATCTTTATAAAAAAATAAATAAAAAAACAGTAAAAAAAAATATATCTAAACAGTGTGTTAAAAAATCCAACTAACCTGGCTCAGACACCAGTACAAGTATCTCAGATCAAAACTACACATGTTATTTGACATACCTTTCTGCAGGACAAGTGGGTGGGTCGCACTCTGGCACAAGAGTTAGGGTGATCATTTTGTGTTCTCGAATAAACTTCAGAAATTTAGCTTGTTTTTTAAACGAGCAAAAGAGGGAAGACACCATTGTGTCTGTCAGGCCACACTCCAAAGTTTCACCGTCAACTTCATGGTCTATAAAGAAAAAGTCTCTCTCGCGCACACAAAGAGCGTGAGAGAGAAAGATAATGTAGATACAGTTTGAACATAAAAAGGCAACACATTATATAACATTGATCTATTCATAAAAGCACTGCAAAGCAGGCCGTGACACAGACAAGAGGAATTTAACACATTTTCATTGCTAAAACAGTTAGCTAACTAGTAGGCACCACGTCTGGGAGACAGCCGTGGTTAGCCTGGCAATCGGGGTGCCTTCCCGGGTACACCGCGGTACCGATGTAAGAACGGGGAACAGCGGGGCTTGCCTCCCTCCGAGGTTTAGAAACAGCGGCGGCCTTCGAGACTCGGAAAACGGTCCCGTGTACCCACCCATGACTTAATACAGGAACGTTGATTAAAAAAAAAGCACTTGCTCTACGAATTTCAGTTGTTTACCGCTAGTAGCAGTCCCAAGCAGGCTATGGCATAAGCTAGGTAGCATTAGCAAACCAGTTGACGCTGACAAGCAACTTTCATGGTCACATCGTCAATATTGGATAAAAAAAATACTTCATCTACTGGTAAAATAAATTGTTACCTCTGAATTTTTGTGCCTCTTCCTCCGTAATATTAATACTCGACTCCTTTAGCTTCAGAAGAAGTTCCTCCGTGGTAAAGTCCATCTTAAAAGTTTGAGAGCGGAATGCGCGCGTATCCGCTGCGGCGCGAGGAAGAAAGGAAACTTAGGCGGTGAAATTCAAATCTTTGTCGGGGCTGCGCACGCACACCGCACCATTGACGTGATGGCCTGAAGTTGAGACGACGTCTCTGGCGGGGGCAGAATGAATATTTCTACAACTTTCTAGACATCCCCAAAAAGACGAAAATTAGAAAAGTGGCCCATGGTGGGTTCGATCCCTAGACCTTATGCTTTAAAGCGAACCTCCTTATCGCATCAAATTAACAAACATTGACAAAATACAGTATTAAAATACATTTTAATAACTGTGTTGCACAGTTGTGTTGATAGTGTACTATGAAGTGCAGCTGGTACACCTGCCATGACTGCGCGCTCGATCTCCGCCACAGGGAGAAAACCAGCCATACATATCACCCAGGCAGGCATCGGTGAAGAGGTGGGTGGGAGCGGCTGTGTGTCTCTCTGCTTGTGTATTGATTGAGGTTACAAGGGGCGGGGTCAATTAGCATATGTGCGAAACATTTAAGTTCAGCTTTTAGATTTAACATTTAACATTTAGATTTAACATTTAACATTTAGATTTAACATTTAACATTTAGATATAAGAATAAGCATTTATATATAATATATAACATTTAGATTTAATATTTAGATTTAATATTTAGATTTAACATTTAGATATAAGATTTAGTATTTAGATATGATAAGTAACATTTAGATTTAGATTAAATATTTAGACTTAGATTTAACATTTAGATATAACATATAACATTTAGATTTAAAATTTAGATTTAGATTAAATGTTTAGATATATATTTAACATTTAGGTATAACATATACCATTTAGATTTAGATTTAAATATTTTGATTTAATGCATTTTTTTTTACCTCTATATATGTGGTAAAATGTTGTGTTAAATGTAGGAAAATGTGCTAAATATGAAAAAAGTGAGATAAATAATGAAAATGTGTTAGCTACAACTTTTATACTAAATTTTTACACCTGGCACCCCATAGGAGTGCACCGTTGCGCACTCAAAACGCAACCGATGGGGATTATCGGACGGCGGACAGCGAGGCAAAACTGGATCGGTGCCGTGGCGCAGCGGAGAGGTATGGGTATCCTAGGGGTGGCTTCAGCGCCCCCTAGCCCCTGCCTGGGGCCGCCCATGGCGAGGGACTCCCTGTCTGCGGGGAGCCTGTGTGAGCGTTGCGCGTCACATGTATGAGGAGGACGTGCAGAGACTGCGGAGGAAAGCTGCACTGTGAGCTGTGTTTTAGCGCTCAACCCACCCTGACTCAAGGTAAGATCATTTAATCATTTAATGCTGACTGATGAAACAGAGAGAGAAAGAGGGAAGAGAGAAGTTTCGCAAATTATTATATAATTTCTTTTGTCGCCATTAAAGAGATTTTTTTTTTTAGCTCGGTGTATTGGAAACCACCTAGAAATGTAACTGTCAACTTATGTTTAAGTGTCATTTGAGCCTAAACAAATGTGACAATAATTGCTTTTAAATTAGTTTTTTTTTCAGTGTGGACTTCCACATGGAGAGGATAGACGGGGTGTAGGCAGTCTGTGCGTCCTTTACGCATGCACTCTGTCCATGATGTTCCCTCAGCTGTCGGATCCAACGGGCAATGACAGCTGCCTGGATCTCAGCACTGTGTGCAACAGGAGCGCAAACGAAGACGCGCTGGAGCTTCCCACTTTCTCCACTGCAGCCAAAATCCGAGTGATCATCACCTTCACCCTGTGCGCGGTGTCCGCCGTCTGCAACTTAATGGTTCTGTGGGCGGCCAGCAACGGCGGGAAGCGCAAGTCCCACGTCAGGATCCTGATCATGAACCTGACGGTGGCGGACCTGCTGGTGACGTTCATCGTGATGCCCGTGGACGCCGTGTGGAACATCACTGTGCAGTGGCAGGCTGGAGACTTCACCTGCAGACTGCTGATGTTCATGAAGCTGGTGGCCATGTATTCATGCGCCTTTGTGACGGTGGTCATCAGCCTGGACCGGCAGTCCGCCAT
Source organism: Gouania willdenowi (assembly GCF_900634775.1). Lineage (NCBI taxonomy): Eukaryota > Metazoa > Chordata > Actinopteri > Blenniiformes > Gobiesocidae > Gouania > Gouania willdenowi. The sequence goes on along the minus strand of NC_041049.1, from coordinate 29,687,492 downwards.
CCTCAACCCTCTGGGGATCAGTGAGGCCAAGCAAAAGAGCAAAGTCATGTTGACAGTAGCATGGACGATGAGTGTGGTTCTCTCACTCCCTCAGGTAAGGAACTGCAGCCACTCTCTCTCTCTCTCTCTCTCTCTCTCTAAACCACAGGTCTGCAACCTGCGGCTCTGGAGCCTCATGTGGCTCTTTGACTCTTTTGCAATGGCTCCCTATAGCTTTCAAAAATATTGAAATAAATAAATATTTTCTTACAGACGGCATTAATGATTAAATAAAATCACGATATAATGATTTGTTAACCTAAAATAAATCACATTGTGTAATAACTTCCTACTTCATCTCCTGAAACATCGACAGACCATTAACTTTCCCTGCACCTGTGGTTAACCTTACGTTTTAAATCCCTGATAAGATAACTAAACCAAAGTCTAATCTGGAAGTAAATATACATTATAATTGTGTGGGGATAGATTCATTTAACTGCCAATATCCCGGCTAAATATGCATGCTTTATGTGTGGCAAGAAATTAGCAATTAGCATGTGTTGACTGACATTATGTTATCAAATTCAAGTTATTTTTTGTAGCCCTTCAAATACATTATCTTAAAAAAAAAATCTTTATATAACATTAATAATTATATTTTATACACTATGTTGTCTTCATTAAAAAGGTTTTTTTTTTCAGCTCCGGAAGGACTTTAATCCAGGTGAGATGAGGGAAAATGGCTCTTTTGAGAGTAAAGGTTGCAGACCCCTGCTCTAAACCCCGCACTGAGTGTTACACCACTGTGACATTTAGCTCCTTCTGAACCTTCACACATCAATCAATCATATACTTGTTTATCATCAAATGACTTTATTTAACCTATATCCCAAGAAGAGGAAGAGCTTCACACATGCTTGTTCTGGGTGTTTTCATAACCTGGGAAAACAAAGTCCATGACAATTATTTCATCACCTAGTTTCCCACCCATTCATGCCAGGGTAGGGCTGCACAATGAATCACATTTTAATCGTGATCAATATTTATAAATAAAATGTAGGCTCTGCTACATATCTAATCAGACATTTTCTCAACCATTAGTCAGCAGCAGCTTTGAGTCATTTGATGGATTAATGACACCTGTGAGTTGTAATTGTTTCCATTGAGTTGCATTTCTTGAAAGCACTCTGTAATTGTGTATTTATTCAGTTGACCCTGGGTACATTTTAAATTATTGGGTTCAAGTATTATTTAAAGCTTCATTTAGCACTGTAAACTGTTCATATATTGTTTTTTTTAAGTAGTGCAAAAGAAGTACACATTTTTCATTGACATGATAAATAACTATGATTATAATCATGATTACAATATTGATCAAAAATGATCATAATATCATTTTGGCCATAATCATGCAGCCCTATCCCAGAGCTGCCAAACTCATTTTAGTTTGCTCACTCAAGTGAGCTATAGAATAGGTGGGAAAAAGTTATTTCATCATTAAAGCTGCAGTCTGTATGTTTTTTTTTTGGCTTCATTTGGTCAAAAATCCATAATCACCTTTGAGCATATTGACAGTGTAATGTTACAGCTTCTCTTGGCTCTGTGTATGAGGTTAAGAAATCCAGGAGTGTGATGTGAATTTTCATCCAATCATAGGGCTTTTCCACCAAGAGCACAGGCTTTTTGTTCAGAGCTATAGTTGGAGCTCGAGCTACTTCAGAGCTAGTCCTGTTTAGCTGAAGAACCGGTTTGGTTTTCCACGGCAGCAGCGTCAAGTTGGAGCCACGTCCTTGCGTCACCTCAATACGTCAGTACGTCACTGATAAAGTAGCAGTTTACCCATGAGCGCTTGTCCCATCATGAAGCCCATGTTTTGACTGTTGACATCGTATGAATACTATCCTATCCTATGTAAATATTCAGCTGAACAACTCTACCGTCTTCATCAGAGTCACAGGAATCTGCGACAACATTTGTGAACACAGGTAAATATCAAAGATGTTTTATTGCTTAACAATGACTGTGTTAGTGTTAGCCTTTGCTAAGCTACTTAGCTTCAACTACGCCTGCATAAGTACAGCAGATAAAGGCAATAAGTTGATTTTGATATGTTTGTTTATCATCATAGATGCTCTTAATGCTGACTGTGCACGTCCGTGATTGCACTGCTGCTGCTGCTACTCAATACGACCAGAATATCAGCACAAGTTTGTGTCAAACTAACGTGTCCTGGTGTCATTCCATCCATATGTATTTGGACCGAGGACCTACTGTGTGTGTGACTGAAGGGATGCTGTATTTAAATATGTTTGTGTCCTCATCATGCTGTTCAACTTGTGTTATTTATGATCAACGACACCTTATCGACCCGCATTTGTTTTATACGTATTGCTGCTGTTTGATATGTTTCAATAAATTTTGTTTTGAGGAAATCTCAATTGCATTCTATTTAAATGTCCTACTCATTAGGTGTGTATTGTATGAACTTTTGAATTCTATAAATGTATCAAAATAAATAAAATACAAACCTATTAGTGTGTGCTACAGCAGAGCAGGTTATGTTTTTATCTTACAAAAAGTGGATGTAAAGAGCAATTAAATTATCTGAATAAAATAAAATAAATGTGTTTACAAGTAGGCAACAAACAATGAACAAAGTCCTTGTAGAATACAAAATAAGTAACTTTATTTGGACAAATTAAAAATAGATTTACAAACCAACTCAATATATATTAACATTTACTTACTTTACAAAAATGATTGTGGGTTTTCTATTAGAAAGGGCCAAAGCCTGCCTCTATCTGCTCCAGAATCAACACCAGTCCAACCAGTGCTGTGGAGTTCATCATGAGCTGGAGGTTATGGACCATGGACATAGTCCTGGTCCTGCTGGTTCTGGTCCATGAACCGTGTCCCTGACTGCTCCATGAAGAACATCTGCATTAACATCTTCCTCCTTTTTTCCTGCATAGAAGCATTGAAAATAATATTTGAATTTATTATTTATTTTGGCAGTCTCCACAATAAGAAAATACAAAAACAAACAATTGTGTAATTCTTAAGCCAAAAGTGTGTAGGTTGAAGCAAAGCTTATACAAACCTACCTTATCACAACAAAACTAAACAAGGCTCTCTAGATAATATCAAACACAAAAAAATATTTAGCTTATATTAGTATTTTCACAATATATATTCTACACTAGTTTTATATACAGTTTATACATTCACATCAAACATATATACATACACATGAATGTATATATGACATGTACTTGGTAAAATTGTTAATCTTCTTTCTTATACTTACGAACATTATATGGTATAAAAAAACATTTCAAACTGGTTTATGTTGTTTTATTTCATCCCTTAGTCAGGTCCATAATTTAACCCCTGATATTGTTATACTCATTCTTTTGACTGTTGTTCTAGCATATTTCATCTTGAAATGTCGTTGTCCTCTTAAATTATATTTCCCTTCTCTCTAAAAATATTTTCTGCAATGCTTTTGGAAGTAAACCTATACTTTATAAATCATTTGGACAGTTTTGAGTTAGATGAGAGCTGGAGTTGTTAACAATAATCCATGTGTGTGTTCTCTGTATTCTGTGGTATGTGTTATGTATCAGTCTGATGGATCTTTTTTGCATTATGAATAATGGTTGGATGTTTGTCAGGTAAGTATTTGCCCAAACTTCTAGATAGTAAATCAAATATAGTAAAACAAGTGTACAATAAAGAGTGTGCAATGCTTTTTGATTAAAAATGAGCCTTGTTTTGTCCAGGAATAGAATAGAATAGAAATAATATTAGTTCTTAATAATAGTTTTTTTTAGTATTTTGTCAAAAGTAAAGTAAAATGGTAAAGTAAAGCAAACAGAGAACACAGGTAAACACTCGAAATGTAAGTATTGAACAAAAAGTTAACTCAAATATTTAAATCTCACTGTACCTGAGTCAATTAAGAAACAAACACAATATCTGTTTTGTGGATACAAAGTGAAACACCAGTGGTGGTAGAGAAGCCCACCGGCGGCCCACCGTGTTTTTGTAAAAAAAAAAAAATGACAGGAATTTTGAAATTATGACTATTATGTGTTATTATAAACCATTTATTAATGATACTTAAACGTAGTGTCTTACAAAAAGGCACAATCTTGAAATACGGTTTTAACAAACACAAAAAAAAAAAACAATTAAAATAAATAATATCGATTGCTTTCACTTAAGGTAAATCCTTAATTTAATTTAATTTATTAATTTATTTTAAAAGTAAAATAAATTAACATAAATAAAAAAGTGCAAACATGGCCAAGGGGTAAAACCAGGAAACTCAGAACCTTCAGTGATTGACAAGCCTACAACATGAAAAACGTGAAATCTATTACTTATTTCATAATCAGAGTTGGGAGTAACGCGTTACAAAAGTAATGCAATTACAGTAATACTTTTTGCCAGTGACGTGCTGTCAGGGTAGGCAAGGTAGGCAGTGCCTACCCAAGGGTGAATTGATATTTTGATTATTTGTTTTAATTAATTTTTTTTTTTAATTATATAATTATAAATTATTTATTTTTCCATTTCCAATAGCCTACAGTACCTATAAGTTTGAAAGTGTCCGCATTTTGTGCGTTTCATAGCCCAAATTACTAAACAGCACTATTTCCTGGAACAGCTGCACAGTCTTTTTTTTTTCACTCCGCTGTAAGGCAGAGGGAGGCCACGCCCCCTCCCAAAGGCACGTCGCTCTTCTGCCTTCGTTCCCATTGCGTGTTTTTACGTGTTTGCGCATGTGCAGTCAGGTCCCCAAGATGACAACCATTTACGTGCAAAGGCAGTGTAGAGAGCTGCCTTTGGACGTAGCCGCGCTATGCTAAATGCTATACCTAAGTTCACAGTGCATTAGTGAATTGATATCATGTGACCACTGCTGCTACGTTCTCTAGCTAGTGGGCGGGATAACACTACAGTCATGATGACAGTGCTAGAGACGTATAAATTCCCCAAGATGACAACCATTTACGTCCAAAGGCAGCGCTCTACACTGTCTTTGGACGTAACCGTGCTATGCTAAATGCTATACCTAAGTTCACAGTGCATTAGTGAATTGATATCATGTGACCGCTGCTGCTACGTTCTCTAGCTAGTGGGCGGGATAACACTACAGTCATGATGACAGTGCTAGAGACGTATAAATTCCCCAAGATGACAACCATTTACGTCCAAAGGCAGCGCTCTGCACTGTCTTTGGACGTAACCGTGCTATGCTAAATGCTATAAGGTCATAGTGCATTAGTGAATTGATATCACGTGACCGCTGCTGCTACATTTTTGAGGAAAAACGACAGCTTTTAAAAGATGGGAGACCAACACCTGAGCTACCAGACCCTCAGCAAAAGTAAGGTCAGAACATGTTTCATACTTTTCACAGTGAATGGAACAAAAGGAAGGATTGACTCTTTGTGGATGCTCCTCACTGAGGCTGTTCTAAGTTGTTGTTGTCATTTTCTCCGTGTTTCCAACACAAACAATGGATGTGCTGTTTTGTCATGAGATATATATTGTTGGGAGAGTATGGAGGCTATATTAATTAATTGTTTATGTTTCTTTAATGGTGTTTTACGATGTTGATTTTGTTATATGGCTAAATACTTGTTCATGGGGATCTTGTTGGGTTTTTTCTTTCTTATTATGAATTTTATATTTTGATAAGCGCATTGAGATGACTTTGTTGGAAATTGCTTTATACAAGTAAAATTGATTTGAATTGAATAAACACTTGACAGCAGAAACATATGAAATTGTCATTGGTGGTCTCGATTTGCAACGTGCCTACCCAACCCTAATGGTCACGGCACGTCACTGCTTTTTGCTGTAACGCAGTAATGTAACGCATTACTAATAACATTTTGATAATATTATAACCGTTACAAATCTCAGTAATGGATTTTAACCTGAGATGTGAAAAACAGCACCAGTAACTTGAAGAAACACCTGGACCGGTGCCACGCTAACACCAAGTTGACAGAGAAAGATTCAGGCACGGTGGAGAGAAAGAAAGCAGAGGACGAAAGTGCAAAAAAGTCAGACAAAGCAGCAGAAATGAAGTTTCTCTCGGTCGGCCGTGCTACTAGAGCCAAGAGAAGTGAGGAGACTGGTGGTAGAGTATGTGTTGGTGGATATGCAGCCTGTCAACAGTGGAATCGCTGGCTTTTAAAAAGCTTGTTGGCAAAATCTCCACCAACGCCAGCAATGACAAGGTAATCTAACGTTGTCATAGAGAGTGGTACCATACCATACCTTATGGTCACTGGGTCATGTGGCTATCTATGTTATTATTACAAACAGCGACATAACGCTAATACCGGTAGGACTGAAGTATTCTGGCACCGTGCCGTATGGCAGAGACTGAGACTCATACACATCAGATTCCTGTTCTTAAATGTGTGGTGTAGAAGTTTTTAGATTAGAAGTGAGACATTCACAGTAGAAATGCTGCTAACTGTCAGCTAAAAACAGCCGTGTTACAATTTTACTGGTCACCATATTAGCAGCAGTAAAAAACAGCGCACTAAAAAAGAGAATAAATGAATAGAAACAAAAATAAAGAGATTGTGAGTCTTGTCATGTCATAAGGCTATAGGTTACATTATAGTTGTTTCTAGCTCTGTGTTTCATATGAATAGGCTGAGACTTTAAATATTTACAATATATTTATCATAACTTACCAGATTTTAACTTTGTCTGCTTTTGTGATTCTGACAGTCATCGTTACTTATTGTATTGCACCATGAGCCTGCACTGTGCCTATTATATTAAGTCGTTAGTAGCCTACACAGTCATTATGCTATACCACATCACCCTCCACTAGATAGTCAGAATCAGGGGGTGGTGTGTGTGCGTGTGTGTGGGGTGAGGGTGTGGGTTACAGAGCCGCTGTCTGCTGAAACTTCCTGGTGATAAAAATGAGGCAGCCTTAGAGCTGGCTATGGGAGCCAAAGAGGAGATAAGCAATGTGTTTTTGATACAAGTTTTATTTTAGCATTTTAGAATCCTAGTCATACTTCTGCGGTTATTTTGGTACTTTGTTAACAGCTTCCAAATACCCAGAGTGTGTGCATCGTTTATTTTGGAGTAATTTGGTAATTTCCAAATGTTTATTTTAATTTTATTTCACATCTGGATGGCACAGACGTGAAACCTATTCAGCTTTTGACCTCAGAGTGTGAGGGGGCGCTAGCGCACCATCTATATCTATTTCACTACACATCTCACTTCCGGTGCGTTCCAGAGCTCCTGTGGACTTCTCTTTTGAGGAAACATACTTTTTTACTGTTCCTTATTTGGTGATGACATTTCAAAATGTTTAATTTAAAGTTAGTTTGACCATACGCATAGGTGCGCTTCACTATCGATTACCGTCTACGTGACATGCGTGCAGGCGTGTCAGTGTTGAGTGTATAACGGATCACCATTTAGTCCGGTTACAGTCTCTGTCACGACACCCGTTCATAGCGTGGTAGTGACTGTAGTGTCATGCTCTGAGTCAGATCTAAGTGTTTTCATTTTACATAGACGGTGCTACATAGTGAAGGTCACCTGATTACTGCGGCTTCACTCACGTCACACCTGCCACTACATCTAACTACTGAAAATAGATACGTTTAGTAAAAGTTAGGCAGGCAAGTACACGTGGATGGACTGGTGAGCATAAATTTAGAATGGATTCACGCCCCCACGACCCCCACCCCCCCAACACACACACACACACACACACACACACACACACACACACACACACACACACACACACACACACACACACACACACCAAATGACAACAAAAATATGAAAATGACTCAAAATACACAAAAAACAATAAGTATACAAAAAATGCACAAATGACGTAAAACAAAAAAGTAAACAATATTTTATACAGGAAGTACACAAAACGACAACAGAAATGCACAAAAATATACATAAAGCCTCCAAAAAAACACACAAAATGACTCCAAAAAACATATATTACAGAAAAATACACCAAATGACAACAATTATATGAAAATGACTCAAAATACACTAAACCGAATATTTATACAAAAAATACTAAAATGACAACAGAAATGCACAAAACTACATAAAAAAAAAATACACAAAATGACTCCAGAATCACACTACAATGGCAACAAAAAACAATGATTATACAAAAAATGCACAAAAAGACAATAGAAAGATACAAAAATACACATAATGACTCCAAAAAACATACATTACAGAAAAATACACCAAACGAAAAAAATATAAAAATTAGTAAAAAAACAACAACACATTCATCATGCGCATGTCTCATAGAATTAAACCAGAGAAATTGCATACGCTATTTTACTTTTCACCTGCAAATATACCCCTTTATAATGCTACAGAGTATGTTGTTAGTATTATGCCCATAATTGACAACTCTACTTTAGCTCCCACTATATGAATACATACTTCCGATGGGCATTGTACTAGTAATAATAATAATAATAATAATAATAATAATAATAATAATAATAATAATAATAGGGTAATAGTGCATTAGTGCAGTGATGAGTAGTGCAGGTGAACATTTAAATTAGATAGTATACGTTTATGTACATGAACATTCAAGTGACAGTTTGTTCCAGGGTTGTTACATGTTTAGTTGCAGGGTTATTTCACAGAAACAGGTCTGTTTTTTTGACCAGCAGAGGGCGCTGGTAACCCAGTGGTTGGTTGGCATGCAGCTATTCTAGCAGTGAAGAAGAGATGCTATGCTAGCTAACAGAGCTAATAGAAAAAAGTGACTTTTTTTCAGATATTCACGTAATATTACAGATATTCTTTTGGTGCTAAAGAGATAAGGAATCATTCATAGGCCTGGGCCGATAACAGATTTTGCTGGCCGATATATTGTCCCACAAATTATTGCCGATAAAGGATATTATTGTTGACATTTTTTTCAGACCAAATTAACCACTAATGTAATTATAACATATCATAAAAATGCAAGTACACTCTTTGAAATGCAATCAACTTGTATTGAATGCCAAGAACTTAAATATTTTAAACAAATAAAACAAACAATTAAATTAAAATGGACGGTCTCTGTTCGCAAAAAATTGCACTTTAATAAATACCACAAACAAAAACAATAAAATAGACCCTCAAATGCAAAACTATACACAACCAAAGCAATAAATAAAATGGTTTATCAAGTCTCTCTCAAAAAACTAAATTGCACTTGCAATAAATATGAAACATTGAGGCACAGAGGTACTGTATATAGTTGTACATTCCTTAACAGGTAACACTTCCAATCCCGTTAGAACCTTTGTAGACAAAATTGCTAGCGGCCCCGCCTCCCCCTGTTTCATTGTGTTCTGTTTTCATTCAGTCTTAAAGGGGACATATTATGAAAAATCTACTTTTGCAGTTTTTTGATCACATATGAGGTAACTTGCACATAAAATATCAGTCCCTCCAGGATTTCACGGGCATTTTTTGTGATTGTTGCGGGCTGAAATGCATGATTTCGCGGGCCATTTTTCCAAAAGTTGCGGTAAAAAGTTGCGATTTTTTTTCAGCCCCAAAACATACTTTACTCACAATTCAGTTAATTGTTTCTACCAATTATAAATACATATTGACCAGACATGTGCTAGAAAAAATATGTGTTATTGTTGGAAAGCAAACACCAGCACAATTTTTTTTAGCTTATACACTCAGCATACCCTGAATGCAAAAGGTGCAACAGTTTTTAATCAAAATAATCATCAGAAGTGCAAGTCAGTAAACAATATTGAACTTAAGGAATCTTAAAGTGCATAACATGAACTTGTCATGAAGACATACTGTATTTCTTTAGGCATAACAAAAAATACAAAGCATTAATGAACATACTGCATGTAATGATATTGTGTGCTTCCTGTTTGTTCTCCCACATGGGGTTCTGCACTGGCTTGCATTCTTTTGACATGTGTTGCAGAAGCAAAATGCTTGTCCATGGACGACTTCCGCTTGTGCTCGATGATTACATTGCATTTTGAACAAAGTTTACCTCCACTCTTATGAAGCATCGTTGGGTACTGTTTTTCACGGTCCTTAGCCGATATTTTTGTAAGCAAATGCAAGGTATTTCTATCGCACATGACTCCATTAAATGCTTTCTCCTGGCACTGGTTGAAAACAGGATGTGACGTAGGCATTTTCCTCTTCGTAGGTTCCTTGTAAGCAGCGCAAAGCATAGACATAATATACGTAGACGGACCGCTCTAGTGGGCGGCAGCAGTCGATGCGGCGTCTACGTATACATGTCTATGGCGCAAAGCCCATAGTACATCCTCCGCTACTTCCGTAGCAACTACAAGCGCTAAAATGCCAAAAATAACAATTATGTTATGTTTTTTTTTTCAGCAAAGTTGAGGGAAAGTTGCAGGCTTTTGGAAAAATTGCTTGAGTTTGCTTGATTTTGCGTTAATAGTTGCGATTGCAACATCGCGAAATCCTGGAGGGACTGAAATATGAAGTAAAACCATCCAGTCGTTTGTGGTCTGGTACACTCGGACTGATCAATGGTTCGCGGCACAACTAGTCTGAGAAACTCAGATGGAATGATCATTAGTTCACGGTTCAACTAGTCTGGGACACTGATGAACTGATCATTGGTTCACAGCTCAACTAGTCTATTCTTCTGTCCACTAAGCCAACCAGTCGAAGCAGATGGCTGCCACCTCTGAACCTGGCTCCACTGGAGAATTCTTCCCATAAAAAGAGGGAGTTTTTTCTTCTCACTGTCGCTAAATGCTTGTTCATGTGGATCTTGTTGGGTTCTTTCTTTCTTTCTTTCTTTCTTTTTTTCTTACTATGGACCATATATTTTGTTAAGCGCACTGAGATGATTTTGTTGTAATTTGCGCTATATAAATAAAGTTGAGTTGAGTTGAGTTGTCTGTCTTATAACACAGAGAAAATTGCTCTGTTTCAAATGTTCTACATGGTGATGTCACAAGTTAAAGTGCTGCCAGATCAAATCATCTTAGAACCCGCCCGTTCCAATAAAAACAGTCCAAACACGAACCACAAATCTGGCAACCCTGTGTTTGTGACACAATGCGACCACTGCAGCTGCAGAAAAGAGTGACCTATTACCTTGAATGGGCTATTTCTGTAATCTCTACATGAGATGATGACAATAAAGCAGCTCCGGTAAGTGTTTGAGCAGCTGAAACAGCTCCTTTTGCTGTTGTAGCTGCTGTTGCTGCACTGCGCATACACGCCACAAAACAGTGTTTTTCTGACTCACAATCGCAATAGCCGCTTAAATAGCCATGTGTTTTACTGTAATGTGCAGTTTTTTGATTAAAAAAAAAATAACAAGTGTTTAAATGGCAAAAGAAAGTCGCTAGTGATCAACTGTTTTGTGGAGTCCGTGTGCATGGACACGCCCACTCAAACAGCTCGCTTTCAGAATTGGTCAGAAATGTGACTTTTCAGAGGCTAAAACTCCAGAAAACAGGCAGGTTTGGGAAAATAAACCTCAAATACATATGTTTTTGGGGTTCTTAGAACAAATGGAGATGGGTGAAAATAGCATAATATGTCCCCTTTAAACCATACAGAATGGACACTCAGCATCCCCACTTTTGCTTCAGATCACACCGCACTCCGAAGCTACGTAGCAGGTCCAGAGTGGCCGCATCTACCGGACTATAACTGTTTGATTTCCCTAAATCTGATTGCCTGGCTATGGTATACTAATTTAGAGTAATTACGCTGCAGGTTCGCTGAGAAATTATTAGAACTGACATCACGAGCCTCTGCAGCCGACAGGCGCACCGCCAAATACGCATGCATATGACAATATATCAAGGCCGGAAAACTTATCGAGTTCATTTTTTTTTTAACGTTTAACAGTTACACGCCAAAGCAAGAGGAAAAAGGAAGACTGACGTGGAGAAGCAACAGTCTAAATCTGGCATGTCCAAATTCCGGCCTGCCATTCATTTTTAATTGGTCCGAAGCCAATGTTCCAATAATATACTGGAATATGGCCCAAACATGAAACTTGGCTGTACTGGCAGCTGTTCTACCTCCACAGCAGGGTTGGGTACTGAATCGCGGTACCAATATGGCACCGGTTTCAACATAAACGGTAGTAATCAGACCGAATAAGAACGAACATTTCGGTGCCTCAATTCAGTACCACTACTCACCAAATTCAGCACACCCATTGCTCAGAACTGATATATAGTGAGAGGATAAAAGACCACATGGAGTTTACTTAAAAGCCGAACAATGCACCGTGTTTGATAACCGACGTTACCTGGAGCCAAGCACGTCAGCAACAGGACAAATTGAAGTGAATCCCGCTTCCAGCGCTGCCAGTGTGGTGCACATCATCACAGATGATGTCACAGCAGCCTTTCCTCTTTGGGTAAGTCTAATCTAATGCCAGCTAATGACAAGCTAGCAAGCACCATTGCCATTCAACGTGTGACAACAACATATGAGCTATGTCTAATACTTCAACTCAGTGGCCGCTGACTTTCTGCTTAATGTTAAAGGAATTGTAGACGATGTTTAGCTTCCGGGTGGATCATCAAGACTATTGGTCCTCCTAATTGTCAATCATGTTTACGAAAGGCCGTCGTACGTGCTTGTGCTCGTGCCCGGTGCGCATGGGGTCCTTTGAAAATGGATTTTCACTTACCGGTGGCGAGTCTGACATAGTGGGAAAAGTGCAAATCTTTTGTAAGGTATGCTTGTATGACCGATGTCCACACCAACTTGTAAACAGAGCTGTGCGCGAGGAAAACGGGGCTCGTGCACGCGCTCCCGCACACGTAAGCGTGTTGCGCATGCGCGTTTTTTTCCAAAATGTGGAGAGGGCGTTTCTTTTTTAAACATCGTCCACAATACCTTTAAGCTCATAACAAGTTGTGTTTGTAGACGAAATGTTGAACCTAAGCTTAAACACCAGATGTGGCTCTTTGACTCTTTTGCAATGGCTCCCTATAGCTTTAAAAAATATATTGAAATAGAGTTCTTTTTTTTTACAAAGGCTATTAATGATTATTGACAAATAAAATCACAACAATATTAATCTCCAGTATTATATAGTTGAATACAATATTGTTTTTTTTGATATTATTTGAATTTTTTGTTCATATTGTTCCATATGTTTCTTGTATATATATTATTTAAGGTAATATTGTGTTCAATTCGGCCCTGAAAAAAGTGCATGCGCCTTTTTATTAAATTACCGGTTTAAGCACCAGAACTGTTTAAAAAATACAGAGTAGGCACCGGTATCGGATAAAACCCAACCGATCCCCAACCCTACTCCACAGTGATGATGTCATCCCTATGTTCCAATGTTCTAACCAATGACATCATCACTGTAGAGCTAGGACTGATGACATCATTGCTGAGTCCGTCGACTCAGGAGGTGGGGCGTGGGGGTGGGGCGTCTAAACAAATCCAACGTTGCACACCTTTGAACCAAGCAGCAGCCATGTTGAAATTCTCAGGTCAGTCTGATCCTGATTCGCAGCTATATTTGAGGAACACACACAGAGTCTTTGCTGCCGCCCAGCTGTATTTTGACAGTCGATGTTAGAAAAAAACCGGGGAAAAAACATTGTATGGCGTGCTCATAGCCGTCTGAATAATGTGTACAGTCGAACCGAGGACATGGGGACCCGATAAGAGCGGACACCCGTACGCGGTGGACAAATCGCTGTGCACGGAGAGGTTTTAACTCTTAACACACCTTAGTGAGCGGACAGTGGGCATCCTGTACCGCAGCTGAAGTTACACTCTATCAAACATAAGGCCCATATATTTTTTCAGTTCTGTGCTTTTAAATAAGTATGTTTCTTCCATAACTTATTTGTTGTTTGGTTCGTTCAATATCAACCGGTCCTACAATTTTAGAATGCACAATTAAAGCAAGGTTTTTCAACCACTTTGCCGTGGGAAATTATTAAATTTCACCAAATAGTTCTGAAATAAAAATTTAGAAAACAAATTAATTATTGCCTGCAATTATGCCATTGTGCTGCCGTGAGCCCTACTTCATCCAAAAGCGCACAGACAATCAGCTTTACAGCACACAAAAGCCATTCAGTTCTCATCTTCATGTTAATAAACTTGCTTCGGTTCATTCTTTTACATCACAGCCCTCAATATTAATTCATTTTTAGCCTAGATGCAGAATGGAGTGAGTCTGCTCTGACCGGCAGCTGGGATCACTGCTGCCTCTGTGAGCTGTGCGGTGGGGACGAGCTGATGGCAGTGGCCGCTGCTCAGGACAGTAACTCCAGAATGATAAGTGCATTCATGTCAATGTCTCTAAAAGACCAGAAACATTTCCACAAGATAAAGTCTTGACATTTGTCACCAGTCTCTGTAGAGAAAAAAGTCACTAAGAGTTCCAAGGTTGTGCGTGTTCACGAGGATACCGAACGATAAGTTTCGAAAAAGGGAGGTTGGGGGCGTGGTTGTTTCTATACGAGTCTCACAATTCTACATACAGTACTGCAGCTTTAATGTGTTAGGTTTGCATTTACACCTGTTAATGATATGAAGCCTAAAGTGAGGCGACCCGATTTCTGGTATAAAATCTGGGAACATTTCCATCTTGGAGATTAAAAAAAAATGAATAAAAAATTGCTGTCGTTGACATATTTATTAATATTTAAACAATTATAATCAAAGTTACCAGCAAGAAAATCTGCGGGGCAAGGGCTGAACCACCTGGAACTGATGAGTAGGTTTGATGTGTGTGTGTGTGTGTGTGTGTGTGTGTGTGTGTGTGTGTGTGTGTGTGTGTGTGTGTGTGTGTGTGTGTGTGTGTGTGTGTGTGTGTGTGTGTGTGTGTGTGTGTGTGTGTGTGTGTGTGTGTGTGTGTGTGCGCGCGCGTGTGTGTGTGTGTGTGGGGGCGTCTGGCCATCCTAATATAAAACATGGAAGGCACCGACAGTATTAGAGGAATCAGTGACCGATAGGGCTTCCAATTTTCCATAATTGTAGAAAACGGACGGAAAAAACTGAATTCACATTCTGAAACGAAAAAGCAATAAGAACCACTTCTTTTTCTCTCTATCTCTTTTTATTTAAGATTGTGAGAAAAATTATGCAGAGCTTATTTGGAATGTGTCTTGATGAACAAGCAGTTTAGATTATCATGACTGCTTTCAAATCTGAAATGGCACTGGTACAAAAATATGTTTAGCTGATGGTGTATTAGCTGGACTGGTGATCATTTTACTTGATTTGAAATGTATTTGTGGAAAGCCCATTGAGATGTGACATCTCATTTTTGAGGGGGACCAAGAACGTATAACATTTACCAAACAGCAAATTACAAAACATACAACTAATATTGACAAAAGTGCAATTTTGCTCACAACCCACAATCTCCCACCAACTCACATCTCAGGGTGAATGTATACATACAGTATAGATCTACACGTAAATGTTAACAGTAAATAGATCGACATACATCATACAACCAAATACAGCAGACGTATACGTACACGGCAATACACATACATAAGCATAGCTTTACACACATAGGCACACATATACAGTATAACTTATATACATATACATAGCTAAATAATACACATTGAATGTTGTTTTTTTTCTCCTTCATTCTATTGACTGTGTTGAGGAAACAAAATGACCAAGAAGCAATCATTAAAAGCATTGACAATCTGTTTTTAAGTAAGTAAACTGAGTTGTTCTAAAGAAGCCTAGGGAGGACGTGAAGTGACCTCAGTGATGGATTCAGATGGTTCAGATGTGAACAATAGAGAGGCATTAAACAATAATATGTACGTTTTAATATATGATCAATATGTGGTTTGAACTTTAATTCAGGGCCCAGCCACATTCCCAGATACTTGCCAGAGGTCTCCTTTGTCAGTGGGGAGCAATTGTCAAAACAAATATTTAATTCTCCAGCTTGAAGTAAATTGTGAGTGCCAAAAAGCATACAACATGTTTTTTTTTTTTCTGATTGAGCTTTAGGAAATTAATTCTGTCAGTTTAGGATAGAGTTGAAATTTGTCTGTAATTTGATTTGAAGTTGAGACAAGTTGGCATCTGAAAAATAGCGAGCAGTATCATTTGCATATAAATCATTTTGACATTTGTTCACACTTGAGGCAGATCATTAATAAAGATAGAAAATAAAAAAGGACCAAGAATAGCACCACGTGGCACACATTATAGAATACACTGTCTATCTATAGAGCAAAAAAGGTCTGCATGTGTGTGTGTGCAGCGAATATCTCCCCGACGTGGTATCTGTTCGACCTGAAACGGTTTCCAAATACTATGGTGGAATTCTAGTAAAGAAAAAGGATGAATCAACTTGGATTGAAGGACTAAAAGACACCGACTAATGCATGGCACTTAATTGTTAAAGGATCTGTAATAAGATTGTCATTCAGAACGACACGATCAGTGGTATCATTATTTCATTCGTTAAGAAGATGATTGAGATTTTTCCAGAACTGCTTGGGATTATTCAAATTCTGAGCAAATGTTTCTTTCTAATAATTTGAGCTTGCAATCCTGGTTTGTGTTTTATAGTGATTCCTCAAATGCCTGTATTCTTCCCAGTCAGAGGGATCATTCGATTTATTATGTTTTTCCCAAGCTGGGTCCCGATGTTTAAAGAGAATAATTCAATCAGGACAGATCCATGGGAGATGTCTACTCTTTACATATTTTTTTTAAATGGAGCATGCTTGTTAACTACATTGGAAACTTCAGAATAAAAAAAGTTCCATGCATACTCAACATCAGGAATCAGGTGAAATCTAGACCAGTTAATATTGGCCAAGTCATTTATGAATTGTTCAGTATTGATATTTTTACTTTTGAGTGGTCACTAAAGCTGTCAGACAATACACCAGATGTAATTATACTATTTGGGTTTGTAACTAGTATCCGGTCTAACAAAGATGAGGAACGGTTGTCAACTCTGCTTGGTTCTTTTATTAACTGTGTAAGGTTGATACTTGCTACTAAATTTATGTCATTAGAGGAGGAATGGTGGAGCCAATTGCTGTTAAAATCCTCCAGAACTACCATTTCGCTCTTTTTCCTGATACAGTTAATTGTGTTGATAATTGAGTTCTTTGAGTTTGATGGAGAAGATGAGGGCCTGTAGATGTTACGAATTATTATATTTTTATTTTAATGAAAAATTATGTTTAGAAATAGTGATTCAAAATGAACAGGCTCAATGGTTGGACTGAGGAGTTCACAGGTTTGTAGAGACATATGTCATTAATCCACCACCCCAGTCAGCTCTATAAACAACATTTATATTTATTTCAGCATCTAATATGTTACTCTGTCACCATGTTTATGAGATGGTGATAATATGGGGCTTTTAATAAGAAACCCAGTCTCCCAGGAGGTACATTTTTGGTTCTAGACTCCTTATGTTGAGATGGATAATTTTAAGACCCTTAGACAATTGTGTTTTTTAAGTTAGATAATAAAACATGAGATGAGAAGATAAGGAGAAAAGGGGTACAGAGCAAAAAGAAAAAAAAAGAGGAAATATAAGGAGGTTGTAGAAATCGAACACATTTAAAATAAATACACAAAAACAGATAGACGACACCACAAACACAGAAACATTCAATTGCTGCCCAACACAAGGCTCAAAAGATGGCCAGGGCATCTTAACAGACTCGCAAAACAGGTCTCAAAAGGAGATAACTGTAGATCACCATATTGCTCAGTATGCAATTTAAAGAAAGAAAAGGAAAAGCTGGCAAATAATGACCAGCCGTGCGCTAGCTGTGTTGATTGAAGAAAGAAATACAAAAGAGAAAACCAAAAACAAAAAGGGCAACACAAGAAAGAGCACAGATAAAGTTCTGCGGTTCAGAGTCAGGTAGTGATGTTGATGAGCGCTTACTTGTGTCCATGGTTACCGACGCTCTGATGCAAAAATCGACATGCGTCTATGTTTACATGTGTGAGAGACTTCACGTCTGACATGCTTTACTTGCAAGTGTTTTCATCTCCTCCACTTAAGTTATTTCAGGGTTTCTGTATAGATTACCGTCAATGAAGAGCTTGTCAAGCGATCGGCAAGTTCTTTTATTGTTTCTCCGCGCGTCAGTCATGATAAGGTGAAGTAGCCTCCGTCTCATCAGGATCTCCGGGGGAAACCGATCACTGATTCAGAAGTCGGATCCCCTCAGCTTTCTGCCTCGCCCTTACCTGGTGACACTTCACGACAGAAGCATCTACAGTGAAACAGCTGGGCAGGGTATCATGCTAAACGTGAGGGGATTTGCCAGTTGGTAGTAATTAAAGGTTTCACAAAAAAAAATCTTGCGTGAATTCTGTGTAACCGTCCCATTTCCGCAAGTTGTCTGAAGCACATAAAAGTGAAATTATATATATATATATATATATATATATATATATATATATATATATATATTTTTTTTTTTTTTTTTTTCCAAATTCTTTTTTCCACATTCATTTTTTTCATTCTAGGTTTTTTTTTTTTTAGAAATATTTATAATTTTTTTCCCAGAAAATATTAGTTTTTAACTTCTGTGAGGAAAAAAAATGAATAATTATAAAAAACAAAAACCATAATTAGATAAAAATGCATGTCATGTTTTAATTTAAAACCATGAATAAGCGACAATTAAAAGGTAAATATAAGTTGAACGAACATCGATTATTCGACTGCTACTTTTAATTATTTATGTCATAAAAATGTATAAGAGCAGCATTAATGTCACCTAATTCCCCCTCAACTTAATTTAAATTATCCCGATGACATAATTCCAGACAGTATTAGAAGCGATCAATTTATCATGAATCTACAATGTGTAAAACTCTTCCATCCCTGGCACTGGTGGTCTCGTCCACAACTGCCAGCTTTATCCCACAGATCTTCGGTAGCACTGATGAGATGTTCAAACGCTCTGAGCAGGTGAAGCTGATGATGGCTGCTCAGCCCCTCCCTCACATTAAAGTTACGCAGGAACTTGAGTGTATTTTGGAGTAAATGATGATGCATCGTCTTTTTTGGCAATTTAGATGGTGTTTTGGGTGGACGCTTCCACACAGGCTGGGAGGGGGGCCAGCGGTGCACCAAATGAGCGGGGAGGAGGTGGCGAGGTGTAGGATTTTTGAAGTGCAATTTTTTGCCAATTTATTAAAATAGAATACCCAAAACACTAAAAATGAGTGTTACAAGACTAATGGTCTTAGTCAGATCAGTCTAATATTATTGCACTGTAAGAGGAAATCAGAAAACTGAGGTGAAATAACTGAAGTCAATGCAAACACCATCTGTAACAGAGTAAATACCTAAAACTGTAGCTGTGAGGGATTATTGCTAACTGCTACACTCTTAACTCATTGGCTGCCAGCCATTTTCCGAACAGAAACTCCCATCACTGCCAGCCATTTTATAGCATTTTGACTGATGTTTAAAGACCCACAGATAGGCCTGGGCTGATCATCGATAAATCAATTAACCTGACGGTAAAGGAAAATGAACTCTGTAAGTTTGCCGGCCTCAATATATTGTCATATGTATGCGTATTCGGCGGCGTGCTTGTTGGCAGTTATAGTCCGGTAAATGCGGCAACTCTGGACCTGCTACGTAGCTTCAAATTGCGACACCGGCTACACCCAGAGGCCTGTGAAGCCGCGGAACCTCGTACCAGCGGTGTCCGCCAGGAGACGTAAGCGGTGTGATTGGAAGCAGAAGCGGGGGTGCCGAGCGGCGCTAGCAACCAAACTAAGTCTAAGTATATTGTTTTCCTTGTCTTTCGCCTCTAAATAGGCAGGATGACAAGCAGTGACATGCAGTCAGGGTAGGCAAGGTAGGCAGTGCCTACCCAAGGGTGAATTGATATTTTGATTATTGGTTTTAATTATAATATAATTATAAATTATTTATTTTTCAATTTCCGATAGCCTACAGTACCTATAAGTTTGAAAGTGTAAGAATTTTGTGCTTTTCATAGCCCCTTTCAAAAGCACATTGCTGCTCTGCCTCTGTTCCCATAGCGTGTTTTTTTGTGTATGCGCATGCGCAGTCAATTCCCCAAGATGACAACCACTTACGTCCAAAGCCAGCTCTCTACGCTAATAATGCATTGGATTTTATATATCACTTTATCATAGACACTTAAAGCACTTTACAGAATTAAGGCATTATTCTTTCACTTCACACTTAATGTTGGTAAGCTACTATTGTAGCCACAGCTGCCCTGGGGCAGACTGATGAAAGCAAGGCTGCCATAGTGCGCTATTGGCCCCTCCGACCACCACCAACACTCACTCACTACATTCATACTAGGCAATGTGGGTGAAGTGTCTTGCCCAAGGACACAATGACAGATACCACTGTAGCCCACTGTGACACCTGGAATTCTCAGTGGTCTCCCATCCTACTACTAACCAGGCCCAGGCCCAGGCCTTCTTAGTTTCCGAGATCTAATGAGATCGGGCAATGACAGGCCGGTATGGTCACAAAATACATGGCATCAGTTGGTCACTACATCATAGTACAAGGCTGATATTCATGAGAGAACTCCGCCACAGTCTTCTAGCAACCCCTGTTGAAAAACACAATTGACGTATATATACCTCATTGGCAGCAAAATTACGTATATTTATGTCAATGGCGGTGAGTAAGTTAATTAATCTTGAGTGTAGATGTCATCTTAGTTGAGGACTTCAAATGAAAAAAAAAATCTAGTTTTAGTCTAGATTAGGTAAACTAAACTCTTTTTAGTTTTAGTCTATTTTCATTTTGTTAAATTCACAATAAAATTCTGCCAAATAACACACAATAATGTTATTCAGCTTCTTTAGAGTTTCAGTCATCCTTTAGTCTTTTTTAATTTAGTTAAAATCAAGTTTGTCAGGGCCAAAAAGTTTTGCTGACAAAAAAGAAAGAAAGAAAATGACAAAAGTTATTCTTCCTATACTCAGCACTTCTATTGTAATTTTATTTGTCTTGCATCAAAACCTTGATCTGCTGACAGCTCACAGGAAAGGACTTATTTGAAGATAAAAGAATTAAAAATTCCACTTAAAGAAACACTAATCAGAGTAACAGAAAGGTAAAGGTAAATAGGCCGATACAACAAAGCACAAACACATGAAATGAACACTGCTATGTTTATTTGCATCTTCATTAGAGCTGGGCTCATTAGCAGATTATGGAATGATAATCTACAAGAATAGTATATTTTGTCAGGAGTGTGTGCATGTTTAGGGTTAGGGTGCTACATAGTGAGGGAGGCTTGATTGGGAATGGGCCACAGCTGAAAAGCTGCTAATTTGGCAACACTGATGAGAATGCATGTCCTCGTTTCAAATTAAAAGCCAGCAAAGAGAAAGGAAAACTTATTCAAGGAAAGAATGCTGCTGTACGTGGCACACAGCAGCCTACTAGGCCTGTTGTATAGATTTACACTTTACAAATATTTCCATATATCATGGTAATAATGTTCCAAATTGCCGATTAAACTCTGAACCTTAATGCAGTAAATCCAATTCCAATTCTTTGTAATTAATAAACTAATTTAGCTTCTTTTAAAGGGGACATATGAAAAATCCACTTTTGCTGTTTTTTTGATCACATATGAAGTAACTTGAGTGTCCACCGGCACACAAAATGTGAAATAAATCCATCCGGTCGTTTTTTGTGGTCCGTGTAAGTCTTACAACACAGAGAAAATTGCTCTGTTTCAAATTTTCCAGATTTGTGACGTAACAAGTCAAATCTTTCCCCTCTGCTGGTAACTCCACCCATGAACTCCACCCTCAACCTGATGAAAACTTTTGCGGAAGTCTGCCATTGTTTTTCTCGCTCGCGAAGGAGTGAGGGCTCCCAGTAAAATTAAATACAGAACTTGCCTGCTGCCGGTACCGCACCTCCACAGTGAACGCACACTGTGCTGTAAGCACTATTTGTTCATGCGCGCGGTGTACAACAAATGATTATCACCTTAAATGCATTATCTTCCTTTTTATGAGACAGTTCACATACAGTACATGTTCATTGTTTTATTGCTTCGTCACATTATACAGATTGTAGATTTTGTAGAATACACTAACCGCTTGGCCACTGCATCAGCTGTCAGCTGTCGATCCTCATCTCCACATAGCGTTTACCTAAATATAAACAAGGATAAGCACTCTCCATGACTATTTTTGTTCATAAATGACTCTAAGAACCTTTTTTCTAACAATCTGTGGAGGCAAATTTCAGCATCCTGTCTTTACAGTGAAAAAAAATGACTTTGTTTCTGTCATATCACAAAAAAACACAGCCCACTGTCTCCAAATCCTCGCTTCTGATTGGTGAATCCCACACATGGGGGAGCGGGGAGGGGAGGGGCCATTTCTATGAGCATGAATCAGTTTTGCTACAGACGTCTCGCAAGATTCACATGAGAAAAGTAGTTTGTGCATCTGTAGCGGCAGATTGGAGAAGTTGTAACTGGAGAGGTTTGTAGCTGTAATTTTATGTGTAAATATCAGTCTCTTAATTTTTTTCCAACATTTGTGACATTCAATTTATTTCACGTGTGTGGATTTTTTATACACAAGCTCAAATCACATTCTACAAGTGCTCACATCACATTTTACAAGCTCTCACAATTTGCAACATATCTACCTTCATAACAGACCCTGAAGCGCTGAGACGGAGTCACAATAACAATAGCCGCTTAAATAGTCATGTGTTTTACTGTAATGTGCAGTTTTTTGGCTGAAAACAATAACAGTGTGTGGACAGCAAAAGTAAAATTGCTTTTGTGCTCACTGATCACCCTGTAAAAGAGCGACACATGAAGTGTGAGCGTCAAAAGACACGCCCACTCATGAATATGAATAAGTAGTCCCCAAAACGGCCGATTTCAGAACTGCTCAGAAAGTGACTAAAATCGTGGAAAACAGGCGAGTTTGGCAGGAAAGAGAGACTCAAGGTAAGAAATGCAAAGGGTGGGGATGAGTTGATTATTTTAAAGTGAGAGTGAGATGTGAAGTTGTAGTTGTGCATACTCTGTTGTGTATTCAAGCCATTCTGGTGACAAGTGTAAAGCTTTGGTATAATAGTGGTGGCTGTGGACAGAGGGAAGGAGTGAGTAGTCATACTTAGAACAGGTATTTGGGATCAACGTGTCTAAAGTTAAGCCCAGTACGAGTTTTATCCCACAGACCAAGGCATGCCAGTGCATCGTAGACCAATGTATGTGCAAAAAACCCTACTGTAAACCCAAGCGCTGCCCGGGGCCCGAAGATGCAGCCAGGCCAGCAGAGAGAGCGGGGGCCAGGCCAAGCAGCCCCCCAGATGCCCCCAAGATCCCAAGTCAAGAGGCAGCTACCGCCCCCACATACACACCCAAAAAAGCCCCAAGGAGCCGAGGACCCAACGCAAACCACCACCAAACCCAACCCCAAGCCCCCCGCCAAAATCCCCACCTCTACCCACACCCCGCATCCAGCCCCCGAGGGGAGGGCCCAGAGAGCCCCCGCCAGAGACCCCAGCAGGGGAGTCAAGACCAACACCCAGCAGATGGCCAGAGCCACGCTGAACGGGTAGCTGGCAGACGCCCGCTGGCGGGCCCAGAGCCAGCAGGGACCAGACGCCAGAAGGACCCAGAATAGAAGCAGCACCGGGAGTAGGTCGTCCCGGGATGACGAACACATCCCCAGCCGCCTAGGGCATTGAGGGGACACTACAAGTCGTCCCACCGGCCCCCAGGCGCACCGACCGAGCCCCCCAGAGTGCCCTAGGTCACCCTATATTGATGCCGCCGGCGCGATGAGCCTTAGTTATTGCCAAAGTCAGGCCTCCCATCCCCAAGGGCCCAGCCAGACCACCATACTGGCATGCGGCATGCACAGCGCCGAGGCGGCAGAGCCGCAGGGCACCGCCCAAGCAGGGGCCACCCCGCACCGCACCCACAGGCATGCAACGGCGCTGCCCACGCCACCCGCCCTGGAAGATCCCTGGCAGGACCGGCACAGCCAGCTGGCCAAGTCCGCAGGATCCCAAGAGCGCCCCCTGGGACTGGCAACCCCCAAAGGCGAGCCCCTGGTGGGAAGGAGGCACTCCAACGTCACACACCAGGTGTGGAACAGCAGCCCCTACCCAAAGGGGCTAGGGGCTGCCACTACTTAGTAGCACAGGCGGCGGCCCCCTCTACCCCCAGCCCCACCATCCAGCCCTACAATGTTTGGGTATGGGTGCGTGGTGCACCAAGTGAGTGAGCCAGACCAGCTGGGAGTGAAGTGAAGTGTTCATGTAGGAGGCCTGTCTGGTGTGAGCCCGGCCTGTCTACATGGCCGCGCCCCCACACACCCACCCAGCACAACTCCAGGAGAGGTCCAGCATTGGCGAGGCCCCAGCCCCAAGGACCATCCAGATGTGCACGGAGGGGGCAGGAGAGCAAAATCAAACAGCCCAGGGACCATGAGAACACTCAGAAGGAACACACACCCACGCAGAGGCACCCAGACGCCCCGGCTACCCACCCAAGCCATCCAGGCCAAGACCACCCCACAAGCCCATGGAGGTCCAGGTCTACATATCATATTCCTCCATTTCTGTCTGTCAGCCACATACTCTTGTTTAGCCCAGGCGACTTTCAAGCCGGTATGATACTTCAACTTTTTAACCATGTCATGAAACTGCTTGCAAAATTTTTCAATACTACTGGCTTTTGCATTACCAACAACACTATCTTGGCAGTGCATTAAAGTTATCCAGTGGCAAGGGCAGGCCAAGACGGCTGCCAATCTGTTGCAGTGGTTGATTGAGTGCACAAGTAATAAAATCTCAATTTCTGGCAAGACATATCTTGTAGTTCTGCCAGGATGTTCAGAACCCCACATAGTCAAGCCTAGTGGGGTTGTCGGTTTAGTCAATGCTAATCCGTCCTGCGACGGTGAAGAAATGAGACCAAAGTGTTGTACATTTGAAATGTTTTGTTTACATTCACCTACAACAGAAACTTTGGGCTTTGCAATGATGGATTTCAACTCTCTGTGTAAGCTTTATTTAAACAGACCTTTATATACAGTACACATGCACATATATAAGATAGGAACCAGTCGCCTGCAGAAGAAGACAAGTTACATTTGACACAGAGAGAGGTCATCCGGTTAGCAGAGCTATACAATGTTCTTGCGACACTTGAAACTGCCAAAGACTTATGGCTCAATCCATTTGCCTGAAGAGGTACACCATAGAAGTGAAGGCCAGGCAAATAAACAGGTTGTTCTCCACAGAGCCAGCCAAGGTGTTCTCTCATGCCCCTTTCCCACCGACCTGGAGCTAAGCTAGCGCTTACATGCCCTTTGCCCTTTGTAATAGAGTTGGTTGGTTACTTTGTGTAAATACAGTACATTTATTTATGATAAGAGACGTATGTGTTGTCTATATTCTACGAGGACTTTGTTCATTGTTCAATGCATACTTGTGAGTACACACATTTAAAACAATTAAAACTACTTTAAAACATAATTAGATATTTTCCTCCTAATTTAATGTGGCTGCTCTGTCAGGTCCTGTAACTTTGCTATGATCAGTCCATTATAAATAGGCAGATTTGGACAGAAACCGTCCTATTGATCTGCCATTGATCTGAGTTAATGCAGCAACACAGTCTGTCAATCAGTCCGCACCATTTGAAAATGATCTACTGACCATTATTCAGCAGGTCTGAGCAGCGCTGTGTGACGCACAGTCTCATATGTGAACATTGGTCCATCACTGCGTATCTGATCAGCTGATTCTGGCCTAACATCTATGTGACATGGAGAGAAAGACACAGAAGCTCACTGGAGCTGTGTGTCCGAGGCGACATTCATATAGGTCCGCGCACAGCGACTCTCTGGCTCTGCACCGCAGCGGACACACAAGTACCAGACTCCACACGGGCTTCAGGCATCCAGCTTTTTCTCTCCCGCACACGCAATTTATTTTCTTATTCAGTGGATGTTAATATTGACTATTGTTTTATTTGAATTAATTTCTTATACTAGAAAGGTTAACTGGAGCCTTTTTTTCCATCTCCACTGTGTTTTGTGTAAACATTCACTGCAGCTGATCTCTGCGTGTGTGTTTGCACCTGCTCGTCAGTTGTACTATTTTCCGGTGCTAAACCATCACTGCAAACAGTTTCAGATTTGATGAATTGCATTGCGGCCACTGTATTAATGTATTTGCATGTTCTCCTCCCATTTTTTTTGCTCAGCTTGTGAGCTCCGCCTACTATACATATTCATTAGAGGGAAATGCACTAAGATTTAGTAAATCTGCCCCTGAGTGTCTGACACTTTCTTGCTGTATTTCATTAAAAAATAAAGGTAGTAGTGGTATAAATAATATTGCAAATTAAGCTACACACACATATACAGCTCAATGCTGATCCTGTCCTGTAAACAGTTTTCTAATCAATAAATATAACAATTTCTGATCAACCCATATAAATTGCATGCTTAAAATAATCTACCGGTTAAAGCCCCACCCATTTCAAGACAACACAACCCACTTTCGGGTTAAATCTCACCGACTCCGAGTACAGATACAGATACACACAATTCATATGGTTAACAGATACAGATAATGCTGTACTCGCTCATCCCTAGTTTCCATGTTTCAGTACGTGTTGCGCATGTCAACATGCCCCCATCAGTTGATAGACATAAGTGCCTAATTTATATAAATTAACCATTAGTATTAATAGGTTTAAGTATTTGATATTTGTTAATGATTAAACTGTTAGTATATGTTAATCAATGGGCCACATTGAATGGAGTACAAGCAGGAATTTGTTTGGAACAGAACGGCTACTCTGGAACTTTTTAATGTTTTTCAACTCAATAAAATAATAATTAAAATATTAAATAAGATGCTCAAGGAGCTTAACTGGGGCTACTCAAATTCCTGACGGGCAATAGCGCCCCCTAGCCCTGGTGTAGCGCTGTCCCTGTTGGCTGCCCTCTCCCTTCACTGGAAGAACTCTACAACACCCGCTACCTCACAAAAGCCAGGAACATAGTGAGGGATTAATTTCATCCTGGTTACTATTTGTTAGAACTGCTGTCATCAGGGAGGAGATACAGAACATACCAAGAAAAAATGAGCAGAAAAAGGAACAGTTTTTATCCCAGCGACCAAACAAAGTGGGGTTCTACTGCTGATTATTGAGTGGCGGTGGGTGAGTTTTCCAGTGGGATTAGTTGTAGAAGTAACTTTGCCCGGTGTTTGGTGGTTCTTAGACTTCTAGTTAATGAGTATGTTTCCGTGGCAATAGTCAGGGCTGTTTGGAGAATTGCCAGATTTTTTAATAGGTTTTGGTGAGACGTTCAAGATGACAGCAATGTTAACATAAACAAGCTATGGCACTTTAAATGCCTCCCCCTCTATCTTAAAGTATGTAAATATAGTCTTTGAAATAACTAAAAACTTTAAATATTGTATGTTTTAATGTTTTTGATATACTTTGGTAATTATTGTTGTTCATTGTACTTACTTATACATTGGTTTACATTAATGTATGCCTGTAGATGGGAAGATGGAGATCTGATGAGCATCAGAATAGGATCGCAAATTGGTTCATGTTAATGTTTACTATTACCGGTCTGAGGGGACTTATTTCCTTCATGTTTAATGAGGGTACTCTGGAGCACCACTCATATGCATCATGTAGGTGTGTTGCACTGCAACATTTGCACTGATGTAGCGTAAGCATTTACAAGGAGAAAATGCTTCAATTGAGCTTGTATGTTCCAGATGCCAGACTGCCACTGTGGGTCTTTTTGCCTGGTGACAGCTGTTGAAGGTTGGACAGGGGTGAAAACACATCCTGGTGACAGTAATGCATATAATGATCCGCTGCTGTTGAGGCATATTTAATAGGCTTGCCTCACGCTGAACATTGAAACAGATGGTCTAAAGCAGCAGAAGAACTCTGCAGGTTACACTCATGTCAGCTTTAAAAATAGGAGAATGAAGCCTCAGCGACACAGGGGGTCTCAAAATTGGACTCAGACAGCTTGGATGATTTTAGCCTCTCTAATTAGTTTTCAGTTTTGGTTGCTGATGTTGTGGTCTCAATTTTTTGTAAAAACAACATGAAAAGTATTTATCCTGTTGGATCATATTGGACTGTATGTGGTAATGGTGTTAATTTTGGGATCATTATCTACACACGAAAAATCTTGGCGCAACAGCTGAGAATCATTTCTTCTCCACTGCCCACCTGAGTGTTGCTGCTCAGCACAGTGTGCACTTTCCTACTTATAGCTATGTAATGATCCAAGTCACAAAACTACTCCCACCTCAGACTCCTGACTCAAATTAAAAAAGATAGTTCAGTTAATTAGAAAATATTTTGTTCAACGATAATTGATCCTTAAATTAGGCTGTCTTCTGCTATTGTGTGTTAATTTCTGTATCATGCACTATTTTTTATTCTTACATTTGCACACATAAAAAACTACATGGATGTACTTTAAACGTAATTTTTAGAATATTTATATTTTTTTGCTAACGTGAAGGCTTTTCTACATGTGTGTTAAGTTAAGTCAATTTTATTTATAAACCACATTTCAAAACCACAGACTTTGACCAAAGTGCTGTACAGAGGCTATACAATTACAGGAGTAAAAATAAGAGCCAAAATGCCAGTTCTCAATCCGGTTTAAAAGCCACAGCATATAAATGGGTTCTTAAACAAGTTTTAAAAGTATCAACTGTATGAGAGGTACTGATAAGACAGGGTAGGCTGTTCCAAAGTCTAGGAACCTTTACAGAGAAGGCCCGATCTCCCCTAGTTTTTAGTCTAGACCTTGGAACAACCAGGAGCAGCTGGTCAACAAACCTCAGTGAACGGGAAGGAGTGTGCACGATTAAAACCCATGTAATGCCTTAAAAACAAACAGTAAAATCTTGGAATTAATTCTAAAATGAACCGGGAGCCAGTGAAGAGAGCCTAAAACAGGCGTAATGCACTCTTGTTTGCGAGTACTGGTTAGAAGGTGGGCAGCAGCATTTTGGACCAATTGAAGCCAGGACAGCAGAGACTCATGGACCCCTGAGTAGAGGCTGTTACAGTAGTCAATCCGAGACAAGATAAAAGCATCACTTTCTCGAAGTCTTTGAGGGTGAGAAAAGGCTTGACTTTTATTAGGATTCTAAGCTGAAAGAAGCTAGCTCTAACCACTGTATTAATTTGATTTTCAAAAGTGAATGTGCTGTCAAAACTCCTCCTCCCAATACTGACGAGGGCAATATGATCCGCTGTCCAACTTTAAACTTCCTCGACATTCCAGCAGACACTTAGGAGGGGCAGTGGAGTTTTATCAGTAAATAGATTTGTCTATCGCCCGTGTAACAATGGAAAGAAATGCCATATTATTTTTAAAATTAGAACTAACGGGAGCATGTGTATAGAAAAAGGGATGGACCCCTGAGGCACCCCACAAGTGAGGGGTGCAGATAGGGAGGCAAACTCCTCCAACTTCACTGAAAAACTTCTCCTCTCAAGATAAGACCAAACAGTGTTGTCGTAGTTACTGAACAACGTAACTTACCGTTTGCTAGTTACTTCATTCACAAAGTAACTCAGTTACTATTTTGATTACGTACACCAAAAAGTAATGCGTTACTGGAAAAAGTAACTTTTGAGTTATTTAGAATTAAATAATGTATTATTTATTTTGGGTCATTTTTGTCTATACAGCCTCATATCAGTGCTGTAATAATATAATACTCCACTGTTGATTAACTGTGCCCCTGTATTAACATTGTGAAGTAAAGTAAGCTGTGCATATTCCAGGTGCACATTCTGCTGTTGAAAATGCTTATAAAAATAAATATGGAAAAACAAATTTACAGCATTTTTCTCAGCTACACTATGCTAAACATATCAGGCTAATGAGCTGCTGTTAGCAGTGGCTCAGCAGCAGCGACAGGCTTCTTACTTACAACAACATACCGTACAATAGTTTGGCTGATCTGTCCCTGGATAACAGTCATAGTCCGTTAAAATCCATACGCTGTTGTTTTGGTGCAGAGGCTTCCCTCACGTCCACCAACGCAGCGTTAGCTTAGTTTCACCAATGCATCTTTTGAAGACAAAAATAATACGCATATTTCCACTCTGAGAAGCTGGTCCTGCTCTCGCATTGACTCGCCATGATTGGTGCACGTGATGTAAACAGATACACGCTGACATTGCTTATTCTTCTTTTGTTTTACCGTGTTTGGCACGGCAACCTGCAAAATTATGTAGCGCCACTGTCAACAGGAAGTACACTGCAGCTAGCAAAGTAACGGACAAGCACACCATATTGTAACGGTAACAGCATTATTTCTTTAAAAAAATATTGCGTTACAGTACTAGTTACTGTCAAAAGTAACGTTGGGGCAACACTTGACCTAAACCAGTCTAGGGCTGAACCTTTAATACCAACAAAATTATTTAAATGTAAGAGGAGGATGGTATAATCCACTGTATCAAAGCCAGCAGAGAGATCCAAAAGAACTAAAATGGCCTGGCTACCAGAGTCAGTAAATAATAAAAAGAGCAGACAGTACTGTGAAATGATTTAAAACTGGACTGGAACACTTCAGTGAGACCATTACAATTTAAAAAGGATTGGAGCTTAATGAAAACAGGTCTGTAGTTAGACAGAGCTGTGGGGTCCAAGTTTG
Organism: Gouania willdenowi; assembly: GCF_900634775.1. Lineage (NCBI taxonomy): Eukaryota > Metazoa > Chordata > Actinopteri > Blenniiformes > Gobiesocidae > Gouania > Gouania willdenowi. Next base: position 29,656,744 of record NC_041049.1, on the reverse strand, counting down.
GGTTTTTAAAAGAAGATGAACCACAGCATCTGTACTGTAATTCAAGGATGGTCTGTGTGTGTGTGTGTGTGTGTGTGTGTGTGTGTGTGTGTGTGTGTGTGTGTGTGTGTGTGTGAAGCATTTATCTCCCCGACGTGGTGCCTGTTCCACCTGAAACTTTGTCAATGGCTTCCAAATACCCCAAGTTTGTGCACCTGTTATTTTGGAGTAAATTGGTCATTTCCAAATGTTCATTTTGATTAGAGTCACGTGTGCAACCAGAGCCAATCACTGCACACACAGCCAAGCAGACACGGACTGCAAACACACGAGTGAGAGAGAGGAAGATAGTTTAGACCGGAGAGAGGGGAGGAGCGTCTGAGCAGCCGTGCTTGCACTAAAATATGCTAGCATTAGCCGACCATATCACAAACTATCTGGTTCTTCAGACAGAGGAATGTAACTTTTTTGTGAGTGGATGGGTCCACAACACGGCTCCACTATGATTAACGTTTGTTCTGCACAAGGGTGAGTGTTTCTTCTTTTATTATTATTTTAAGATGCTAGCAGCTACGATGTACACAAACACACACACGGCTGATTCGCGTGCGTGCACTACACCGGGATGTACATGGTAAACGCTAGTGTTGTGGTGGTCAAGACCGGTCTTGGTCTCGAGACCGGTCTCGAGACCAAATTTTAAAGGTCTTGGTCTTGTCTCGGACTCTGAAGCATTTTGACTCGGTCTTGTCTTGGACTCGGGCTGCCCGGACTCGGGATTTTCCGTCAAGACCGTTCGAGACCAGCACTAATTCCTGCTATTTTTAAACATTTTTATAATGTGATAATAACACGGAGAAGAATGGGATAAAACAATCCTTTATTCATTAATTAATCCACCCCGTATAATGACCACAACCTTCCTTATTGTGACTGAGTGACGTGTGTAACACATTCATACTGTGTGGCTCCGGTGTCAGTTTGGACCGCGGAGCGCAAGGGAGAAATGAACTAATCACCCGTAAAAATCCCAGTAAAAGTCCAGAAAACAATCACCAGTAATAAATATTATCTCCCTGGTAAAGACAGTAGCTCTAATAACTGGTAAAATGATAAACTGATGATATTACAGCCTGTGAAAGCTGGATAGGGGACGCACTTACTCTGCTTCTGGGTCCTAGTGCCAGCCGAGCGGTGAAGCCTGTTCCGTTTACCGTGTTTACTGAGGTCCGTGTGTGTTTAATAAGTCCGTGTGTGTTTAATAAGTTCGTGTGTGTTTAATAAGTCCGTGTGTGTCCGTGTGAAAGTCTGCATGTTTATGCATCTGTCCATCCACTCTTTTCATTATATCCATGTCTTTTAAGGCTTTATTACATAATGTCGGCTGTAGTCCTGGTTTATGTCGTCACCAGCGCGTCATCGCCGCAGAGTTGCACTCAAATAATATTAAATATTTTTAAAGTGGTGTTTTTTTTGTGACTTTCACAATTTCACAATATAATTATAATTATTTTTTATAGTTTCTGTTTCCACTGTATTATATATATATATATATATATATATATATATATATATATATATATATATATATATACAGTAATAACTATTGATTAATTTGTTACATGACTTTTCCAGGGTTTGAGTTTGTTTTATTTAGTTTCACATCTACCTGTAGCTCTATGTTTTTTACACTGATGACAACTTGTTTTTAGTTTTATTTCAGAAAGTTTCACTTTTACAGTTACAGTTGGAAATCTTTGTGAATTGAATATCCAGTTATATTACAGCAACCAAATTAAACTATATCAACTAAGTGAATTAATCAAAATAACCTGTGTAAAGGCTTTTTCAAACTAAAATCTTATCTTGTGAAATCTGTGACCTGTTAAACCTGAACAACTGAAAGAATCAGAATCAAGAATCATTATTTCTTGGCAGAAATGCTTTTAAACACTTGCTGTACATTCAGCTGACATAAAAATCTTGTTTTCAAATATGTAGAATCATTGTGAATGTATCAGTAGCAGTAGTAGTTTTAATATTTTAGTTAATTTTTTGCAGGCACCTTTTTTTTTTGTCCGTCAAATGTATTTAAAATAAACTAAAATTAAAGAGATGTTATTTAACTGTTGAACCTTGCCATAATTTTATTTATTTATTTTTTTAAATTGAAAAAAAAATGTTTATGGTCTTGGTCTTGGTCTTGGTCTCGGTTTGTCTCGGTCTTGGTCTTGACTCGGTCTCGGCTCCCGAAAGTCTTGGTCTTGTCTTGGTCTCGGTGCATGCTGGTCTCGGGCAAGTCTTGGTCTCGGATAGTGCAACACTAGTAAACGCACACAGAGCAGTTTAGAGAGAGAGAGTTGCGACTATGGTATTGCAAAACATTTACTTTTTGTGGTACTTTCGGGTCTCTCTCTCTCTCTCTTTTTTAAAATCGCTCAACAACCTGATGGATTATGTGTAAGGCACGCACACACACATAATATTTTTACACCAAATGACAGAAATGACGCTGGCCTTGTAATCAGAGGGATCCCGGTTCAAACCTCACCTGGACTATCACTATCACTGTGCATTTCTGTTGTCAAAGTGTGAGTGATAACATAAGGATAAGATGGATGTAGACACACACACACACACACACACACACACACACACACACACACACACACAGTATTTATAATTAAAATATACTAAATGAGTAAAATAATACAAAAAACTAAACAATATTTATACAAAAAGTACACAAAATTACATAGAAATATACAAAAAGGCTCCAAAAACACACAAAATTACTCCAAAAAACATACATTACAGAAAAATACACGAACAACAACAAACATATGAAAAGGACTCATAATACACAAAACTAAATATTTACACAAAAATACACAAAATAACAATAGAAATGCACAAACATACACCAAAAAAGATACAAAAATACACAAAATGATTCCAGAATCACACTACAATGGCAACACAAAACAATAATTATACAAAAAATGCTCAAAAAGACAACAGAAAGATACTTAAATATACATAATGACTCCAAAAACATACATTACAGAAAAATACATCAAACAAAAAAATATAAAAATGAGTATAAAAAAACATCAAACACATTTATCATGCACGTCCCATAGAATTAAACCAGGGAAATCGCACACTATTTTACTTTGCACCTGCAAATAAACCCCTTTATAACACTACAGAGTACAGAGTATGTACACCTCTATGTACATCCAACCTTCAAACATATTCTCATTTGGCCATAATTAACAACTCTACTTATGCTCCCACATGAATGCATACTTCCAACGGGCACTGTACTAGTGCTTAAAATCAGCAGAAACAGTCCGAGACACTAAACTATAATTTATAATAAAAACCACAGTAGGCCCAACAAAAGAAAAGAAAACAAGGAAAAATGTCTGCAGGGCAGGTTGTGGGCTTTGCTAAAAAAGACAGAGAGACAGGCCCAAAGTGGTCAAAAACAGCAGAAAGTGTTGGGTTTGAGGAAACCGAAGCGTAAGATTTAATGACCTGTTACTGTCAATCTTATCAACAAAAAAATTCTGCGATATTTGTTTAAAACAATATCAGAAATATAATTATTTTTAGCCGCTCTGACAGCCTCTTGATAATTAAACAGAACATTTAATATATTGTAAGGAACCTGAAGTTGATCTTTTTTCCATTGACTCAGACTTTCTACAAATTGTGTGTCAGGATTTGTTTGGTTTAGTTTAGTTTTCAGCCCTTGTGGCTAATTTTTACCCCCACCAAATGGGGGTAAAAATTAACTTTGGCAGGTAACATTGTATACAGCGTTACCAGCCATTTTGGCTGGTGAAGAACGAAACAAATACCACTGCGTCTGTTTGAGTCGGCAGGCTGCAGAAACAATGTTGCAACATTGTTACCAGAATGGCCTGTTTTCAGCCAAGAAATGTGAGTGTTTTTGTGTGTTTAGACTTTAAAATGTAATGTGTATCTGGCAACACTGCTGGTTGCTAAACTGCAAAAAAGGAAGGCTGCTGCTGACACAGGGGAAAATGAAGATAAAAGTGGATCTGAAAAGAAGTTAGTACTTGATTACTTCTATTTTTTTTCTAACTTCAAACAGTGTTCCAGGGTTCCATTTTTTATCTGAGTTAAGTTTATTAAGTTATGAGAATATACTTTATAAAAGGTTCACTTCTCCGACACACCCAAAGTTCCATATTGCACTTTTTGGGCATTGTTACAACATTGTTTTTCAATTAAATGTCTATATATTTTTTATCATTTAAATTTTTTTCTGCAATCAACTAAATTAAAAAATATTTAAAAAAAAAAAAACATGAATGCTTAAATCTATTCTGTGGCTCATAATTTTTTGCTGGAAAACAAATTGGGCAGGTGGAAAATCTGGTTGGCTGGTAACTTTAAGAATCTACTAGCCACGATGGCTGGTGATGTAAAAAGTTTATTTAAAGCCTTCCTGTTACCCTCCAGCCTCCTTGTTCCCTAATGGATTTTTGGTTTGTTTCTTGATCATTAAACATGGACTATTTTGAACGTTTCGCCTGCCTGCTGCCCGGTTCTCTTTCTGCACTTTGGTCCTTATCCACAACTCAGAAGTGTGAGTGCACTGGTAACAAGGCTCTGCTCTAGGTTTGGATGTATAACTTCCTTTTAAAAGGCGAAATAGCATCAAGAATGTATGAGCAGGTGGAATTAAACAGTGACTGTCACTGATCAGCAATTATATCAGTAGGAGGCCTTTGACTAGAGTTACAGAGTGACAAGTTTAGTGACAAATATGACCAGCAGTAGCAGAGGTAAGCAACTGGGAAAAGAGTACTCAAAGTAGAGGTTTAAGAGGTAGACCAGAGAGGGAAAATTCCTTATTCAATTTATGAGTAAACAGATCCACTTGAAACTGCTGCAGTTCAAAGCTGGAAAACACATCAGCTGATAGCTGACAGCAGTTGAAGCCATTTTTAAAAACAAACAAACAAACGAGACCACCACCAGTTAGTCGATCAGCCATGTTTCAGTCAACAGAACATCAAGGGCTCGGGAGGTGTAGAAAACATTGACCAGTTTTGTTTGCTAGCAACTTAGCATTGACCAGAGCTAACCTGGTTGCCACCAGTTGACCAGCAATGTTGACTGCAGATGTGGCACATGTCCCAGCGTGCAAAGTTTCTGGGGATCCACACCACCTCTGCAGAGACATGGTAGCTGATGATGGGTAAGCTTGACCAAGAGACCCGTTAGCACAGGTACAATCCAATGATGTGTGGGTTCCAGGGAATGCCAGCAGGAAAAACAATCCCGATCTGGGAGGAGCCATCGTAGAAATGTCCAAGGGTCAGCCCCCAGAGAGGACGCCAGATAGCGTTTCAATCTTGCCGACACGCCTCCCTGTCTTCCCTGTCTATCGAGGCGCTTCTTTCGGAGAAGTAGAGTATACAATTATCCTGTGAAAACTGGTTGCCCGGTCGTAAACCAGCAGAAAAGAGGCATTTTGGATATAAACTGACAAAAATAACACAATAGTAAACAAAACAGACAGCAGCAGACGACAAGCGGCTTGGCGCTCAGTGCATCCATCTGAGTGTCTATTATAATTCCAGCGCAACGAAACCTCACAGTTTAAGTTACAAGTCTGTATCTGCTGTAGAGGCCAAATGAGAGCAAAAAAGCAACGAGGTCAAAAGGACAGAAGGCTTTATGTGCAGCTAGGCCTCAAAAGGCTTTTTGGAGCTCCTTTAAACATGTGTCTTTGTTCCAACACGAAGAGCATGATACCCCCTTGTCTTTCAGAGTACAGGTGCTGGTCATAAAATTAGAATTTTTATGATATTCTAATTTTATGTTTAAATTGTATAATGTATAGATTCATTTCACACAGACTGACATATTTCAAGTGTTTATTTATTTCAATGTTGATGATTATAACTCACAACTGATGAAAACCCCAAATTGAGTATCTCAGAAAATTTGAATATTGTGGAGAGGTTCAATATTGAAGACACCTGGTGCCCTGCAAAGGCCTTTAAATGGTCTGCAGTCTACACTGAAAAAAAAGATATTTACTCAAAAAACTCAAAAATTGAGGCAACAGATTGCACGCAATATTATTAATTAAATCCAACTATGTTAAAAGTTGAGGTAATATTACTCAAATTAGACCCTTAACAATTACCCATTTAAATTGAGTAGATTTAAAAAAAAAGCACAAACATAAATTAACTAATTTTTAAACAAAAATATTGAGTAAATTAGTCAAATGTACTGATATAATTATTTAAATTCAAAATCGTCCTTCATAAAATTAATTAAAATGTATATATATATATATATATATATATATATATATATATATATATATATATATTAGGAATTACATGTTCTTGTTATGACAAACATTTTTGTGTGAGATTAAAAAAATACAAAATAAATATTACTTAAGATACAATGACAATACTTGACCAAAGTAATACATTTTAACATTTTAATTCAGACTTTATTAAACAGTATTTTAAGCAGTCATTAACATACAGGAGAAGACACTGTCAAACCCTTTTTTATTGTAAAAACACAAGTCTACTGCAATTTCCAATCAAATAAAAATAAAATGCTTGTCTCACTAAAGATTTGTAGAAGGTATGTTGCGGTCCTTTGAAAAACTAAAATAGTTTTTTGCCTTAATCTTGAAGCGCATGTAACACAAGATAAAATAAATAGATGAAATGTGGAAAATGTCAACAATAGAAATTGCACTTATAGAGCTTTCAAACCTGGGACTTTGCTCTGTGGAGCCTGAACATTGTCATATATAAGCAGCAAGTTAAACCATGTACAAAGTAAATCAAATGCTTTTGAGGAAATACAAATCAAGAGTACAATTTAAGGACACTGCATGGCTTGAGAACATTATACCTGAGGTTTAGGAAATGGCCTCTAGCAGTGTGTGCCAACATGAAATAAATAAAAATAAAGTACTCTATTTCACAACTGTTTTTAGTTTAGAGTGCAGAAACGGAACATTCTCAGGCTCTGTAGAAGCTTGCTATATTGTGGCACACAATAGCATCCACTGTGGATCATTTCAAACAAGACGTTTGCTCTTTATGGAGTGGACTTTCTTTGACAGCTTTGATGTATCCAGTTCCATAAAAGGTTTTTGGAATATCTCAAACATGCACTTCAGCTGCCTGGGGTAATCAAAGTTCAGTGTGTAGATCAAGCCAAAGAGGATACAGGAAGCTCTGGCTATGTGTCCAAGTTCTGTGGCAACTTGCATTCCCTGAATGACAACTCCATCTTGCGTTTTCACTTGTGGATTGTCCAGTCTTTGTCATCACAGTGATCGCCACCACAAGCTGCCCAACTTCCTCCAAGTCCTCTGTGTCCAGCAACATGAAACAGTGCCATGGTCACTAAAAGAACACTGCACAATCAGACAAGTTCATCTTCTTGGTAATATTTTTCTATCATTTGTTTGTATATTGAACTGAAAAACTCACTAGACATCTGCATTTTGAGTAAATATGAGATACTTTACCTCAATAAAACTCCCTACAAGTGACTGGATTTAGTGTATAGAGATGTGTTGGGAGCTTTTCAAAATAAAAGCATAGTGTACATACAACCCAAGGGGGTGTCTCCAGCAAAATGCTAAATTTACTTTGAAAAGGCTGAACCGGAAATGCTTCCATACTGTTTTTGCTTTTAACTGAACTCTGTGGAAACCCACAGTTTCATAAAGAGAAAACAACTGGGGAACATGTTTTATTAAACATACGCCTTTTAGCTTGAGGCTGATTTCAAAGATTCTGTTGATGTGGACACAAGTGCTTGCTAGAAGAATGCAGTTATCATTTTCTCATGGTACAAAAAAACAATTAAAATATTCTATACGTGAGACATGCTGTGTTTCTCAGAGACAGCTCTAGCACTGACTGCCAGTCTCAAAAAGCTTATTCTAGACACACAGCAAGGAGTGCTGCGTCCATCAGCACAGACCGAAAAAAATGGAGGCCTCCTGGTGAGTACTGTATGTAGCTGACAGTGCCATTAAAAACGGTAAACATTCTGTGTCAGCTGTAAACAATACACATTAGTCAAGCTTTCCAGATGTGAAAAACAACTTAAAAGAAAACAAGCAGCAACTTCCACATAATTGCTGGATGGCAAGACTGCAAAACTCAAAGAAGCAATTTACGAGTCCATCACAGCACAAAATGTCCATTTTTTTTAATTTTTTTTTTAAATTGAACTTTTGAAACGCAGCATTTGTTTGAGGGATGAGACTTTTTTGCTGGTTTTCTGAATGTCTACATTTAGAAACACCCTCTGAAATACCTCAAAAGTGTATTTGAGCTCTCGTGGGTAGCTCAGATTCAGGGCATAGATGAGGCCCATCAGCAAAGCACAGGCCCTTGTCATATCCAACCCCTGCAGGATGTCTGTGCCCTCTATAATAATGGTCGTGCTGGCAGGATCAGATGCTGAGGCACCTCTGGTCACTATGATCTTTATCACCTGACTCTCAAAGCCTCTTTTTTGGTCCACAAAATCCTTGAATGCAAGAATACACAAATATCAGTATTCATCGTGTCAAAGTTGTCACTCAATGCCTCTTAAATTCAGGTTGGGCGAAAACATTTTATTTCATCACAAGCTATTGGTGAAATGTGGCTATTTGGTTTGGGAAAAATAAATTATACCTTGTCATGCAGACAACATTCAATGGATACACTTTCAAAAGTGTTTTTCATTTCAATGGTAAAAAACATGAAATGTTGAAGGAGGAATCTTATATAGATATATTCAAAGCACTATAAAATCTGCATTAACGGAATCGTGGACGGAATGACGAAATTGATCAATTAAAACTGTTAAACGCGGAAATGGACAAAATCAGCATGAAACGCTGTCACCGTCAGGCAAGGAACGTTTATGGGGAGATGTTTCTGGGGAGCGCTCATTAGGTGCACCGCCCTCCCCCCTCCCCGTCTTAGCTGCTTTAAACTCTGCCTAAACCACCACAAACACAAAAATGCTACTTATGGCATGACATAATTTTCATCTTTGTCATATGTCAGCATTTGCCAGCAGATTTGATTAGAAATATGCAGAATAATTGTGGATGCCAATTTTAAACTAAAGCTCTACAATTAGTTTAGAGGAAAAATACATAATGGTCGATACAATCGGTAAAAATGATTGGCCAAATGAATTCAAATTAATAAAATGGCGGCCAGAGGCCTTACCATTCAAGCAGCACCTGTCCTGGCGTCCCTCGTCTGCTCGTGATGCCGTTTGAGAAGCCGTATGCTGCAAACTCACGCCTTTGTTAAAGTTGTCACCTCAAAAATCATGTTTTAAACACAAACTATGTCACAATAAGTTTAGTTATGAAACAAAATCTAAACACAGTCCTCAACATGCATCCACATCCAAATCAGTTCCACCTGGCTTCTCCGTGAATCTAGTTGAGAAGCTGTATGCTGCAAATGCAGGGGAGACGCAGGTTTCTGTACACCCCTTTGATAACGTTGTCGTCTCCAAAATCACGTTTTAAACACAAACACTATTACAGTAATGTTTATTCACGCCACAGTAGGTCAGATTACATAAAAACACATTGTCCATTTTAAGTGGTGAAAGCCGACAACTCCCTCCCCCACTCCATCCTCACATTGGTTTGGTCCAAATTGTTTCTCTCTCTCTCTCTCTCTCTCTCTCTCTCTCGCACACTTTCTTTCATTCACTCACACATGCAAGGGACCTGATGATCACAGACAAGTGTATTAAAACACTAAACTGTTAAAAAAACTAAACAGACACATAAAAATAAAGGAAAAATTTCAACTCTGTCCAAAGTCTGCTGGCAGATTTTGTTTTTAAAAAACACAGCACTTAGGCTATATAATAGGGAGTTAATTGTTACACTAAAATTAAATTAGCAATTTATATATATTAATTGTTCATCTAGCTTTGCAATAAATCTGAATTGTCCAGAGTCTTCACTGCAGACAATCATCCTTTCCTCTGCTGCAGCAGTGCAGTGACACAGGGCCGTACAGAGACCTTGAGAGGCCAGGGGCTCAACGTTATATAGGAGCACATGGAGTGCACAAAGTTTTTGTTCCAACCTCTCTGAAGAATTGCATAGTGAACTACAGTTTAATGCATGTGCACTCCAACATTTCATACCTTTTCAAGTCACATATTGTATAGCCACAAATGCCCGCTTTTGATTCAAAGATCATTTAGTGAAAAACATTAAATTGTATTGAAACCATGGAACGAATTTGTTCTTTTTCCCCATCAGCAGCAGAACTTTAGCCATAACAAAAAAGAACGACACACATGAGTAGTTTTCACCCATTGTTTGGTCACATGCTGGGACTCTAAAACACAACCTCATTACTTCACTGTCTAAAACATTTGAAATATAGTCTGTGTGTAATGAATGCATATAATATACAAGTTTCACTTTTTGAATGGAATTACTGAAATAAATCAACTTTTTCATGATATTCTAATTTTATGACCAACACCTGTATTTTCACACGTCGGACCAACTGCTTGACTTGTTTCTATAGCATGTGCCAATGAGCATTAATGCCTGCTGTTAGCATGGCCTGCTATTTCTGCCCATCAAGAACTTAATTTCCTGATATATAATTATTTTACAGCCATACAGTCTAATATTTATTATCTAATAACAGGCCTCATTTGATCAACACCGAACTCACAGAAATATAATGTATTCATGACCTAAACCTTCCTAAGAATGTTCAGCGAGATTCTTTATGATCTGACATAAGCAGGGAACACACATCTGAATCACAGAAAGGTTGTGATTTTTTTGTCAGGTTCATCTTTTACTGTTATGACATCTCAGATAAAGTGCAAGACAAAAAATCAACAGAAGGTAAAACACAGAATAGCCCTTTGGTCAGATAGAAACGTTTCCTAAATCACATGTTGGTCCTGTTATACGACCAAATGTGCACTCATATTTGCACCGGTTTTCAGGCAAGGTTGATAAATGAGGGCCATAATCTTTAATTTTATCAGAATCCCTATCCAGAACACAATTTTATACTGAAATCTTTTTTTTTAGAAATAATATCACAAAATCTACAGTTACGCAAGTCATTACTAAACATTTGTGCAATGAATTATCACACTGGTATTATTGGTATTATTATATTGATATTATGTAACATTGGGAAGTATTTTCCTTAGCCTTTGGAGCAATCAGCAAACACATATCTCGTCCAGAAATAGGTGAATTATCTTTTAAAATATAGTTTCTTTTAAGAAAAAAAAAATCTTATTTACTGCCACATTTGAAATCTAAAAATAACCAGTTTTATATGTTTAGGCTCAAGATGTGAAAATGTCTTCAAATCTAAATGAATAGAAATAATATTAATGACAATAATAAATAACATAAACAGTATGATTTTAACAAAAAGTATGATTTCAAACAACACTGAATGGATACTATGAAAATAAAGTACGTTTGTCACTAGAAATTTGATCAAAACTAAGCTAAAGCCACACGCTCTCTTAATACATAGCAATTTCGAGTAAAAATAGAAGGAATGTCTGCCGTGACACTGTGTTGAAAAGACTGCAGAAGATGAAGAGCAGATGTGAAGAGATTGGTTTTACTGTAGTGTAGAGAGTAGGAGTGAGTAGGAATGGGAAGGACTTGCAGATGGAGAGCTGAGAAGTAGACTAAGTTGAGTGGGGAATAGCTTTTACCCATAGATTGTTGGAGAGAATCCAATGAAGGAGACCCTCGAGATAAGAATCTGAGGTGACGTGCTGGAGACAACTGTACATATATTTTTTAGATGTGCTGCCATTAGTTTAGATTTTGCTGGATATCAGCCAAATGTTTTACCTCATACACCGACGGTGGCAGATGTGCTACACAATGCTTTCCTCCTATTCTGTGTCAATAAGTCACAAAAGAGATCATTTTAGTAAAATATTTAGTGCACCATTGAAGCTTGTGATCGTCTATGTTTTTAGCATGGTTAATAGATGATTGTTATTCATATCTGCTCTCAGTCTCTCCTTGGGAAAACAAGTTTTGTCTGATTGGTGCATCTACATGGTTTTAGCAGCACATTGATATAAGTACTTAAATAGGAAAATCAAAGTCTGTGATCCCCTTGCATTTCTTTTGGAATGACTAGATAATGAGAAATTACTGTGTATTACTCTTGTGTCTTCTAAATGGGAAATGACTAACTTGGATAGGATTATTTGCAAGGTTTTGTTTGTTTGTAGAGATTAAATGTGAAACACTCAATTACTAAATAAATATTTGTTTCTATTTTAAATGTTTGATGCATCTTTGTCTAAATGTGTGCAATACTTCATATTGAACACAGTTGAAAGAATGTTAAGTCCTAATCAGTGTTTTGTTAGACACGATTGTAGTTTTAAAATAAAAGCTAGCAAAGTAAAGTGAGGGCTGTGCAAAGACCTTTGATATAAGGCATATTATCAGATTATAACTGACATAATACATATATAGTTCAAGAAAAAGGGATCAGAGTCATTTTTAGTCGCATTATGTTTTATTCAACATAATTCATATTTCTGAGGTGTCTTGATCCTTGAGCTGGTAGTTCCTGATCTATGGTTCACGGCTCAACTAGTCTGGGACACTCTGATGTTCTATCTCTCTATCTTGTTCTGTTGGTCCTTCTGTCCATTAACCCCAACCAGTCACAGCAGATGGCTGCCACCTCTGAACCTGGTTTTGCTGGAGATTTTTTTCCTGTTAAAAGAAAAACTGTTAAAAGGGAGTTTTTTTTCTTGCCACTGTTGCTTATGCTTGTTCATGTGGATTTGTTGGGTTTTTTCCTTTTTATTACAAATTTTATATTTTGATAGCGCTTCAAGGTGACTTTGTTGTATTTAGCAGTATATAAATAAAGTTGAATTGAATTGAGTGGAAGGTGAGTGTGAGTAACCATTCTCAATGTGACATTCTTTTAGTTTCACGATTGTTCCTTGTAGCCTGGTAGCCTCTTTTCCTTTGATTTACATTAAACCGTGTGATTTTTGAGATTATATCAGAGGAAAGGGTTATAAATGTGCTCTTAGTTCATTTTCAGAAATGTGTAGTTCTTTTTACCACGGCAGACGACACTAACCTTCGCCGGCGTCTGATTATTACGTCACCTAGTTGAAGTTTGTCTTATTGTCAAAACAAACGTGATCACCTTTTCCTTACGCCTCTCCTAACACCTTTGTGTGGATAGGAAAGGAGATAGGAGCCACAATGATCCAGCAATCATTCAGTGTCCAAGCACTCAGCTAAATAGTGAGGGAGGCTTGATTGGGAACGGGTCACACCTGGGTGCAAAACATGAGGCAGCTAATCTCCGACTGCGTCTGAATAGTCCCTCCTATCTCCTTTCTTATCAAAGCCTGTGAGCCAGATAGCAAAATAATAGATGACATGTAGGAGGTAGCAGCGCACCTTTGGATGAGAGATCATCCATGCTCAATAGAGCTAAAAGGAAGAGGAGGAAAGGCATTTATGAGATGGCGCTACATACAGAGTTGACGTTCCCAGCAGTGCACACTCGACCAGAGCATGTGTGGAACTCATTGATAGTGTGGAGATGGTGAGATAAAAATAATAAAAAAAAACGGGGAATGCAGTGACACTCTGCATGTCCGGGAGGAAGAGGAAGTCTCGTGTGTGCAGAATGACAAGAGAGAAACTTGGAGGAATGCCAAAATACAGTAAGAAATCCAGTCAACTCTGACCCATAGCAAAATAATAATAATTTTGCCATCAAAAGCCCGGTCTCAGTGTTTTGTTTTTTTTTATATATAAGGAAACAATGTTCAGATGCTTTAAAGTCACTGACAGGTTTTTTTTAGAAAAAGGCTGTTTTCTCAGCTTTTTGCTCTGAAACTAAAGATTTGTGTAAAACTCTATTCAATGGCTGATTACAAAAGAACGAAACGAGCCAGAAAAAAAAATAAATATTTTTTTTTGATGAAAGTATAGGCTTCAATCTTTCAGAATCTGGTGTCAGATTTCAGATTGTCATAGTAGAAAATATTCTGTGGTCTTTAAAAATCAGTCAAAATGCTCAAAAACGGCTGGCACTGAGGGGGATAGAAAATCTGGGAATGGCTGGCACTGAATGAGTTAATTAAAGCAACACACTATCTTAAACAACTGCCTGTCTATACTTTTACTTTGTGAAATATAAATCTATTTGAACTAAAATGCAGTAAAAAAATAAAAATGACTTTGGGATGGCCAGAAATTCTTGATATTAAAAGGGGATCACGATCCAAAAAAGGATGGGAACCACTGCACTGAATATTGTTTCTTTCCACTTATTTACAAAATGAGATAATTTAAAATGTGTTCTCATTCATTCGTTCCATCATTATGCTATGTGGTTGTTTCTAAAAAGTTTTTTAAGGAAAAGGTTGTAGTCGGACAAAGGGGGCATTTGGATTCAGAAATAAAAGAAAGGGATACTTGAGCCAAAAAAGTTTGAGAACCACTGATATACATTACTGTAATATAAAACAAAATACTGTAGTGAATATGTTTCCCAAACGTCCAGCTTATGTAAAAATATAAATTACTTTATTTTGTCAAATTTGATGAAGTCATTGTGTGATGCATGTCTTACCTGTTGTTTTGCTGGAAAATTCTCATAATTGATGCAACTGTTGAATGCTACATATTAGCTGCACCCTTAAACCAGCCTCTCTAAGAGATTTGCACATGGTTACAGTTGCTTAGACACAATTCCTGGAACAACTCACTATTTTCTCAAATCTTTACACACAATTTTAAAAACTCACACCCAGCAGCACAAACATCTGACTTCTGAGTCCCAATCAGTTTTTACCCTCAGACAATACACACAAGCCAGGGTCAGGGTCAGGGTCAGGCCATAGTACAGGGGTAGGCAACGCCAGTCCTCGAGGGCCGGATTTCTGAGACTTTTAGATGTCTCCCTGTTCTAACACACCTGGTTGAAACCAATGTGTTGTCATCAAGCTCTGCAGAAGCATGATCACGAGCCATTCATTTGATTCAGGTGAGAAGATACAGAATGCCGAATCTGAAAGTAACGGAACAAATGAGTCTCTGGAAGTCACTTTGCTGAGCATGGGTCAGAGAAACTTAAAAGGTACCATTTTCATAGAGGTCCTTAAAAGTTTTGATGCCAGAATTTTTCCACTGCATGTATGTAGCGTAGGAGAGAAACTTATTTGGTTTCTGTATTGTGACCATATTTTCAAAGAGGACTGTAGCACAGGACTTTTTGTATATTTAGAGGGATTAATTGGAAGAGAAGCTTCCAGTAATGATGAGGAAAAAAACAAGTGTTCAAGTTTACACCACAGAAAGTCTTGTGACCGGAACCAATAGGTCAATTTATGAATGTGAGCTAACTATTAATAATACTGGAAATTAGGCAAAGCAAGCCCACCACTAAACGTCATCTCTTGTAATAGAGATTTTTTTTCACTCTGGGGTTCTTGCCCTCCCACAAAAAAGATATTACAAAATGGTCGAGAGTCTTAAAAATGTTTTTGGGCAAAAACACCAGAATACATTGAAATAGAAAAAGAAACCGGGGTTAAACATTCATTAGGGTCTGAGTTCCCAGAATGCTACAGGAACCTATTGTTTTTGCTTTTATTATTATTCACATTATGATTGTTAATTTGACTCCCTGAGCGTGCCCAAAGTCTCACCAAAATTGGCACACACCTCAGGCTTAGTGAAAATTTTGATAATTTGGTGCAATGAAAAAAGTATGCGTGCACAGCGCACATTATAGATGCAAAAATGTGAAATTTGTCACATTTATTAATGACCCCAGGATGAGCAAAAAGTTACATTATGACCATGCCCAAAACCAAGCAGGAAGTCAGCCGTCTTGGGTCAAAAGTCAAAAATGGCATTTCGCCCTGGAAACGCATTTGCTCTAACTAGTCTGAAGGGCTTCATTCAATTTGCTTCAAACTCAGCCAGAACACTAAGGACCCACTGAAGATCAAAAATGATCAAACAGCAACTGCAGCACGCCATAATAGAAAAATGCATAGAACTAATATACAAAGTTCAAACTGCCTCATATTTGATACACATGATGACTGTCCAGCCCTAAACAAGACTCATTGTGAAAATTTCCCATCATGCGTTGCATTCTCAGAGGGCGCCACTTTTAGTGGTGTCCGACGCTAACAGATCTAGCGGAAAGACGATATGTCAAAATACTGTTGGATAAACCTTATAAGATGGAAGCAGGTCGCTGATGAAGAAAAAACAGGCTGTGTTGAAGAAGAAGCCTATTAATTTAAATTCTGGTTCTATAGTAAACAATGCAAAACTGCATAATAGTTCTTTTTCTTTTTAAAAGTGCAACTGAAAATGTATTTTGTGCTTTAACAACTGGACTTTAAAAAAAAACCAGTCTGCATTACATTTACGGCAGATATTTGTTTGGACCAGCAGAGGGCGCTGGTAACCCAGTGGTCTGTTGGGATGCAGCTATTCTGTGCAGTGAAGAAGAGATGCTATGCTATCAGACAGAGCTAATAGAAAAACGTGACTTACAGATATTCACGTAATATTACAGATATTCTTTCAGTGCTAAAGGGGTAAGGAATCATTTATGAACATGTTTAAGAGTATAAGGTGGCCAGAAAGACAGCAGTAGCAGATTCCGCCCGCCGCCTCAGCATTTGGACAAGAGAAGGATAAATATATAGCGCCCTCTGCTGTTTAAAAAAAGTACTGCGATTCAATTTTCAGAAAATCGATATGAACCGTGATACCTATGAATTGATTTTTAATCCCAACTAGCTAATGTTAATGCTATTCTTCAGTTAAAGCTAATTCTAAGTTGATGCCATGACTAGGCTAATGTTAATGTTAGCCCAATGCTAATGCTAGGTTAATGCTATTGCTAGGTAAATGCTATTGCCAGGTTATTGCTGATGCTAGGCTAATGCTAATGTTAGCCCAATGCTAATGCTAGGCAAATGTTTAGTTAATGCTACTGCTAGGTTAATTCTAATACTAGGCTAATGTCAATCCTAAAGCAGGTGTGCCGGACTCCAGTTCTCCAGGGCCGGATTCCTGAGACTTTTAGATGTCCCCCTGCTCCAACACACCTGAATGAACTAAATGGCTTGTTATCATGCTTCTGCAGAGCTTGATGACAACACATTGATTTCAATGAGGTGTGTTGGAGCAGGGAGACATCTAAAAGTCTCAGGAATCTGGCCCTTGAGGACTGGAGTCTGGTACACCTGTCCTAAAGCATTTGAAATGCAATAGCTCAGCTGTTTTTCCACCAATTTGCACCAAATTCGCTCAGGCAAACCCCAAATCCCCAACATTAATAGACCGCTGTTGCCATGCAATCAATGTTTTTGATAAGCTAGTATTTTATCTGTTTTTGTTTAGCACTAGCTGCTAACATGCCTTAGCATGGTCGCTCTGCTAGCTTGTTTAATATAGCACGACAATTCATTAATCCATGATAGTCAAACACTGGATTACCTCTGGCATTTCCACATTTTTCCTCCTCTTCTTTCCATTTTTTCCCCCTGGGCAACAGTTAATTTGTCTGGTTGTTTAGACATGATATCACATGCTGCAGTAGTAAACAGTAACCAACCGGTCTGAGCTGCCTGGGGTCATGCTTCAGACAACCTGTCAACAGATTTGGAGGGCGGGAGTAAAACTATTTTTAAAATTTTCATTCAAACTAGTTATAAATAATACTATCACTAATAATTAGTCCAAGAAGGCGCCGCGGATGGTTGCCTCAGTACTGCGCTCACTTGTAGTTTTTCTTTATTTTTGTAGTTTTTTGCTCCCCTCTCTGGTGTCTTTCACCAGAGATGAACTGTTAAACGTTGGACAGTCCTCTGTTGATCTTTTTTCACTGGTTTTCATTGAACCACAAAGTTATGCGGAGATTCTCACCGGAGGAGCTGCAGCTCTCTATGGAATTTGCAGGAGACGCCGCAAACACAGACGGGGTAAACGAGCAGGCACACTCGTTAAACTGAGTTATTGGGGATTACGCACTGCGCTTCCATCCTTTCACCTGGCGAATGTCCGCCCACTGGCAAATAAGATGGATGAACTACTGCTCCTAAACACCAGAAACACGGACTTTTGCCGATCCGCCGCCCTGTGTTTCACTAAAACCTGGCTGAGTGAACTTATGCTGGACAGCTCTCTACATCTACCGGACCTTCAGCTCCTCAGAGCGGACCGAGTAAAATAACTCTCTGGGAAGACGAAGGGAGGCGGAATATGCTTCTCCATTAACCAAGGTTGGTGTACAGATGTCACAGTGTTGAAGCAGACGTGCAGCCCTAATCTGAGAGTTTTTTCATAAACTGTAAACCATTTTATTCACCATGGGAGTTCTTATGATCAGTGTTTACATCCCACCTCAGGCTTGCGTAACAGAGGCGTTACAACACCTGGCCAACCAGATAGCAGACGTGGAGAAAAAACATCCTGACTCTCTGTTAATCATTCTAGGGGATTTTAACAGAGCTAATCTAACCCGCGAACTCCCTAATTATAGACAGCATATAATGTGCCGCACCAGGGGTGCTAACACACTGGACCACTGCTACACAATAATAAAGGATTCATATAATTCTGTTCCCCGTGCAGCTTTGGGGCTCTCTGATCACTGTCTGATTCACCTCATCCCGACCTACAGGCATAAGTTCAAATCTGCTAAGCCTGTAGTAAGGACTGTAAAGAGGTGGACAGAGGAGTCAAAGCAGGAGTTACAAGACTGCTTTGACGGCACTGAATGGAGTGTTTTTGAAGCTGCATCAGACAACCTAGATGAATTCACTGACACTGTGAGATCTTACATCAGCTTCTGTGAGGACGTGTGTGCAGACCAGGACCTTCTGTACATACAAAAACAACAAACCCTGGTTTACACCTCAATTTAGAATGCTGCATCAGGCTAAAGTGGAAACCTACATGAGTGGGGACGGGGACCAATAAGCAAGCCAGGAACAATCTGACCAA
The DNA here is from genome assembly GCF_900634775.1 of Gouania willdenowi. Lineage (NCBI taxonomy): Eukaryota > Metazoa > Chordata > Actinopteri > Blenniiformes > Gobiesocidae > Gouania > Gouania willdenowi. The sequence continues at coordinate 29,637,660 of NC_041049.1, read as the reverse complement.
GGGGATCAGAGTAGCCAAGAGGTGTTACACTGGCCACGTTTACATGGGAGCTTTAACTCCTCTTTAAAGCAGAATACAAGTTTATTCCTCTTTAACCTGACCTTGTAAACACATAATTCCTAATGCTAATTTAATTCAGATTTAAAGTTAATTCAGAATTAAGTGGCAGGTTTATTCCATTTTTAATTCCAAATTAGATAATTCCTCTTTCTTGTAAACACGTAACTTGATTAAAGCTGCTTTAAGTTCATTTGGATTGTTTTGCGCATGCGCGACTTGCGGCGATGACGCGCTGGTGACGACATAATCCAAGATGGCGACGTCCCGGACTCCAGCCTAGACTATTTGATAAGAGCCTTAAAAGACATGGATACAATGAAAAGAGTGAATGGACGGAGGCATAAACATGCAGACATTGACACTGACCTATTAAACACACACCTCGGTAAACGCGGTAAACGGAACAGGCTTCTCTGGACAGCTGGCACTAGGAACCGGAGGCGGAGTAAATACGTCCCCGTGCTGCATTCACAGGCTGTTATATCACCAGTTTATCAAACAACTATTTATTCCTGGTGCTTGTTTTCTGGACTTTTACTAGGCTTTTAACTGGTGATTAGTTCCTATCTCTCTTCTGCTCCGCGGTCCAAACTGAAACCGTGTGTTATTGTTGACCTGCTGCTTCAAAGCTACAATCAAAATAAAGGTGAAAACAGTTCTCATGTGTGGTCTTCTGTGTTACAGCCAGCAATAAAAGGTTTGTTGTGTGTTTTACTGATAGACGTGATATGTCACGTTTTCCCCCTGTCCAATCAGGGCCTTCCCAACCCCCAGAGCAAAATTATCTAAAGCCGAATAAACCTGTTTTCAGCGTGAAACTCGTTCGGCAATTACTATTTTCATGTAAACACGAAGCAGAACATTTTAATTCCGAATTATTTAAATCGGAATAAATAATTCAGAATTAAAAATCATCATGTAACCATGGCCACTGAGAAGCTAAAACAAAGCTTCTCAGACAAAGACCCTTGGGAAGTGTGGAAAGGCCTGCGTGAGGTCACAAACTACAGGAAACCCTCCAATAGACTGGCTGAAGAACTGAATAGCTTCTACTGCAGGTTTTCACACCCACCCCCCAGGTCATCAGCATCATCCCATCACTTAGACTCTGCCCTTCCTGCTCCCCCCCAGGACTCAATGACTATCAACCCATTGCCCTGACGTCCGTAGTAGGGTCTTTATCTTTCTTTAGAATAACTGTGATTACTGCTTCAGATAGTGTGGGGGGCAGTGACATTTACCAGTTCTATAAAATGTGTTACATTTAATTATATTTTATCCATGCCATCCACTCCTTTTCCTGGAGGGCGGTGGGTGCAGCATTGTGGAGCTGATCAGCTGTGTGACGAGGGGTACACGTCGGCTGCAGCTTGTTACAATGAAACTGATAGACGTCAGAATAGAGGTCAGATTTTAGGCCTGAGCCTGACCCGAAATTTGGGCCGGGTCGGGCTGAGATGTCACGCATTACAGTCAGTTTAGGGTCGGTCCGGCTTTAAGATTTTTTTTATTTTTGAGCAGCGCTGCGGTTTGTGTAACCTCTACGTCAGACTGATGCTCAACTATTATAACACTGTGTATAATGTAAAGCCACAGTTGAATCCACTACAAAAGCAAATATCAAGTGAAACATTGATGACAAAAGATGATGACTAATGCGCTGATCATTTCTGAATGCAGGATTGTAAGAAGTTAATAAATTCGGGCTTTCCGCACAAACAAACATTAATCTGTCATTAGTATGAGGGGAAAAAAGAGAGATTTTAACTATGGTTCGGACAGTAGAATGCATTTCATATTAAAAGTGTGCTTTATCATTTTCATGGATTTCAATGACATTTACAAGTGTTTTGAAAACTCCATGTTCTGTGATTTCTAGACAGCCCAAAAAAAAATTACATGATGGCCCAGTCCGCTTCCTTTGTTTCAGACCGCCTTCATTTACAGACAACGCGCTTTTAGTTGATTTACGCACGGTGGGTGTGCCAGGAGCCTGGACCGGAGAATACACACAGAAGAGAGGCGCGTAAAAATGCTGGAGAATGGACTGGAGAATATGGCCCATAATGTTTGCAGGTGGTGAACTGTGGTTACTGAATGCATTATGTGTGAAAGCAATGAAAAGGGATTTACAGTTTAGTCCACATGGGCTGAGAGTTTTGCAGGCTGCGTTAAGAGTTTGGAACATGTGACTTCAGTTTCGACCAATGCTTGTTAGCAATTTAAAAAAAAAACTGTTATCAGAGCTGACGAAGGCTGCACTCACTCCTCTCTCAACATTGTGCTCAAGCTGTAATTGGGCATACAAAACAACGTTTAACAAATAAGTAGTTGGATGGGAGACCGCTGACAATTCCAAGTGCCACAGTGGGGGACAGTCGCTCCAGTGGTACCTGTCATTGTGTCTTTGTGTCTCATCTGTAGCAGCTGAAAACCTGTAAAAACTTCAACCAATGAAAAAGACGGTTCATTTTTTTTAACCAATCACATCTCCCTGTCTCACTGCTTGTTCTCGACTCCTTGCATGCACGTGCCCACACTCAAAGCCCGTCACAGGTGACAGAGTTAAAACACTGTTTTTAGTCATACTTTTTAGCATATATAGTGATAAAGTGTAGTGTTTACTTACCGCTGAATGAAACATGAGATGACATAGTTTCTACACAATACAAGTGATGAGCTGAGGTCCACTTCTGGAGCTCGTGCATGTGAGTGAGGGTCGTGGCTTTTGTTTAGAGGGAGCACAGAGAGGAGGGGGTGGGTAAAAGCACAGCACTAGGAGGATGCTACATTTAAAATCATGCTAGTTTTCGAAAATTACTTACCCTGCCTTTAGTGTCATTGTATTTTATTAACTAATCCTAATTTCATATATCAAACCAATCCCTCCTTTTGTACATTAGTATAGCAGCACTATGAATCTAGTCAAGAGCTTAAATGGATAGTGTATCTTGGTCTGTGGAGCTCACCAGTAGGCAATTATGGTTTAATGGTCCGGCATTGAAAGCAATGATATTACAAACTTTTAAAAGACTGTTTCCCTTACTCACAACATTCGATTGAACAGAGGATTAATCACTCAAGCTTGAGGTTAATAGAAAGCCCCTCTTCATCTAATGAGTGGTAACATTGTTCCTTGATTTTCTCATTTATGTTAATTATTTTAGCCCCAAATCAGAAAACGGGTAGGAAGCAGGCTTCTAATCGGAGAATAAATGGTTCAAATCCAACCTGGGCCATCACTATAGCCAGTCCCTTAACCCTAACTGCTCTTGTTGTACGTCCCTTTGAATAAAAAGCTAAGTGTCTGGTATATGCACTGTTGTATTTGTAATATGGATACACAAGGGATGAAACTCTACTTTTTAGTTTCAATTACATACATCCCCAGTGACATACCACGCACAAAGCTCCTCACTTTGTATTAAATTAAATTCAACTTAATTTATATAACGACAATTACAACAATAAGTCACCTCATAGCGCCCATTACAAAATCTAAAATTGTTTAGAAAAAGCGACAGCGGCAAGAATGACCGTTATAAATGGGAAGAAATCTCCAGCATAACCAGGCTCAGAGGTGGCAGCCATCTGCCTGAAAGAGGAGAACAGAACAGGATGGAGAGAAAGAACATCAGAGTATCATAGCCGAACCCAGATCAGGAACTGCCAGCACCAAGACACTAAAAACAGAGAAAGAAGAGAGAAGGGCGAAGACAAAGTAAAGACATGTGTAAATGTGAATGCATTATTATGTTCAAACACAAAAAGGAGATCAAAGGGGGAAGCAAATAGAGAGCATTGATTTTAAAAGAAGAAAACTTAACCAAACTCTCTGTGTCTTTTCAATACAGATGTTTATATTTCACAACGTGACCATTACAGTCCCTGAGAACTTCACCCAGTGCACCACCCGTGGCAGTTTTGACCAACGCTGGCAGGAGACCCTCTACAATATGTTCACCTTTGTGTGCCTCTTTCTCCTGCCTTTGATCATCATGATCTTCTGCTACACACGGATCCTTATTGAGATATCCAGCCGCATGGCACGCACTAACTGTAAATACATTTTTCTTTCAATTGTCACTGTAGGTAAATACATCCTGCTTCTCTTTTGCTTCAAAGTGACCAACATTTGTTTGTTTTCTCTTTTAAGTGCGTTCTCGAGATGTTCACCTCAGGCGATCACACAACAACATTCCCAAAGCTCGAATGAGAACTCTTAAGATGAGTATCGTCATCGTGACCTCGTTTATCGTGTGCTGGACGCCGTACTACCTGCTGGGTCTCTGGTATTGGTTGTTTCCCGAGGAGATGGAGGAGACAGTCTCTCATTCACTGACTCACATGCTGTTTATCTTTGGTCTCTTCAATGCCTGCCTGGACCCCATCACTTATGGACTGTTTACTATTCATCTTCATCAAGGTCTCAAGAGATGTCAGCAGACTTCATCTGCGCACGTTGAATTGGAAAACAACACGTGCCTCATGCAAATGACTTGTCAGTCGCCACAACAGCACGCTGCCTCAGGCGGTTACAACACACAGTCGGAGGGCTTAAAGGACCACAAGGCCAAAAACGCCTCTGGCTCTATTGTTCTGGTAAGCAAAATATGAAGGCTTGAAAAATGTATTTACATCTGCTTCTTTAAGTCAAGGAGAGTTAATGATTTTCTCTCAAATGACTGACAGCTAAAGAATATTCCTTTAGTGAAACACGTTTATGTGTGTGTCTGTTGTGCTGTGTGGTCAATGCTCTGCTTTATTTAGTGTATGTTCTTTCCTAATTATTGCAATCAATCACTGAGTTTACGTTTTGAAAACACAGAGCTGCACATGCACACTCAGGCATTAACATAATGTAAAAAAATCATTCAGACTTTATATTTTTAAAAGCAAATTAAAATGTTGTAGGTTTACATGTAACTGCAATCTAAGTACAAGAATAAGTACATCCAATAATTTAGGTCCTTTTTCAGAGTTTTCGGGCAACTGTTTGTGCATGCAAAAAATTATTATTGTGACCATATTATTATTTAACCCTAACCCTAATGTCTAGTGTTATGAGACAGCTCCCACACCACTTTCAAATGCTAAACCTCATGTGACTACCATCTTTTAGCACAAAGGACAGTTCAACATCAAGTACCGGGTTTAATGATTCTTCTCAATTGGGTTTTTCTTTATTGTCTTATAACCACTAAAATGCTGAATTAGCTAATCTTATTTTTCATTATAGAAAAAAGTAGCAGATGCTTTCAGTCACATCAATTTGTGGAGCTACTCATCAGAGTAGTTCATTAAAACCATTTTAAATTAACTGTAAACTTAACACTTTGCAAGAAATAATCAAAGCTGTATTATGTCACACCTAAAGTCTTACACGTGTTTATATCTTAGCCGTGACGTGTATACAATTACAGCAAATCAAACTGGGTGCAATTAAGTCTGATTTTACATGCAGAGTGAACAGAGCCTCCATTTTATGGAGTTGATATGAGCATTATTAAGAGGTAAAGTGCAATATAGATAGTTGTGATTGTATTTCATTTAAACTGTGAAATGTCACAATTGAAACATGCATCATTGTACTTGTATAGAATGTATCGGTGCAGGAATGTCAATGTGTTACTTACAATTTTATTTGTCTAAATTAAATGTTGTGTTTGCTGGATTGCACAAGAACTCCTGCAAATGGCAATGGTTTATGTGTTCCATTTCAGTATTTTAGAGCAGTATTGGTAGTAGTTTTAGTTGTGTAATTTTTTTTGGGAAAAAGAAAAAGAAAACAATTTATTTATAGGTTAATGTTGTGTTCTGTGCAAAGGTATTAGTAATTTGAGAGCAATTTTTGATTGTTCAAATGTATTATGTTGCTATAATCCTCCCCATGAAAGAAATGGAAAAAACTAAAAGCTTTTGTTTGCATGATGTTTATTATTCTCTGCATTGGTATCGTAAAGTCGTGTGTTGTGGGATTATTTATTGTATAAAAACAACTTTGTGACATTACATGACTGGAATCTTGAATGATTTATTGAGTATTGTTTTCAAGTATACACTAAAACATTTTTGCAGATTGATTCACTTCATATACAACCTTCGACACACTCACATTCTACTAAATGATAAATAAATGGCAATTTAAGATCAATCATGGGAAAAAACTGAGAAGAAATTTCACAGAAAATAGAGAATGTAGAGATGCTCGTGGGTGTTGTAGGGGGGCAGTCCATCACAGGACAACATACACACACACACAGACACCACTCACACTCACAATCACTCCTGCAGCCAAACTAAACAGTCATGTTTTTGGATTATGGTAGAAAGCAGGAGTGCCCGGAGAAAACCCTTGCAAGCATGGGGAGAACATGTAAATTTAATTCAGAAAGAACGCGTGTGTCCACCCCATAGTTTGAACCTAGGACCTTCTTGCTATGATGTGGATGTGCCAACAACTACTCCACCGTAAATCCGGGCTCTGCTTTTCGGTTTCAAAACATTCCAAGATCAATTTTAGGGTTTACCCATTTCAATATCTTTTCCCCTGATTTCCTCCTCTACTAACTAGCCTGCCCTGCTCACACTGTCAGTCTGCCTTGTCATGTCATGTCCTCCAAGCCATCCTCTGTTCTAGCTTGTCATGAACTCAGTGCCTAGATCCTGTATGTAAGTATGAAGATTCCAGCTTTTTGTATGGTCATGGACAATAAACTATCATTGTGAGCTTTGCGTCTGAGTCCTCTGCACCCCATGACAAAGACAATATTTCTGGACTATATTTACACAATAAACTAGTTTATAAAATTAGAAAACAATGTAAAGTTTTATTTTGAAATATTTTTTCATGAAAATAGAAACATATATGTGCTTGTTCAAATATAATACCCACGCTTTATTATTTAAATTCTCCAATTACAAAGGGTTTAATGACTGCACTGATGAAGCTTGCAGAGCTCAGTGCCTCCAAGAAGGTTTAGAACCATGGTTTCAGATGATTTACAAAAACGGCATGGTTACGCTTAGGGACCATTAATTGAAAAATGTTTTTATAACCAAAAACCTACGCTAATTAACCAATTACTAACCATTACCGTTAAGATTTCTACTTTATTATACTGTAGTTTTATGGTGTGGTGGCAGGTGTGGGGAATTGGGAACAGGACCTGTTCTTTGACATTGCACAATCATCAGTGTTGTGCTAGTTACTGAAAAAAAGTAACTAGTTACCGTCACTAGTTACTTCATTCACAAAGTAACTCAGTTACTATTTTGATTACTTACAACAAAAAGTAATGCGTTGCTGGAAAAAGTAACTTTTGAGTTACTTAGAATTAAAGAATGTATTATTTATTTTGGGTCACTTGTGTCCGTACAGCTTCATATTAGTGCTGTAATAATATAATAATTCACTGTTGATCAACTGCTATAAAACAACCATAAATGATGTGCATATAAAGCACAAAACAGCTACTCCAAAATTAAAACAGTCATTTTTCAGCCTTAGCACAGTAATGTAAAGTAAGCTGTGCATATTCCAGGTGCACATTCTGCTGTTGAAAATGCTAATGAAAATAAATGTGGACATTTTTTTCTCAGCTACACAATGCTAAACATATCAAGTAAATGAACTGCTGTTAGCAGTGGGGCGTCTTGGTGCGCGTTCTCCTGCCGTCTGCCCGGAAACTGGCTGCCGTTCGGTGTGGCGCCGCGCTACCTTTTGGCGGGGTGGGGCGGGTGTTGGCCTCCGTGGGGAGGGGGGGCTCTGCTGGTGGCACTTGGTGTGGGTTGGTGGGACCTGGCTGGGGGTGCTTGGGTTCGCGTGCTTGTCGGTTGGTGGGTGGCGGGATGGCCCTGCTTGGGCGGCTGATGGCGTCCTCTCTTGTCGGGGGGGGGTGGGGGCGGGGCCGCCTCCCTGTTGAGGGCGTTGTATCATGATGCCCTGCGGTCCTGTGCTGGCCATGGTGCGGGCGCGGGCTTCTCTCCTGCCCAGCCGCTCCCTGATGCGGCGGGGGGCACTTCGGGCTGGGCTGGCGTGCGGCGGGGGTCGCCACCCCCTGGACTGCTGGGGGGTGTGGCTGGTGCCGTGGTCTGGGGGGGGGGGCAGACAGGCCTCCTAAAATGAACACCTCACTTCACTCCCAGCTGGTCTGGCTCACTCACTTGGTGCACCACACACCCATACCCAACCCTTAGGGGGCTGGATGGTGGGGCTGATGGTGGACGGTGGGGTGCCTGTCCCACCTCAAATTGCCCTACCAATCCCTCCAATTTTAATCGCACCTCAACACACCACCCCCCGGAGGGTGCGACTACCACTTCCACCCTCCAGATCTATTTGCACTACATACACATATATACACAAAGGTTGGACGGGGAGCACCGCTCCCCTCCATCCCCTTTCTTTTAATTGCACCTCATACATTCACTAAACACACACATTCATACAGGGGATAGGGAAGTGCCTTTCCATTGGGGAATGGAAAGGCACCATAACAGGAAGGTGGGTAGGATCACTTATTTGGGCCTGTCGGGTGGGGCTAGGCCACCGTGTAGAATGCAAATACATCAGGATCGTGCGGTCGGGTAAGGTGGAGCGGTGGGTCTCGGGAGGTGTGGGGGGGTGCTGCTGGGGGCTCTCTTCGCGGGGTCTCTCCGGGCGGTGTCGGCCCGGCGGGGAGTGGGGGTGCCTCTTCCCTATGGGTGTGGCTTGGTCCTTGTCTCGTCTCCTGGTCACCTTGGGGGCTGTCCTTGGTGTGTGCGGGCCCGGGGCGGCCTGCCTCGCCGGTGTGGGGGGTGGGCGCGCTGGGGGGTGCTGGCGTCTGTAGCGGGCTGGGGCGGGGTTGCTTGGCGCTTCGAGATGATGCTGTTTGCCGGGGGGCGGCGCTCGCTGTTTCGGTGGTTGCGGTTGCCGTCGGCTGCCTGGTAGGTCTGTCCTGCTATCTGCGGATCGGTGGGTGGGTCCGGGGCGTCCTTTGTTGGGGACTGCTGTTCCGCACTGGGTGGGTGCCATTGGAGTGCCTCCTTCCTGCGGTGGCGGCCGCCGGTCGCTTGTTCGCCGGTGGGTGGCATTATTTTTGTCTCCAAATAATGCACCAGTGAAGCTAAGCTAACGCTGCGACTGTGACTGTTATCCAGGGACAGGTCAGCCAAACTATTGCACTGTATGTTGTTGTAAATATGCAGCCTATCGCTACTGCTGAGTCACTGCTTTTTTTTTTTTTTGTCTGCACATGCTGTCAAAGGTCAACACTACAAGAAGTGCAATCTTTTTTAGACAGCAATGCATTTTTTAATTTTTTTTGTTATTGCAATTAAATAAATTGCATTATTTTATTGCATAATTGTGACCATCACCAGCCCTCCCTAAGGAAGGGTAAGAAACACTTTATTAAAGGGAAAATATAAAAAGAGAGGGCAGTGTTACACCTAGGCGAGGGGGTGGAGCCGGCGCACTGCGCCACCGACCCCAACCCCCAACCCCAAGGCCCCCCACCGACATCCACCCCACTACCCCCACCCTCGCACCCAATTCCCCAAGGGGAGGGCCCTAAGAGCTCCCCGCCCGAGACCCCAGCAGAGGGGCCAAGGCCCACACCCAGCAGACAACCAGAGCCTCGACAAACGGGCAGCCGGCGGGCACCCGTCAGTGGGCCCAGAACCAGCAGGGACCGAACCCCAGGTCAAAAGGACCCGGAATAGAAGCAGCACTGGGAGCAGCATGCCCGAGGACAACGACCACACGCCCGGCCGCCCTGGGCAACGAGGGAACGCTGCACGCCGCACCGCCAGGCGCACCAACCCAGCGCCCCAGGTGACACCGCCAGCGCGATGCTTCCCAGTTATTGCTAAAGTCCCCCAGACAAAAAAAAAAAAGCATTGACTCAGCAGTAGCGATAGGCTGCATATTTACAACAACATACAGTGCAATAGTTTGGCTGACCTGTCCCTGGATAACAGTCACAGCGTTAGCTTAGCTTCACTGGTGCATTATTTGGAGACAAAAATAATACGAGTATTTCCACTGTGAGAAGCTTGTCCTGCTCTCGCATTGACTCGCCATGATTGGCGCACGTGATGTAAACACGCTGACAATGCTTCTCTTCTACTGTTTTACCGTGGTTGGCACGGCATCCCGCAAAAACATGTAGCGCCACTGTAAACAGGAAGAACACTGCAGCTAGCAAAGTAACGGACAAACACACTATATTGTAACGGTAACGGCGTTATTTACTACCCAACACTGACAATCACATATAAATAACAGTCACACAGACACAGATATTGTAGTTCTACTGCATAATTCCACTGCAATACACTTCTATTAAGTACAATAAGACAGTTTAATAATGCTGCAATCCTGCAGACACAAGGCCTGCGATCACAAACTGTGGAGACCATGAATGACCCATGCCAAAAAAAGTCCCGGATGGATATATTTTTGCAGTTGGAAAAACAAGCATAAACAATATCAGAATATTAGGATTATTTAAAGCACCAAGTAGAGGTGACAGCGGTCACTGCTCTGACTTAACATGGAAATGAGTGGTCGTCTAGAGTTTTTTTGTTTGATTTTTGGCTGTTTTTTTGAAGGTGGTGGGCGCTCGTTCGCCCACACATAGATTGTGCCCTGGGAAGTCACCCACATTGCCCATAGTTTAAACCATCCCTGGCTGTACCACATGTTTTGCAAATTACCTCAGGATTTTTTTGGGTGAAATTGTCCCATACAGAGCTTGGTTTTGCCCGCTTCATTGCTGCAAAGTGCAATCTGTTACACCTTTCCCTATGTGTTGCATGTACCAACATGCCCCCATGAGTTGATTGACACAAGTACCTAATTAAAAAAATGAAAATGAATGAAAAATGAACTGTATTAATCGGTTTTAAGCTGCAGCATGTAGAATTGTGAGAACAACTGCGCTCTCCCCTCCTCTACCGGTTTTGAAACCAATCGTCCCTTAACGGTATCCTCATGAACGCTCACAACTGTGGAGCTCTTAGCGACTTTTTTCTCAATCTGCAAAATGAATTGCATCTGTTTTCTCCACCTTGGGAAAGTTTCTCCTCGGTTTACATGTGATTTATATTGTATGTTCTTGCTTTCTCTCTGAAACCAATACGTGGGGCAGAACTCAAAGGGGACTCCCGTAAGTCCGGTCCACTCAAGTATGTTTGGGACTTTAGACTGCTGCTTCCCCATGGCCATCTTCCTTTTTCCGCTGGCTTTGCCATGATGTGTCTAACGCCACGATGGTGACTTCTCCTGCTGGAATGTCCGCCATTTTACTTTACTATAAAGGATGGGATTGCTCATCGACTTCAGTTGGGCAGCTAATAATAACAAACCCAAAACAGATCATTGAGAACTCTGTAAAAAAAAAATCTCAGATAGGCTGAAAGGATCACATCACACTCCTGGATTTCTAAACCTCATCTTTTGAGCCCAGAGAAGTTGTAAAAGTGCTCTTTCCTTTCAGAACACTTTGGATTACAATATGCTCAAATGTGATTTAGGATTTTTGACCAAATAAAGCCAAAAATACTTATTTACTGCAGCTATAACCTTCTGGGGTCCAGGGTTTAACTGGCCGTTTTTGAATAAATGTATTTCTATCTTTATATCACACCATCAAGACATCATCATAGACACTCAAAGCGCTTTATATTGATGTTCATTATAATTTCACTCCACACACAGTTGTGGTAAGCTACTATTGTAGCCAGAGCTGCCCTGGGGCAGACTGACATGCGTGAGGTTGCCATAGTGCACCATCGGTCCCTCCGACCACCACCAACACTCACTCACACACCACATTCTTTGCCCAAGGACACAATGACTTGGCTAGAGCGGAACCCCCAACCCTTTGGTTATTGGACAACCCTGCACTCTACCACTGAGCCAAGGTCAGGATGCCAACAGCAACAGGATTCGTCCACAGACAGAGAGTTATTGGATAAATAAAGAATAGAGAAGAAGGACAGCTGACTTGAGCTTTGTTATGGGATAGTCTGGCACTGAGAAAATCTCTGTGGAACTTTGTGAACTTGCCTGAGGAAAACATAACATTAGGGAAACGGAGCTCTGACATGAAGGGAGGAAGAAATATACATATGTAAGTATCTATATGGACATCTAAGAGCTCAGAATCATAAAGTGCATATACATCTACAATTTCAACACACACACACACACACACACACACACACACACACACACACACACACACACACACACACACACACACACACACACACACACACACACACACACACACACACACACGTACAGGCAGTGGCAGGCAGGTTTCCACATGCCTCTATGCATCCTGCCTTCTGATTTTTGTAGAGGTGCAGAAAGGACAGTGGAAGTGACCACTCGATTCAGGATTGATGCCACTGATGCTACAATTCTAGAGCTTCATTTTATAGTGGGCATTTTATAAGCATAACCCTGCGGCTCTTGCTTACACTTCCTGTTACAGTTGCATTAGGTGAGAGAAATTTCTCTACACTAAAACGTCTGATAACATCTGCGCTCATCTATGTCCCAAGATTGTCATCCCTGGCTGTCATTTTCATGGAATCTCTTGATACAGACTCCATAATTATAAAATTTGCAGAAGCCAAGGCTCGCAGAGTAAATTGGTATGAACGTGATAAGAAAGAAAAAAAGGCATGAGGAGGAAGAGAGTGGTGAACAGAGTAAGAGACATAGACCAAATGAGATGAAACACAGCACTCAAACACAATCATAAAGAACAACAGAAGAACACAAAAAGGAGGAGAGGAAAACAGTAGAGTAAAACAGTGCATGAGGCGGAAAATAAAATGAGGCATGAGGAAAAATGAAAGGAAGGGGCAGAGATGCAAAAGTGAGGAGGTAATCATTTAACAATATAAAAAAATAATAATTCCTAATCCTAATGTTTGACTACTATTTTTTGTTATCCTCTCTCACTTTATAATAAATTATAGAAGCACATCACTAACTTTCAGGTAGCAAAGGTAATACTTTTACATTTATTGGATCAAATAGTTGGCCCACAGTCATTTTGTTCACAGACCATATTGTTTATTTATTTTTTTTATATTACAGGTACTGTACATCTCATTATTCTCTCTCATTGACACAAACTCACCCACTCTCTCTTTCGCGCACACACACACACACACACACACACACACACACACACACACGCACACACACCACACACACACGCACACGCACACGCACACGCACACGCACACGCACACGCACACGCACACGCACACGCACACACAAGGCAAGGCAAGGCAAATTTATTTGTATAGCGCATTTCATACTCAAGGCAACTCAATGTGCTTTACATGATAAAACATTCAATTGTTTAAAATCAATAAGAACATTTAAAATCATCAGTAAAATCATCATGACATCAACAACATGACTAAAAATCTCTCTCTCAATCATATGCAGTAGAGAAAAAAAGTGCCTTTAACTTTAAAATGTTCACATGTGATGCTGACTTCAGCTCTGCTGACAGTTTGTTCCACTTATTTGCAGCATAACAACTAAAAGCAGCATCACCATGTTTACTGTGAGCTCTGGGCTCCACTATCTGACCTGTGTCCATAGATCTGAGAGACCTGCTGGGTTCATACCTGACTAACATGTCACTGATGTATTCTGGACCAAACCCATTCACAGATTTATACACCAGCAGCAGAACTTTAAAGTCTATTCTGAGGCTGACTGGGAGCCAGTGTAAAGACTTTAAAACTGGAGTAATGTGTTCTGACCTCTTTGTTCTGGTTAAGACCCGAGCTGCAGCGTTCTGAACCAGCTGTAGATGTTTGATGCTCTTTTTGGGGGATTCCTGTCAGAAGACCATTACAATAGTCCAGTCTGCTGGATATAAAAGCATGGACCAGTTTCTCCTGATCTTTCTGAGTCATTAAACCTTTCACTCTGGAGCTGTTCTTTAGGTGGTAGAAGGCTGTTTTTGTGATAAACACACACACACACACACACTTTTTTTTCTCTTTTTCAATCTTTGCTTCCCCTTAAATAGATTTACCTGCCTATCCACCATTCAGTCGGTACATTTTCTTTTTAATTATTTTTTTAAAGATAAGATGAGGCCCATATATGTTTGCCTTGCTCCCCCCAATTTGCTAGGTCCGCCCCTGATTGCAGTCATTATGGTTTTCTACTATTCTACAATTCCATTTAGCATATTAAATCCACAATTTTGAGGAGAATAGTCTCGCTAATAATTCAAAGCAATGCTGGGCTGGAAGCACTAGACGTCTTTCACAGGCAGAGTGTAGTGGGCGGGAGGGATCTGGATGAGAGAGTCCAGGTAGGCAAGAGCCGCTGTTGTCACTGTTTTGTGAGCCATAACAAGAGTTTTTAATTTGATTTGAGCATCCACTGATAACCAGTTGCCTCTGCAATCTACCAGAAGCCACACCTCTACTTTTCTGCATGCGCATCACGGAACATAACAAGATCACATCAGGTCACATTGATATAGGTCTATGGGTCAGGTAACAGCCAAAATCATATTTCCCTGTTTGCTGTTGTGATCAGCGGCCTTGTTTCTCTGCAAAGTTCTGCATTCACTTTGATTGTCTGAAAAACACAAAGTCGAAGCCTATTGACTGGGCGCAGTTGGCGATCATTTCATTTGTATAGCGGTCTATAGGACAAAGGAGGGACTTATATACATTAAAGGGCCCATATTAAGCTAAACTGACTTTTCTGTGCTTTAAACATAATAAAGTGCTCTTTGGGCTTCATACACATGCTCAAAGTGTTTTTTTCATTGATTCCCTCAATTGTTAGTTTGAGGGTGATTTGCTCCTTTCTTACTGCAGGGTAAGCCCAAACACTTCGCTACAATTTGATTTTGCGTTCCCACTTTGATGACGAATTTAATGCGACACTGAGCTGGAAAAGCCGCGCCTCTAGTAAGCTCTCTGCCGTGATTGACATGTAAACAGATATGACCACGAAGGTGAGCATTTCAGCGTCCTTTGCGCAGTGCTTTGTATGTATTTTTTACAGTTTATGTATGTAACAGCGAACGCTCCGCCCCCACACTCTGTCTGTGTTTATAAAGCAGGATGAGCTTGGCTACCATCCTCTGGCCCTACATCACCATGCGGGGAGGAGGTCAGTGTCTCGTCTATAGACACGCCCACTCATGAATATGCTTAAGTAGGCCACAAATCAGCCTGTTTGTGTAGAGTTGCTCAGAAAATGACTTTTTAGAGGGCTACAACTCTGGAAAACAGGCATGTTTTGGAGATGGGTGAAAAATAGCATGACATGGGACCTTTAATGTATATGAATAACCACTGGCAGTAGACCATAGTAAAAGACTAGTATTTTTATGATTTTCATAAGAATCATACATAAACATAGATTTCTCAGAAACTCCGGGGATCAGCTTTAAGTATTCTAGACTAAATAGCAGAAGTGAGACAAGCCTATAAATTTCAATTTGGGCGGGTTATGATTTCGCTTACAGAGCAGCAGGGTGACTTCAGGTTTGATTGTGGGCAGGATGGTCTACAGGATACTAGCAGGCCTTGATCGAGAGGACAGGTTGTAGGTTTTCAGTTCAGGAAAAGTGTGGAGACCTCATCCTCAGAGTAGTTGAAGAGTAAAGTGAAGCAGTAGTGGTAGGATGGGGTTGACTGAGCCCAGAGAATTGGTTGCTGATGGTAGCCACCTTCTCAGTGAAAACATGTCCGGAGTGAGTGGAGTGGATGGCTGAGCAGTAGGAGGAGAGAGTAGGGAGTTGAACACCATGAACAGTTTTCTTGTGTCAGAAGCAGTACAGATATTGATAAAATTATTTCTATGTGGGCTCATACCTGTCAAGTTTTGGATTTGAAAATAAGGGAAATTTTCTGGCGCCCACTACAAGCCATCCCAGCCCCCAAACCAAGCTCCAGTATCCCTTATATTTTAAGATAGGTGTACAGGAAATCTAAAATAGCCACTTATCAAGAACTTACTAAATACAATTATGTGATTAGAATCTGGTAGGTCAACCTTTATTAACATTGAAATGCTGTGAACATTCCTGGCTGGGTGATATGGACCAAAACTCATATCTCAATATATTTACTCAAAATGGTGATATAAATCTAGATAATTTTATCAAATAAAGTCTGACCAGAAAGACAATTCTGGGGTAAATTTGCTGGTGCAAAATGCCACACAGGGACATTTATTAACAAACAGCTGCACAGTGTACTCAGAAATCCATTTAACTGAGCTTCACATGATGTTCTGAGAATTAAAAGCAGCGACTCCTAAAACTAGTATTATGTTTCATATGATATATGAAATATTATAGTTTTCTATATCACCAAAATAGAAAACTTGATACATCTTGAATCTCGATATATCACCCAGCCCTAATTCCTAAATTATAAAACAGCCTAAATTAAAACATAAATGTGTATATGAAGCACATGTGTTTATTTCATATACTTACAGTTTATATACAAGTCAACACGTTGCAAATTTACTGTTAATTTCACATTGCTTGTCTTTAAGTTACACATTAATATTTTATTTCATTACATATTTTCTGATAATTTTTCATGATCACTCATGTGGTTCTCTGGTATTCACTAATGACTAATTAGACACATTTGTTGCAGACTTTACATCCTTTAACACTTTTTGAAAGGAGTTTATATTTGTGACGCTTGTGATTGGCTGATTTTTCATGGTGACGTACGTGGTTCCTTCCGCTGCGGTAGACGCTAAAAACTCAGTTATTAATCTAACAGAACGTGTAACTGTGTCACATCCTGCTGCTCTTTAGGAAGATAAACTCTGTCACATTTCACAACATATTACATGAGTTCTTTGTTTTTTTTGCAGGAATGTCTCCATTCATCATCTCTTTTCTGAGTTGTTTCCGGGTTTGTTGCCACCCAGGCCATTTCAGGAGGCAGTTCTTGCGAGGCTAGTGACGGCGTTCAGTTTAGTAAGGCATATTTTAATTATTATCACATTAAAATACGGGATATTTATGGGAAAATACTAATACAGAAGGATGGCGGGGAAGAGGATGAAAATACGGGAGTTTCCCGGCCAAAACGAGATACTTGACAGGTATGTGTGGGCCGCAGGCAGGAAGTGAAAGAAACATGTTTTTTGTTGGTACATTTCTTTTTGTTTTTTTTTGGTACATTTCTTAATGTGAAGATATTATGCATATATGTCTGTATTACTGTCATTATGTCAGATTTTCCTTTTTTCTGAGTCAGTCGTATATTAGTTGTATCTAAGCAACACGAAGGTTGTTAATTGTAGCTTTTTGTGATTCCTTGTTGGCCAATTCATCTTTTCCGAAGGCAGCAATAATCTACATTTGGATTTTCAGCATCTGAAACAGAGATGTATGAATAACATGGCTTTGACTCCATATGTCATGCAATATTATAGATTATTGGCATGTGGTTGTTGATATAGTGGAACTGTTGTGACGAATTCCATTAGAATAAAAACTATATTCATGCAATCAATGCTAAATCTCAGCATATGTAGTTGTGAATGCATTCCATATTACGCTTCAAGAAAGTAAAAGGATAGATCTAGCATAAATAAAGAAGTAGCAGATGTTCTATGTGGGTGGATTATTCACATACTGTATGTCAACAGTGATAATTACAGCCTTGTGGTTCTGCATTCTTTGCATGAGTCTTCGAAAGTCTATTATTCAAGCCTGTTTTGAGGTGATAGGAAACTGTATTTTAGTTATTTCTAGTGCAGTAATTATTGAAGTATTGCAGTATTTAATACATACTTTTTTCCCCATTGATGCCACAGCGTAATGCTACAGTCCACGTGGACTACATGAGGTTTTAAAGCTTTGTTTTTAAGAAAAACAAGATAATGAACAGTGGGAAAATTCAAATGGATTAGAAAATAAATACAAATTCCAGGGAGAAAATGCAAAAGACTGAAAGTTATGGGACTAATTATTCATGAATCTTTGACATTATGTGAATAAATGCTGACCAAAAAATAAAACAGGAGCTTGCCACTATTTGCACAGTGAAAATTACTTTTCAGCAAAATGAACACTTTAGCATAAGTGAATGTTTTTATGGGTAAGCTGGTGCTATGACGCATATGTACTATGAACCACATTTTGGGGCCTTTTTTTTCAAGTGAATGGATGGGAATTAGTCAATTTTCCAACAGTCAGCAGCAATTGATCCATACAGATAAGCATGCAACCACTTTTTTTATTTCATATTTTTTTTTGGGGGGGGAAACAGCTTTGGTTCAGGTTGCTTATTTGTTGAGGAGTAATCCCCATATAAGAGAACCTAAAGAAACTGCACTTCTCTGTTGCACACATTGACTAATATGTGATTCAAAGATGCTAGATTACTTTTATAGTTTGAATTACTTTAGAAAACAATTATTACTGGTTGCAGTATTTTTATTTATTTTTTTATTGTGCTGCCTCAAAGGGATTGTTGGGCCCAAAATTAAAATATACATACCGGTACTTTTTTCCAGGCATCAACCCAACTCATTGAAACGTTTTTGGTTTTGCTGATTCTGATTTCCATGCTATCTGCTGTTTCTCTTATTGGTCATTTAAAAAAAATACTTTAGAGAGTTTGAGTCCTGTGGTGTGAAACAAGTTGTCTGTATTTTTGGGGGCAACATATTTCATTTAGTAATTTCCTTTTGCACTTTATACAATAGCTTTATTTCAAATATGGATTGCTTTAAAAGTATTTTTCTTATGTTTTCCTGAGAAAATTTAACGTTTAACCTTGATCTACATCTGAATATCCAAAGCCTCACAAGTAGTAAAAACAGACACTGATGTGTAACTTGGAATCATTGGTTCACCAGTTATACATACATTTTTACCATTCAATTGTAGATAATACAATGCAAAGCATCTTATTTTGAATGGATTATTGTGTTTCCTTTTTTAAATAATATTTTTCTCTTTGTTGTTACAAGTTATATTAGTTAAACTGGGGTTAAAATAAAAATGTGCAGTTCTATATATTACCATTCTTAATTAAACATTGAACCATAATTCAAAAGAAATATTTTGGCAGTTTATTCAGTACTTACATAATGTTGAAAATAGTGGAAGTACATAAAAAAAAAAGTCTTCTTTTGCAAAAGTTTGTATGTTTCTTTGAAAATGTACAATAAAGATGTTCTCTTTCTAATCCCATGGATTTGATTTTTTATTATAGCATTTATCTTGGCATTATTAAAAATAAAAAAATGGGTTTATTTACAAATGGCACAATCTCCTTAATCTCTGTGTGTCATTGCATTATGACATGGTACGCAGGTAATATATATTATTCATCTAACTCTATTTAATTCTTTATCAAATCTCTGAGCTTAATGTAGAGGTTAATTGATTCATACACAACGTTTGACATATTCAGATTATGCTCGGAAATCAGGTCCACATAGATATTGAACACATCACTGTCACATGGAAAATCTTTGAATGTCCACTCATCAAGGCAAAGTTGCACTTTCTCCAGGTCCATGTGATGCAAAAAGTCTCTGCCTCCATACAGGGGAGGAACTGCATGCAAAATAGAGGGACTTCCATGGGGTGATCTGGAGTTATGGACTTGACGAACTCTGTGGTTGTTCCAATTCGTTACAACCTCATTTATTTCATCCTGAAATAAACAGTAGATGTATTATTATACACGAATAGTTAGGATAATGTGTGTATTTCCTGTGTGTTTTCATTATCACAATAACAAATGTAATAGTGCACCTAAGCTAGGTCCATGTAATGTATGTTATTCTTACATGTATTTTTTGAAGAAAACAAAACTGGATCAAAGATTTTTCCAAAAATGTGTCTGAGAAGTAGCCATCTTCTCTCAGTTTGTCAAACAGGTCCATCCAAAACAGGGCACACTCACTTCGCAGGATCAGCCACCATCTTTCAATCTGCTGGTTTCCAGTGCTTGGACCAAAGGTTACTGATTCATTCTCATCTTGATTCTCAGAAAAATGGAAAAAAGCGCTGCATTTGTGCCATGTGTCCATTTTCTGTTCCTAAGTCAAGCCTCAGACGGGCAGGGCACCCTCCAGCAGTTATCACGGTATCTATGAAGTAGCCAGCAATGACCTTTGGATCATTTTTTGTCTTGTAAGCTTCAAGCCATAGCACTTTTCTGGAAAATCCATCAATGCATCCACTGATTGCGAATCCAAATGGTAAGTTTGTCATAGCCATCGATATGCCAAACATAGTTTGGACCACGGCTGTGGTATACACGCCTTCGCAGCCTGTTCCTTGAACGCAGATCTACATCTTCGCTGTCCAATAATTTTAGCAATATTCAAACAGTTTCTGTCAGTCACAGTTCCGTTTAGCCAACATTTTGGTACATCTGTACCCATGGCACTGACCAAAAGTCTCCATTTGTTGTTCAATAAACTGAGCTACTTCAGCCACATCAGTTTTATCCTTTTGACGCCAGAGCCTCTTTTTGCTTAGTATCCTTTCAAGGGTGCGTTTACTCAGCAGAATTCCATGTGAATTTGCATGCAAACCAAGTATTTCATCATTTGTAAATGCCCATCTAAAGTAGTCTTCGATAGTCTTTTCAGCCATCTCTCACTGTCAGCTACTCACCACATGAACAAGCTGCTGTAAATGTGTTAAAGTATCTCATAATTTTGACTTTCTATCTCATAATTATGACTTTCTTTCTCATAATTATGACTTTCTATCTTATAATTATGACTTCCCTTGGGGATTTTTTTTTTTTAGTGGCGGAAACGGGCTTCCATAGAATGATTTCGCCAAGGAGGAGTCTGAGGTGTTAAAGCATGATTACACCCATCTGCAAAAAACTGTGAGCTATTTGCAGCCTAAAGTGTTCATCAGTGGAACCGATACCTCCAGTCCGCAAAGGAGATTTGAAATTCTCAAGGATTTACTCTTTGAATACATTTTTGTCTTAGGCTTGTGCTGCCCTTTCACTAAATTTTATAGAAAATGTTCCTATTTTTTGGGAACGTTGTCATCTTTTTAGAACAGATGGACTGTGTCTTAACAAGGCTGGAGTAAAATTCTTCACATCCAATTTGTTTTACTTCACCAGTCACACTGCTGTGGACAACATGTACCATCGGAGAACAAAACAACAAGGAAAGAACATGGAGTCGATGAGCTTCCAGCAAGAAATCAAAATCGCCAAAATGAAGAGGTCAACCCAACCCCCACATCTCAGGACCCACCTGCTTCACCTCAAAATTCACCTACTTCCACCTCATCCAGCTTCTCTCCTACCCCTGCCTTCTTGGATTTAACTGCCCATATGAACGAGCTGGTTCTGGCTGGCACAAGACTGACACCCCACCCTTTACCCCACCACGATCCCATCTTATCTCCTCTAAAGAACCAATCTGCACCACCCATCCCTCCTCGACGATACCAGGTCCAGGATCACTCTTCTCCTCAGGCCAGCTGTGTTCAAATTGACTCAGATCTTACATTCAGCAGTCAGATCAAATCTATCACAAAAACAGCCTTCTACCTTTACCTAAGAAGTGGAACAAACTGCCAGCAGAGCTGAAGTCAGCAGCCAATGTGAACATTTTTAAATCAAAGTTAAAGGCACTTTTTTTTCTCTACTGCGTATGATTGAGAGAGAGATTTTTGGTCATGTTGTTGATGTAATGTATTTGTTGATGATTTGAATTGATTTTACAGATGATTTTAAATGTTGTTATTGATTTTAAACAATTGCATGTTTTATCATGTAAAGCACATTGAGTTGCCTTGTGTATGAAATGCGCTATACAAATAAATTTGCCCTGCCTTGCCTAGAAGAGTGACAAAGTTTGACATATTTTAACCAGGGAATGGTCAGCACACAGCTGATCACAGCTAGCATGCTAACGTTAGTTTCTCTACTATGTTGGGTAATGATTTTATGATGTTAGAGCAGAGAACAATTTATCTATGAAGGAGATAACTCAGCTAACTAAAGAGATGGTGGTGTGTGTGTGTGTGTGTGTGCGCTCGCTCGCAGATGCTGTGTGTGTCGGCCCTCGTGTGTGCGGGTGAAAAGGTGTATTTAATTGTTTAAGTGTTTTTAACGTGATGTTTCACTACCTGCTATTGATTCCTTGGTTTGTATGATGTAATCAAAGCTTTATTTTGTATTTAGTAATATATCACAACATGTTATTATTGAGACCTGAACAGTAATTCTGATGACTGATTTTATATATATATATATATATATATTGCAGTTGTTGATCACATTGATTATTGCTCAATATTATTTCTTCTGCCTGTTGGACTGTTTATTGACCAAATATTTGTAAGCTTTAAACTAAAGAAATGCTTGAAAATGGCACACAGCGATTCCAGAGCTCATTGGTTTGTTTTCTGTGTGATTTGCTTCTTTTGATGAACATTAAAGTATCTCTTCAGGATGAATCAGAGTTCAGCTGCTCATCTCTCACAGTGTGAACATCACTCTAGTATTCAAACTAATAACTAATTATACAGAGGATGTTTTCAGAAATAATATTAAATACATACAATAGTTTCAAAGACAATGTTTTGACCTTGTAGATTATTGTTGTGTTTAAATTGAACTGTTCTAAAAAAAACCTTGTGTATGACTAGTCACTAGTCGATAAAGAAACATCAGTGTAGTCGACAAGGATAATAATGTCCCTAATCTCCATCTGCTTATCAATGTACAGATAGTCTACTGTCTACAGTTAGTGCTAGGCTACTGTCTACAGTTAGCGATAGGCTACTGTCTATTTCCTTACATGCAAAGTCATACATGATGTGGTAACATGGTTTATTGAAATGACGAGTAGATTTCATTACATTTAAAACAGACGATTAAGGCTGCAACAACGAATCAATAAAATCGATAAAAATCAATAGGGGAGTGGAAGAGAGGGATCTGAGAGTTGCGGACTGCACCTTTAATTGATTAAGTTATAGACCTAGAAAATGTTCCTTATATTCATTCACAGTTATATTTGCACTCACCAGAGCCTTACACCCTTTACTCCTAATCTTTCTCAAGCACTTATACATCTCACACACAGTCTCACTCGCTTCCTAGCACTTTATTATTTTTTCTCTCCACCATTCTTCCTCCAACCTCCTGAAGCACCTCTTCAACTGTTTCCTCGCCTCATTCACCACCATACCGCTGAGTATGAAGCATTTGAAGCTTCCAATCAAGCTAATGCTAAAGCTACCAGAGCAAAGAGCCTGTGGCCAGCTGCCACTCATGTAAAAGTGACTGCAATAAGTCTAAGAACAACTTACCTGTGCCTGTGCCTGCTGCAATGTGACTAGGAGAAAATGATGGCATTGGATATGAAGAAAAAGCTGCCACTAATGGAGCTAGGTGTACCTCCTTTCAGAAAAGAAAGGGACCGTGAACACAATCCTCAAAAATAGAAACATTTTGACATAGAACAGTGTTTCCCAAATGTTATTGTCCCATGTATTCCTTAGCTCATGTTATGTTTATCTATTTGTGTGCAGGCTCGTCTAAACTCTTTCCTGTGTCTCTTCCAACATGAACCTTGAATTTAGGCCTTTTTGTTCATTTATTTCTGATGTTTTGCTCATTTTAGACTTTGAACTTCACCTTTTGGTGTATTTTAAAGAGTTGTGCAACAAATTATGATTAATGTTTGTGTACCTCCTGAAAGGTGTTCAAGTAGTTCCTCTCACATGGATTAAAAACCATTAAGCTGAAAAAATACCATCTTAATGAAGACAATGTGGTGTATACAATTCTATACGTATTCTATACGTAGTTACAATTATATCGAATATTATTAATATTAATTCATATTTTTTTAGTTGATGTACTTGTAGTGCTACAAAAAATAACTTGAATTTGATAACACATGATTATGTCGGTCAACACATACTAATTGCTAAATTTCTTGCAATGACTTTCAAATAAGGAGTTTTTTCAAATCTGATCATTGGTGTGTTTGAGTCTATTTTTGAGTCTTGTCCTTTGGGTTTGTGACAAGAACAAGTTTATTATGAGACTATAACATCACACAGCCCCCCACATTCTCCAAATTGAGTGAAAATAGTCCAAATGTTATTTACTGCATTAGTGCTGCTTTTGCTAAAAAAAACAAAAAAAACAACAACTCAAAAACAGACTCAAACACACCAATGATCAGATTCGAAAAACTCTTTATTTGAACGTCTCTGTGAAGCAACAGGTGAAGGTTTCTATGGGAAGATCCAGGTGGAGGTCAGAAAGGCGAACTAAGGTTCAAAAACATGAAGTTGAGACACGAAAAAGGCACAAAGAACCCAGGATGTCTTGAAGCAGGGAACACTGACAGTCTATCATAAAAACCAAAGCAGCACAAACATGAATTTTTTCAGCACAAACCAGCACTAATGCTGCACTAATGATTGAGACTATTTCTCTTCAATTTGGACATTGTGGGGGGCTGAGTGACATCATCACCTTATAATAAACTTGTTATATCTTAAACACAAACAATAATTATTTCAGCATAAACTAGCACTAATGCAGCACAAATGATTCAGACCATTTTTGTTAAGTTTAGACAAAGTGGGGAAATTGCTTGAACCTAAAAGTTGCACCGTTGTTGCTGCACGGGTGCACGCAACGTCTGCCTCGCCTCGGGCACGCGCACACATTCACTCCTTTTCAGATATTATTTATTTAATATCTTAAAAACTAATGCCGTCATCACCTTATAATAAACTTGTTATATCGTAAAAACTAAAGGAGCACAAATGATAATTATTTCAGCACTAACGCAGCACTAACGATTGTGACCATTTGTGTTCCATTTAGACAAAGTGGGGGAGCTGCGTGAACATGCACTCCTTTTCAGATATTATTTATTTAATATCTTAAAAACTAAAGAAGCACAAACGATAATTCTTTCAGCATTAGCCAGCACTAATACAGCACAAACAGTTGAGACTATTTTTGTTTAATTTTGATGTTGTGGGGGGCACAAGTGACATCATCACTTTATAATAAACTTGTTATATCTTAAAAACGAACGCAGCACAAATGATAATTTTTTCATCACAAACCAGCACTAACGCTGCACAAACAGTTGAGACCGTGGGGTGGGGAGTCAGCTTCACTTAGGTATTGTAATGATGTGACTCGAGCCGTTATCACAGTTTTACAGGCTTTAATGGAGGTCATAGTAACACACCAAAAATAAACAATCAAACACACAAAGAACTGTCATACACTCACATTACCGTGGGAACAGAACTCCACTCTTACGCCCACCCTTTTCCTAGCCTCCCAGCCAATCAACACTCAGAACACATTTAAACAAAGACACACATTGGCAAAGAAAGCTGCACGTAACCATGATGCCTTCACAGGCATGGGAAATCTCAGCATTACTTAACCACTGAATACACACAAGTGGAACATAACCAGAACATAGAACCTAGTCCATTACAGTATGCAGACCAGATCGGGCTGCCCGTACCTGAAGCGCAGACCTGACTGAAGCACGCAATCATTTTTGTTTCTTGCGCCCCAGTAACAAGTGAGGAATGAAAATCAGCAAATAATATTCAGTGAATGTGAAAGCTTAACAACAAATTGCAACACAACGCCGTCAATATCCCGTTCCACTACAAGCAGAAATCACTTTAGAAATGATACCACAACAACATAGAAGTGTTTTGTGTTTATTAAAAAATGATATTAATGTAATAGAGATTAAAAAATACACTAACGGAAAATGAATTTGAACGGATGCGTGTTTTATTTGTTTAATGGATTGAGTTAGGGTGGGGTTAATCGTGACACCGGTGTCAGTTTACCTTCATACTGATGTTATAACCCTAACTCTAACCCTAATATAAACCAATAAACGAATAAGACACGTGTCCGTTCACTTTGAAAACAAAACTGAATTATTTTTTTTTTTGCAAAAATTAATTTTTCGGCAGTGCGCATGTGCACGCATGCACATATACAATCTCAGTACGATGTGAACTCAGACCATGACACCGGCCCGGCCCGACAGCTGAGCGGGAAAATGAAGACCGAGCCCGGCCCACTTCATGCACGGTGTGGGGAGCCAACCTATTCTGGAAGTATTACGGTACTCTGCCAGCCTGTGAGTAACAATAAACTGTTCTCACACTGTATATACGTAGGGTATCATTGACCTTCCTGTCTGTATCTTCAATCCCTGTTATTATAGTGGCTAGTATCTCTGCTTGTCTCGCAGAAGACTGGGATTCAATTCCCCAACAGGGAGATCCCATACTACAATTTGGGAACACTTAGTACTTCAAATATCATAGCATCATCATTTATCTTCCAAGTTACATTCCTTTCCATAGATAAACCTGGCAACCCTAAAAGTCTATTTTAAAGAATTAGATAAACTGGACCTTAGTCTGGTACATAATCATGACTTTCAGGCTTGAGTTTCCTTCCTATCCTGAAATGCGAAGAAAGGGTGTCTCAGTTGTATTCCCACAAAGACAAAAATCTTCCTGCTCAGAGGTACACATTCTATCTGTTCTAATAATGCTACAGATGGAGACTGTATACACTGGGGAAAATCAACTGAACATTTCTTAGAATTAATAACCACTCACCACTCTGCATCAGCCGGGAATCGGACCCTGATCTCTCGCATGGCAAGCGAGAATTCTACCATTGAACCACCAATGCTGTTGAGCCTCATATTACTGGCCATGATGGTGCCATATGTGGAAGGAACTCATGGACAGTGGAGATTGGTTCCAAGTGATTGTGTTCAAATTATGGAATTTACATTTCACACACACTATAATAATCTAATCCTTCCATCTATCTATCTATCTATTCTGAAAGGATTACAGCACTCTGCCAGCCCGTGAGCAACAATAAACTGTTCTCAGATTATACAGACGCAGGGTATTATTGGACTTCCTGTCTATATCTTCTGTCCCTGTTAGTATAGTCACGGTCAGTATATCTGCTTGTCACTCAGGAGACCTGTATTAAATTCCCAGACAGGGAGATCCCATACTAGAATTTGGCAACTCTCAGTACTTCAAATACTGTTGCATCAACCTTTATCGTACAAGTGACGTTCCTTGCCATAGACAAACCTAAACTTCTATTTGAAAGAATTAGATAAACTGGACCTTAGTCTGGTACATAATCATGACTTTCAGGCTTGAGTTTCATTCCTACCTGAAATGCAAAGAAAGGGTGTCTCAGTTGTATTCCCACAAATACAAAAATTTTCCTGCTGGGAGTTACACATTGTATTTGTTCAAATAACGCTACAGATGGAGACTGTTCACACTGGGGAAAATCAACTTAACATTTATTAGAAATAGTTGACATTCACCACTTTGCATCAGCCGGGAATCGGACCCGGATCTCTCACATGGGAAGCGAGAATTCTACCATTGAACCACCGATGCTGTTGAGGGCTATATTACTGGCCATGATGGTGCCATATGTGGAAGGAACTAATGGACAGTGGAGATTGGTTCCAAGTGATTGTGTTCAAATTATGGATTTTACATTTCACACACACTATAATAATCTAATCCTTCCATCTAGCTATCTATTTATTCTGAAAGTTTTACAGCACTCTGCCAGCCTGTGAGCAACAATAAACTGTTCTCACACTATACAGACGCAGGGTATTATTGGACTTCCTGTCTGTATCTTCTGTCCCTGTTAGTATAGTAACAGTCAGTATATCTGCTTGTCACTCAGGAGACCTGTATTAAAATCCCAAACAGGGAGATCCCATACTAGAATTTGGGAACTCTCAGTACTTCAAATACCGCTGCATCAACATTTATCGTCCAAGTGACGTTCCTTGCCACAGACAAACCTAAATGTCTATTTTAAACAATAAGATATACTGGACCTTAGTCTGGTACATGATCATGACTTTCAGGCTTGAGTTTCATTCCTGTCCTGAAACGCAAAGGGTGTCTCAGTTGTATTCCCACAAAGGCAAAAATGTTCCTGCTCAGAGGTACACATTCTATCTGTTCTAATAATGCTACAGATGGAGACTGTATACACTGGGGAAAATCAACTTAACATTTCTTAGAATTAATTAACACTCACCACTCTGCATCAGCCGGGAATCGGACCCGGATCTCTCGCATGGCAAGCGAGAATTCTACCATTGAACCACCGATGCTGCTGAGCCCTATATTACTGGCCATGATGGTGCCATATGTGGAAGGAAATAATGGACAGTGGAGATTGGTTCCAAGTGACTGTGTTCAAATTATGAATTTTACATTTCACACACACTATAAAAATCTAATCCTTCCATCTATCTATCTATCTATCTAGAAAGTATTACAGCACTCTGCCAGCTCGTGAGCAACAATAAACTGTTCTCAGACTATACAGACGCAGGGTATTATTGGACTTCCTGTCTATATCTTCTGTCCCTGTTAGTATAGTCACGGTCAGTATATCTGCTTGTCACTCAGGAGACCTGTATTATATTCCCAGACAGGGAGATCCCATACTAGAATTTGGGAACTCTCAGTACTTCAAATACCGCTGCATCAACATTTATCGTACAAGTGACGTTCCTTGCCATAGACAAACCTAAACTTCTATTTGAAAGAATTAGATAAACTGGACCCTTAGTCTGGTACATAATCATGACTTTCAGGCTTAAGTTTCATTCCTATCCTGAAATGCAAAGAAAGGGTGTCTCAGTTGTATTCCCACAAATGCAAAAATGTTCCTGCTCAGAGGTACACATTATATATGTTCTAATAATGCTACTGATGAAAACTGTATACACTTGGGAAAATCAACTTAACATTTCTTAGAATTAATTACCATAATTAGGATGCCCCCTGAAAGCCTCCCTAGTGAGGCGTTCACCACTCTGCATCAGCCGGGAATCGGACCCGGATCTCTCGCATGGCAAGCGAGAATTCTACCATTGAACCACCGATGCTATTGAGCGCTAGATTACTGGCCATGATGGTGCCATATGTGGAAGGAACTAATGGACAGTGGAGATTGGTTCCAAGTGATTGTGTTCAAATTATGGATTTTACATTTCACACACACTATAATAATCTAATCCTTCCATCTAGCTATTTATTTATTCTGAAAGTTTTACAGCACTCTGCCAGCCTGTGAGCAACAATAAACTGTTCTCACACTATACAGACGCAGGGTATTATTGGACTTCCTGTCTGTATCTTCTGTCCCTGTTAGTATAGTAACAGTCAGTATATCTGCTTGTCACTCAGGAGACCTGTATTAAATTCCCAAACAGGGAGATCCCATACTAGAATTTGGGAACTCTCAGTACTTCAAATACCGCTGCATCAACATTTATCGTCCAAGTGACGTTGCTTGCCACAGACAAACCTAAATGTCTATTTTAAAGAATTAGATATACTGGACCTTAGTCTGGTACATGATCATGACTTTCAGGCTTGAGTTTCATTCCTGTCCTGAAACGCAAAGGGTGTCTCAGTTGTAATCCCACAAAGACAAAAATGTTCCTGCTCAGAGGTACACATTCTATCTGTTCTAATAATGCTACAGATGGAGACTGTATACACTGGGGAAAATCAACTTAACATTTCTTAGAATTAATAACCACTCACCACTCTGCATCAGCCAGGAATCGGACCCGGATCTCTCGCATGGCAAGCGAGAATTCTACCATTGAACCACCGATGCTGTTGAGCCTCATCTTACTGGCCATGATGGTGCCATATGTGGAAGCAACTCATGGACAGTGGAGATTGGTTCCAAGTGATTGTGTTCAAATTATGGAATTTACATTTCACACACACTATAATAATCTAATCCTTCCATCTATCTATCCATCTATTCTCAAAGTAATACATCACTCTGCCAGCCCGTGAGCAACAATAAACTGTTCTCACACTATACAGACGCAGGGTATTATTGGACTTCCTGTCTGTATCTTCTGTCCCTGTTAGTATAGTAACAGTCAGTATATCTGCTTCTCACTCAGGAGACCTGTATTAAAATCCCAAACAGGGAGATCCCATACTAGAATTTGGGAACTCTCAGTACTTCAAATACCGCTGCATCAACATTTATCGTCCAAGTGACGTTCCTTGCCACAGACAAACCTAAATGTCTATTTTAAACAATAAGATATACTGGACCTTAGTCTGGTACATGATCATGACTTTCAGGCTTGAGTTTCATTCCTGCCCTGAAACGCAAAGGGTGTCTCAGTTGTATTCCCACAAATGCAAAAATGTTCCTGCTCAGAGGTACACATTATATCTGTTCTAATAATGCTACTGATGAAAACTGTATACACTGGGGAAAATCAACTTACCATTTCTTAGAATTAATTAACACTCACCACTCTGCATCAGCCAGGAATCGGACCCAGATCTCTCGCATGGCAAGCGAGAATTCTACCATTGAACCACCGATGCTGTTGTGCCCTTTACTACTGGCCATGATGGTGCCATATGTGGAAGGAAATAATGGACAGTGGAGATTGGTTCCAAGTGATTGTGTTCAAATTATGGATTTTACATTTCACACACACGATAAAAATCTAATCCTTCCATCTATCTATCTAGAAAGTATTACAGCACTCTGCCAGCCCGTGAGCAACAATAAACTGTTCTCAGACTATACAGACGCAGGGTATTATTGGACTTCCTGTCTATATCTTCTGTCCCTGTTAGTATAGTCACGGTCAGTATATCTGCTTGTCACTCAGGAGACCTGTATTATATTCCCAGACAGGGAGATCCCATACTAGAATTTGGGAACTCTCAGTACTTCAAATACTGCTGCATCAACATTTATCGTACAAGTGACGTTCCTTGCCATAGACAAACCTAAACTTCTATTTGAAAGAATTAGATAAACTGGACCTTAGTCTGGTACATAATCATGACTTTCAGGCTTGAGTTTCATTCCTATCCTGAAATGCAAAGAAAGGGTGTCTCGGTTGTATTCCCACAAATGCAAAAATGTTCCTGCTCAGAGGTACACATTATATCTGTTCTAATAATGCTACTGATGAAAACTGTATACACTTGGGAAAATCAACTTAACATTTCTTAGAATTAATTACCATAATTAGGATGCCCCCTGAAGACCTCCCTAGTGAGGCGTTCACCACTCTGCATCAGCCGGGAATCGGACCCGGATCTCTCGCATGGCAAGCGAGAATTCTACCATTGAACCACCGATGCTATTGAGCCCTAGATTACTGGCCATGATGGTGCCATATGTGGAAGGAACTAATGGACAGTGGAGATTGGTTCCAAGTGATTGTGTTCAAATTATGGATTTTACATTTCACACAAACTATAATAATCTAATCCTTCCATCTAGCTATTTATTTATTCTGAAAGTTTTACAGCACTCTGCCAGCCTGTGAGCAACAATAAACTGTTCTCACACTATACAGACGCAGGGTATTATTGGACTTCCTGTCTGTATCTTCTGTCCCTGTTAGTATAGTAACAGTCAGTATATCTGCTTGTCACTCAGGAGACCTGTATTAAATTCCCAAACAGGGAGATCCCATACTAGAATTTGGGAACTCTCAGTACTTCAAATACCGCTGCATCAACATTTATCGTCCAAGTGACGTTGCTTGCCACAGACAAACCTAAATGTCTATTTTAAAGAATTAGATATTCTGGACCTTAGTCTGGTACATGATCATGACTTTCAGGGTTGAGTTTCATTCCTGTCCTGAAACGCAAAGGGTGTCTCAGTTGTATTCCCACAAAGACAAAAATGTTCCTGCTCAGAGGTACACATTCTATCTGTTCTAATAATGCTACAGATGGAGACTGTATACACTGGGGAAAATCAACTTAACATTTCTTAGAATTAATAACCACTCACCACTCTGCATCAGCCGGGAATCGGACCCGGATCTCTCGCATGGCAAGCGAGAATTCTACCATTGAACCACCGATGCTGTTGAGCCTCATCTTACTGGCCATGATGGTGCCATATGTGGAAGGAACTCATGGACAGTGGAGATTGGTTCCAAGTGATTGTGTTCAAATTATGGAATTTACATTTCACACACACTATAATAATCTAATCCTTCCATCCATCTATCTATCTATTCTGAAAGTATTACATCACTCTGCCAGCCTGTGAGCAACAATAAACTGTTCTCAGATTATACAGACGCAGGGTATTATTGGACTTCCTGTCTATATCTTCTGTCCCTGTTAGTATAGTCACGGTCAGTATATCTGCTTGTCACTCAGGAGACCTGTATTAAATTCCCAAACAGGGAGATCCCATATTAGAATTTGGGAACTCTCAGTACTTCAAATACCGCTGCATCAACATTTATCGTACAAGTGACGTTGCTTGCCACAGACAAACCTAAATGTCTATTTTAAAGAATTAGATATACTGGACCTTAGTCTGGTACATAATCATGACTTTCAGGCTTGAGTTTCATTCCTACCTGAAATGCAAAGAAAGGGTGTCTCAGTTGTATTCCCACAAATACAAAAATTTTCCTGCTCGGAGTTACACATTGTATCTGTTCAAATAACACTACAGATGGAGACAGTTCACACTGCAGAAAATCAACTTCACATTTATTAGAAATAGTTGACATTCACCACTTTGCATCAGCCGGGAATCGGACTCAGATCTCTCACATGGGAAGCAAGAATTCTACCATTGAACCACCGATGCTGTTGAGGCCTATATTACTGGCCATGATGGTGCCATATGTGGAAGGAACTAATGGACAGTGGAGATTGGTTCCAAGTTATTGTGTTCAAATTATGGATTTTACATTTCACACACACTATAATAATGTAATCCTTCCATCTAGCTATCTATTTATTCTGAAAGTTTTACAGCACTCTGCCAGCCTGTGAGCAACAATAAACTGTTCTCACACAATACAGACGCAGGGTATTATTGGACTTCCTGTCTGTATCTTCTGTCCCTGTTAGTATAGTAACAGTCAGTATATCTGCTTGTCACTCAGGAGACCTGTATTAAATAACCAAACAGGGAGATCCCATACTAGAATTTGGGAACTCTCAGTACTTCAAATACCGCTGCATCAACATTTATCGTACAAGTGACGTTCCTTGCCATAGACAAACCTAAACTTCTATTTGAAAGAATTAGATAAACTGGACCTTAGTCTGGTACATAATCATGACTTTCAGGCTTGAGTTTCATTCCTATCCTGAAATGCAAAGAAAGGGTGTCTCGGTTGTATTCCCACAAATGCAAAAATGTTCCTGCTCAGAGGTACACATTATATCTGTTCTAATAATGCTACTGATGAAAACTGTATACACTTGGGAAAATCAACTTAACATTTCTTAGAATTAATTACCATAATTAGGATGCCCCCTGAACGCCTCCCTAGTGAGGCGTTCACCACTCTGCATCAGCCAGGAATCGGACCCGGATCTCTCGCATGGCAAGCGAGAATTCTACCATTGAACCACCGATGCTATTGAGCCCTAGATTACTGGCCATGATGGTGCCATATGTGGAAGGAACTAATGGACAGTGGAGATTGGTTCCAAGTGATTGTGTTCAAATTATGGATTTTACATTTCACACAAACTATAATAATCTAATCCTTCCATCTAGCTATTTATTTATTCTGAAAGTTTTACAGCACTCTGCCAGCCTGTGAGCAACAATAAACTGTTCTCACACTATACAGATGCAGGGTATTATTGGACTTCCTGTCTGTATCTTCTGTCCCTGTTAGTATAGTAACAGTCAGTATATCTGCTTGTCACTCAGGAGACCTGTATTAAATTCCCAAACAGGGAATACTAGAATTTGGGAACTCTCAGTACTTCAAATACCGCTGCATCAACATTTATCGTCCAAGTGACGTTGCTTGCCACAGACAAACCTAAATGTCTATTTTAAAGAATTAGATATACTGGACCTTAGTCTGGTACATGATCATGACTTTCAGGGTTGAGTTTCATTCCTGTCCTGAAACGCAAAGGGTGTCTCAGTTGTATTCCCACAAAGACAAAAATGTTCCTGCTCAGAGGTACACATTCTATCTGTTCTAATAATGCTACAGATGGAGACTGTATACACTTGATGGTATCAGTAATACTATTCTCAATGAAAGTGCACCACAAGACTTTATTTATTTCAATAAGTGTCGTACTTGCAGGAAAGGTGGTGGAGTTGCTGCCATCTTAAAATCAATATTTCAGTGCAAAGAAATAACATTTGGTGATTTTATCTCCTTTGAATATATGTCATTCTTACTGAAGGGTGATTCAAGAGTTCTGTTTTTAGTCGTTTATAGACCCCCAAAATATTCTGGAGAATTCATGGATGAGTTTGCTGAACTGCTGTCAGTTGTATGCACTGAATACAACTTTTTAATAATAACAGGTGACTTAAATATTCATGTAGACAATAACATGGACAATACTGCCAAAGAACTGTATGCTTTAATGGATACTTTTGGTCTTACACAACATGTGACTGGTCCGACACACACTCAAGGTCACACTTTGGATCTGGTTATCTCTAAAGGTGTTGATATCTCTGCTGTTGATGTAAGAGACTTAGCTCTATCTGATCATTTCTGTGTCTTTTTTGACCTAGAGACTATAACATCTGTTCCCCCTAGTTATGTGTGTTTAAAGAAAAGGTACATAAATGAGAACACAAGTGCACAGTTTATGGAAGCCATAGCAATGACACCAACATTGAGTGCTGAGACAGTTGATGATCTTCTGGATGAGTATAATAGAAACGTCTGTAATGTCATAGATGTGGTGGCTCCAATCAAAACTAAGAGAAAACCAAACACACAGAAAACACCTTGGAGGAGGACTGAGATAATGCAGAATTTGAAATCTGACTGTAGAAGAGCTGAGCGTAAATGGAGATCAACAAAACTCCAAATTCATCTAGAACTGTACAAAATAAGTCTGCGAAAATTCAATGATGGCTTGTTCAAAGCAAGGCAGCAATACTTTTCTGAAATTATTGCCAAAAATGTCAACAACTCTCGCACGTTGTTTTCTGTAATTGAAAAGCTCACAACCCCCCCAGATCAGATAGCCCCTGAATTACTGTCAGCTGGAAAATGCAATGAATTTGCTGTA
The DNA here is from genome assembly GCF_900634775.1 of Gouania willdenowi. Taxonomy (NCBI): domain Eukaryota; kingdom Metazoa; phylum Chordata; class Actinopteri; order Blenniiformes; family Gobiesocidae; genus Gouania; species Gouania willdenowi. The sequence goes on along the minus strand of NC_041049.1, from coordinate 29,602,423 downwards.
TATTTCAATGAAAAAATACAATCAATAAGGTCAAACATCAGAACAAACCAGCAAAATCACAAAAAGCTTGAACAGCTTCAACCACTGAGGGATGAGTCAACTACAATGTTAGAGTTTATTACAGTGAACCCAAAAACAATAGAGGAGACTGTTCAGCAGCTGAATCCATCAACGTGTTGCCTTGACACAATACCCTCAAACTTCTTTAAAACTGTTGTAAAGTCAATTGTCACTGATTTGTGTCAGATAATTAACTGCTCATTCCAATCAGGCACCGTACCAAAATCCCTGAAAGTAGCTGCTGTGAAACCGCTGTTAAAAAAGAGAACACTGGATGCCTCTATACTGGCTAACTATAGACCAATCAGCAACCTTCCATTCATGGCCAAGATCATTGAGAAGGTGGTCTTCAACCAACTGAGTCAATTCTTAACATTCAACAAAATATTTGATAAATTTCAGTCAGGTTTTCGTTCTCATCACAGCACTGAAACTGCTCTTATCAAAGTGATCAATGACATAAGGTTGAACACTGATTCAGGAAAAGTATCTGTTCTCATTCTGTTGGATCTAAGTGCTGCATTTGACACTGTAGATCATACAATTTTGTTGCACAGATTGCAAACATGGGTTGGACTAAATGGAAAAGTAATGCAATGGTTTAAGTCATACTTGGAGGAGCGAAGCTATTTTGTAAGCATTGGAAACTTTGAATCTGACAGATTACCAATGTCCTGTGGGGTTCCTCAGGGATCTGTTCTTGGACCCCTTCTGTTTAACCTTTACATGCTTCCTTTAGGACAAATTTTACAGAACTGTAAGGTTGATTATCAGAGCTATGCAGATGACACACAACTATATCTATCACTGAACCCAGATGACCATGGTCCCATTGAGGTGTTGTGTGACTGTTTAGAAAAAGTAAACTGCTGGATGAGTGAAAACTTCCTTCAACTAAACCATGACAAGACGGAGGTGATTGTCTTTGGTAACAAGGAAAAGAGGACTGCTGTCAGCAATTATCTTGAGTCTCGATCTTTAAAAACTAAAGACCAAGTCAAAAACCTTGGTGTTCTGATTGACTCAGATCTTACATTCAGCAGTCAGATCAAATCTATCACAAAAACAGCCTTCTACCACCTAAAGAACATCTCCAGAGTGAAAGGTTTAATGGCTCAGAAAGACCAGGAGAAACTGGTCCATGCTTTTATCTCCAGCAGACTGGACTATTGTAATGGTCTTCTGACAGGAATCCCCCAAAAGAGCATCAAACAGCTACAGCTGGTTCAGAACGCTGCAGCTCGGGTCTTAACCAGAACAAAGAGGTCAGAGCACATTACTCCAGTTTTAAAGTCTTTACACTGGCTCCCAGTCAGCCTCAGAATAGACTTTAAAGTTCTGCTGCTGGTGTATAAATCTGTGAATGGGTTTGGTCCAGAATACATCAGTGACATGTTAGTCAGGTATGAACCCAGCAGGTCTCTCAGATCTATGGACACAGATCAGATAGTGGAGCCCAGAGTTCACAGTAAACATGGTGATGCTGCTTTTAGTTGTTATGCTGCAAAGAAGTGGAACAAACTGCCAGCGGAGCTGAAGTCAGTATCTAATTTGAACATTTTTAAATCAAAGTTAAAGGCACTTTTTTTCTCTACTGCGTATGATTGAGAGAGAGATTTTTTGTCATGTTGTTGATGTAATGATGATTTTACTGATGATTTTAATTGATTTTACTGATGATTTTAAATGTTCTTATTGATTTAAATGTTCTTATTGATTTTAAACAATTGAATGTTTTATCATGTAAAGCACATTGAGTTGCCTTGAGTATGAAATGCGCTATATAAATAAATTTGCCTTGCCTTGGGGAAAATCAACTTAACATTTCTTAGAATAAATAACCACTCACCACTCTGCATCAGCCGGGAATCGGACCCGGATCTCTCGCATGGCAAGCGAGAATTCTACCATTGAACCACCGATGCTGTTGAGCCTCATCTTACTGGCCATGATGGTGCCATATGTGGAAGGAACTCATGGACAGTGGAGATTGGTTCCAAGTGATTGTGTTCAAATTATGGAATTTACATTTCACACACACTATAATAATCTAATCCTTCCATCCATCTATCTATCTATTCTGAAAGTATTACATCACTCTGCCAGCCTGTGAGCAACAATAAACTGTTCTCAGATTATACAGACGCAGGGTATTATTGGACTTCCTGTCTATATCTTCTGTCCCTGTTAGTATAGTCACGGTCAGTATATCTGCTTGTCACTCAGGAGACCTGTATTAAATTCCCAAACAGGGAGATCCCATACTAGAATTTGGGAACTCTCAGTACTTCAAATACCGCTGCATCAACATTTATCGTCCAAGTGACGTTGCTTGCCACAGACAAACCTAAATGTCTATTTTAAAGAATTAGATATACTGGACCTTAGTCTGGTACATAATCATGACTTTCAGGCTTGAGTTTCATTCCTACCTGAAATGCAAAGAAAGGGTGTCTCAGTTGTATTCCCACAAATACAAAAATTTTCCTGCTCGGAGTTACACATTGTATCTGTTCAAATAACACTACAGATGGAGACAGTTCACACTGCAGAAAATCAACTTCACATTTATTAGAAATAGTTGACATTCACCACTTTGCATCAGCCGGGAATCGGACTCAGATCTCTCACATGGGAAGCAAGAATTCTACCATGGAACCACCGATGCTGTTGAGGCCTATATTACTGGCCATGATGGTGCCATATGTGGAAGGAACTAATGGACAGTGGAGATTGGTTCCAAGTTATTGTGTTCAAATTATGGATTTTATATTTCACACACACTATAATAATGTAATCCTTCCATCTATCTATCTATTTATTCTGAAAGTTTTACAGCACTCTGCCAGCCTGTGAGCAACAATAAACTGTTCTCACACAATACAGACGCAGGGTATTATTGGACTTCCTGTCTGTATCTTCTGTCCCTGTTAGTATAGTAACAGTCAGTATATCTGCTTGTCACTCAGGAGACCTGTATTAAATAACCAAACAGGGAGATCCCATACTAGAATTTGGGAACTCTCAGTACTTCAAATACCGCTGCATCAACATTTATCATACAAGTGACGTTCCTTGCCATAGACAAACCTAAACTTCTATTTGAAAGAATTAGATAAACTGGACCTTAGTCTGGTACATAATCATGACTTTCAGGCTTGAGTTTCATTCCTATCCTGAAATGCAAAGAAAGGGTGTCTCGGTTGTATTCCCACAAATGCAAAAATGTTCCTGCTCAGAGGTACACATTATATCTGTTCTAATAATGCTACTGATGAAAACTGTATACACTTGGGAAAATCAACTTAACATTTCTTAGAATTAATTACCATAATTAGGATGCCCCCTGAACGCCTCCCTAGTGAGGCGTTCACCACTCTGCATCAGCCAGGAATCGGACCCGGATCTCTCGCATGGCAAGCGAGAATTCTACCATTGAACCACCGATGCTATTGAGCCCTAGATTACTGGCCATGATGGTGCCATATGTGGAAGGAACTAATGGACAGTGGAGATTGGTTCCAAGTGATTGTGTTCAAATTATGGATTTTACATTTCACACACACTATAATAATGTAATCCTTCCATCTATCTATCTATTTATTCTGAAAGTTTTACAGCACTCTGCCAGCCTGTGAGCAACAATAAACTGTTCTCACACAATACAGACGCAGGGTATTATTGGACTTCCTGTCTGTATCTTCTGTCCCTGTTAGTATAGTAACAGTCAGTATATCTGCTTGTCACTCAGGAGACCTGTATTAAATAACCAAACAGGGAGATCCCATACTAGAATTTGGGAACTCTCAGTACTTCAAATACCGCTGCATCAACATTTATCATACAAGTGACGTTCCTTGCCATAGACAAACCTAAACTTCTATTTGAAAGAATTAGATAAACTGGACCTTAGTCTGGTACATAATCATGACTTTCAGGCTTGAGTTTCATTCCTATCCTGAAATGCAAAGAAAGGGTGTCTCGGTTGTATTCCCACAAATGCAAAAATGTTCCTGCTCAGAGGTACACATTATATCTGTTCTAATAATGCTACTGATGAAAACTGTATACACTTGGGAAAATCAAATTAACATTTCTTAGAATTAATTACCATAATTAGGATGCCCCCTGAACGCCTCCCTAGTGAGGCGTTCACCACTCTGCATCAGCCAGGAATCGGACCCGGATCTCTCGCATGGCAAGCGAGAATTCTACCATTGAACCACCGATGCTATTGAGCCCTAGATTACTGGCCATGATGGTGCCATATGTGGAAGGAACTAATGGACAGTGGAGATTGGTTCCAAGTGATTGTGTTCAAATTATGGATTTTACATTTCACACACACTATAATAATCTAATCCTTCCATCTAGCTATCTATTTATTCTGAAAGTTTTACAGCACTCTGCCAGCCTGTGAGCAACAATAAACTGTTCTCACACTATACAGACGCAGGGTATTATTGGACTTCCTGTCTGTATCTTCTGTCTCTGTTAGTATAGTAACAGTCAGTATATCTGCTTGTCACTCAGGAGACCTGTATTAAATTCCCAAACAGGGAGATCCCATACCAGAATTTGGGAACTCTCAGTACTTCAAATACCGCTGCATCAACATTTATCGTCCAAGTGACGTTGCTTGCCAAAGACAAACCTCAATGTCTATTTTAAAGAATTAGATATACTGGACCTTAGTCTGGTACATGATCATGACTTTCATTCCTGTCCTGAAACGCAAAGGGTGTCTCAGTTGTATTCCCACAAAGGCAAAAATGTTCCTGCTCAGAGGTACACATTCTATCTGTTCTAATAATGCTACAGATGGAGACAGTATACACTGGGGAAAATCAACTTAACATTTCTTAGATTTAATTAACACTCACCACTCTGCATCAGCCGGGAATCGAACCCGGATCTCTTGCATGGCAAGCAAGAATTCTACCATTGAACCACCGATGCTGCTGAGCCCTATATTACTGGCCATGATGGTGCCATATGTGGAAGGAACTAATGGACAGTGGAGATTGGTTCCAAGTGATTGTGTTCAAATTATGGAATTTACATTTCACACACACTATAATAATCTAATCCTTCCATCTATCTATCTATCTATTCTGAAAGTATTACAGCACTCTGCCAGCTCGTGAGCAACAATAAACTGTTCTCAGATTATACAGACGCAGGGTATTATTGGACTTCCTGTCGTTATCTTCTGTCCCTGTTAGTATAGTCACGGTCAGTATATCTGCTTGTCACTCAGGAGACCTGTATTAAATTCCCAGACAGGGAGATCCCATACAAGAATTTGGGAACTCTCAGTACTTCAAATACCGTTGCATCAACCTTTATCGTACAAGTGACGTTCCTTGCCATAGACAAACCTAAACTTCTATTTGAAAGAATTAGATAAACTGGACCTTAGTCTGGTACATGATCATGCCTTTCAGGCTTGAGTTTCATTCCTGTCCTGAAACGCAAAGGGTGTCTCAGTTGTATTCCCACAAATGAAAAAATCTTCCTGCTCAGAGGTACACATTGTATCTGTTCTAATAATGCTACAGATGGAGACTGTACACACTGGGGAAAATCAACTTAACAATTATTAGAAATAGTTAGCATTCACCACTCTGCATCAGCCGGGAATCGGACCCGGATCTCTCACATGGCAAGCGAGAATTCTACCATTGAACCACCGATGCTTTTGAGCCCTATATTACTGGCCATGATGGTGCCATATGTGGAAGGATCTCTCGCGCGGCCGCCGAGGATTGTTTAGCTAAACAGCCCTAAACCGTTTCCATTCATTCTCTATGGTAGTGCTGAACCACTACGAATGTAATGCGCCTTCTGGCCACTAACGCTCTGCGGCACTGTAACAGCTTCACTCAGCCCCCTCAAATGCGCCTTCCCGCCACTGATCATTTTTTGGCGCTGTAACAGCTTCTTTCAGTGTCGGGCTGGCGAAGAAATCGAGCAAACAAAGGTCTTTTTCCAACAAAAGTAAGTGACTTTTTGACTAAGGACTAGATAAATAATGGACAGACATGTACGTTGTCCCGGGGAATCTTGGAGCTTTGTATGTTGAATGACATCGAACTTTTTCGGCGTTTCACTTAGCGGTGTCATGTACTAAATGGTGCGTCCCGTACTTAGCCAAAACGCTGTTTTTTCCGTATTTGAATAAATGACCACAACACTAGACATGTCCGTCAGCCAGTCACACACAAAAACGCAGGAAATGCCACGGCAACATCGTCCTGGTGGGGTCTACTTGGACCACCGCTTGTGTGGTGGGTCCTGTGTACCTGGCTGTGTGGTGCTTTCAGAGAGTTTTTAGTGTCACACGGTGGTCTGTCTGAATATTTAAATAAATAAATACATGGATATTTGATATTATATATATTCCCTAGGTTAAAAATGTTTGTAGAGATTTCTGTATATTCTAGTGGCAACCTGTGACTCTTTTGCAATGGTTCCCTATAGCTATAAGAACATATTAAAATAATGAATTTTTATTTCTTACAGGGGGTGTTAATAATAAATGACTGACACCAAATAAAATCATGATAAAACAATTTGTCAACCTAAAAATAATAACTCTCATCAACTATAAACTTTCCTTACACCCGTGGTTACCCTTACATTTTAAATCCCTGGTAAGTTAACTAAACCAACAAAAAGACTATTCTGGAGGAAAATAGAGATTTTATTTGTGTGGGGAAATTAATTGCCAACATGCCGGGTTAATATGCATGCTTGATATGTTGCAAGAAATTAGCAATTAGTATGTGTTGACCGACATGATCATGTGTTATCAAATTCAAATGGTTTTTTGTAGCACTACAAATGCATCAACCATTTAAAAAAAAATATTATTAATATTATTATTCGACATAATTGTAACTAGAATTTTTTACACTATAGTGTCTTGATTCAGATTATATTTTTTTGAGCATGTTATGCCATTGTTTTTTTATTTCCATGCCACACTTGCACATATGTAATAGAATATTTGGAATAATATATGATCTTTTTGTTTCAATCAGCATAATATTATGCATTTTTCTCAGTTCAATTTCACTTCCATGACCAAACTCTTACGTTAATGTTACACACAATTTTTTTTAATTAATTAATTTTTTTTAAATCTTTCACGTCTTTCTATGCAAAGTTTTTCTCAATTCAATTCAATTTTGTTGTCATTAATACAATGTGCTGTGATGTATCTACACCAAAACGGTGCAGGGGGTGGGGGTCATATAGGGACTTTCATGGCATAAAAGAAATACAAATAAAACACAAGAATGTCAACATTTTTACAAACTTGCATTCAATGAAGCAACATTAGTGTTTGATTACAGCTGTGCAAATGGCCAGTGATGTAAGAACTATTCAGCTCCTTTACTACAGTGAAAGTACTAATACCACACTGTGAAAACACTCTGTTATAAGTAAAAGTCCTGCATTACAAATGTTACCTACGTAAAAGTGAGTACAATAAGGAAAATGTGTAAAAGTAAAAGTACTCCATGCAGAAAAATCCTCAAATTTGAGAAGCTGAAAAATGACTGAAAAGATCAAAATAATTGACTTAATTAATTTTCTGTCCATCAACAAATTGATTAATTATATAATCATGCCTTCTGTACTTGTATATATATTCTTGGATAATTGAATTTATAATTACCAAAAAAAATAAATAAAAAAAATAAAAAATAATAATAATAATAATTTTCTATAAAAACTTTTCATATGTTTTGTGTTAAAGAAAATCTTAATGTGTAAAGTAATTGATACCTAAATCTGTACGATATTTCCCTCGGCATGAAAACAAAAGATTCGAAGGCTCAAGGAGCCTGCTTATTTGATAACCGAGGGAGCTCCTGCAACCGAAAAGTATGTAACGGTGAAGAAGACGTACATGTTTAATATATACATCTAACACTGTTTTTTTCTTCATATGTCACAGGCCAGCATGCAAAAAGGTTTCAGTTTTTTTCCTGGGAGGATCCAAGTTGTTTTCCGCAAGGGACCACAAGGGTACCTCCGTCAGGATCCAACTAATGCAGCTAAGCTGCTTAAGGACAACCCTTCTCTGCAGGACAAGTCTGCGCCTCTGGCTGACAACGTAGTCCAACAAAATGCCCTGACTGTGGTACATCAGAGAGGAGGGGATGCTTCAGACAGGACAGAGGTGCTGGGGGATTACATCCTCCAGTTTGGCAAATATAAGGAGCTATCCTTCCAGTGGCTTTTGGAGAATGATGTAGGCTACACCATCTACCTCCTCAAGTACAGAGAGAAAGAGAAGGCTGCAGGAGTGTCTATGACTGAAGGGCACAGCAAGGCCAGCTTGTTGTCCTTCGTGGATTATGCCCACAGCTTTGACCAAATCAAATCTCTTCTACGTTATGAGTCGGAAAAGACCACAGCTTGAGCAGCCTCAGAGGATGACCAGCTGGTTGGCTGTCGTGCCAAGAGCACCTGGCGGGAAGTGTGGGACAGCCGGGCTGATGGCTTTGCAGCCTTCATCATGAGGAAGAAGTGTTTTTCAGGGACTCAGATGTACAAATTGCAGCAGTACCTGAGAAAGATGGAGTCGGCCTCTGTCTCCTCTCCACCAGTTCTTGCCTCAGGTGCACATGATGACGCCATGAGTAGGTTTTTTCAGTATGGACAAAATGCGTTTTTTGTACTTGTATTCATTTATCATGGCATTTTATACAGCAATGTAATTCTTTCTGTCTGATGCCGATGAGGAGCTTCTCCAAGGAGGGCCCGCACTGGACCTATCAAGACGGGTGGGCGAGTGTTCGTCTTGGACCACAAACGCTGGACTTCACCAATGAAGAAAGCTATCGACGACCTCATAGATTAGTATCACGGACAGAAAGACATGTTGAAGCTTGTGGATCTAGACTACGCAGCTATGGTGCATTGGTCTGCCACAGATCAAAACAGTCTGCTCCACCCCACAACCAAATACCATGTAACACAGTACATAAAACACCTGGCTAAACATGTGAACACAAGTTCATCACTGGACACCAGTCCAGAAAAAATGATGGCGACACAAAAACTGTGGCAGAGTTTAACTGAGGGAAGTGAGACTGTCCATGTCCCGGTTGTAGAACTGCCCCCAGCAATTGTGAATCCAGCAGATCCGGTGTCACAGCCAGCACCCAAAAAGCAGGACCAGCAACAACAGCAGCAGCAACAAAAACCAAGACAGACAAAAAAATGTCTCTCGTGTGGGCAGCCAAAATCTCGCTACTAAAATGACGGATCATCAGTTCATCACTTTTATCAAAAAGGGCCCATTAGATACTTCTATTGCTCCACAAAGGTGTTTAAAGCCTATTGTGCAGAGGGCCTGGCAAACCCTATAATGACCTTTGAAGAGTTTGCACAGACTGATTTCTTTCAGCATGAACTTCAACTAACAAAGTGCAGAGTGGAGGACAAAGCTGAGAAGAAGAGGAAACTTCCGGACCCTCAACCTCAGGGAAGAATGTGTCGATTCTGTCGCACAGAGCTAAGGCAGGGCCCAAACAGCCAACATTTACACACAGGGTTTCCAGGAGTGGCAGGAAAATACATTTACAGTCCACCTAAAGTCCTCGCCTTATATAAAGACAGAGGCATGACGAAGGAAATGACATGGAGGGAATTTCAAGCCTCATCATTTTATGACATGGAAAAGGAGAGGTGGGCAGCAGAGGGAAAGAAGTAGCAATGTTGACATTTTATGCATACACTTCATACAGTTCATATTTTAATCATCCACTATTCTCATATTGCACCATTCTGTTTCTCCATCCATTCTTTTCAATAACATACACATTTCAATCAGTCATTGTTTTGTTTTGTTCAAGATGGTGTTCAGCATTTACCCCCAGACATTGAATGTTTTTCACCCAAGATGCCGGATCATATTCAAAACTCAAACAATGGTACAATTGGTGCATGATAGTAATGCAGGCGTAGTGTCAGGTGTGTAAATTGTGTAATTTAATTGATTTTATCGTTATTTCCTTGTGTGTGTGTGTGTGTGTGTGTGTATATATATATATAATTTATATTGTTTTTTTGAGGATCTGTATATTAAAACTGATTGTTATTACTCACTATAAACTTATTTTTATACTTGCTTGTTTTTACTCCCTCTTGTTTACTCAGTATTCTTGTTTGCCTCATGTTACCGCAACTTCTGCCCAGTCCCATTGCTTTGCAGCAGCTATAATTTCCACAGTTATCCTGTTCTTGTACACTGGGGAAAAACAACTTAACATTTCTTAGAATTAATTAACACTCACCACTCTGTATCAGCCGGGAATCGACCCAGATCTCTTGCATGGCAAGCGAGAATTCTACCATTGAACCACCGATGCTGTTGTGCCCTTTATTACTGGCCATGATGGTGCCATATGTAGAAGGAACTAATGGACAATGGAGATTGGTTCCAAGTGATTGTGTTCAAATGATGGATTTTACATTTCACACACACTATAAAAATCTAATCCTTCCATCTATCTATCTATCTATTCTGAAAGTATTACAGCACTCTGCCAGCCCGTGAGCAACAATAAACTGTTCTCAGATTATACAGACGCAGGGTATTATTGGACTTCCTGTCTATATCTTCTGTCCCTGTTAGTATAGTCACGGTCAGTATATCTGCTTGTCACTCAGGAGAACTGTATTAAATTCCCAGACAGGGAGATCCCATACTAGAATTTGGGAACTCTCAGTATTTCAAATACCGTTGCATCAACCTTTATCGTACAATTGACGTTCCTTGCCAGAGACAAACCTAAACTTCTATTTGAAAGAATTAGATAAACAGGACCTTAGTCTGGTACATAATCATGACTTTCAGGCTTGAGTTTCATTCCTACCTGAAATGCAAAGAAAGGGTGTCTCAGTTGTATTCCCACAAATACAAAAATTTTCCTGCTCAGAGTTACACATTGTATCTGTTCAAATAACACTACAGATGGAGACAGTTCACACTGCAGAAAATCAACTTCACATTTATTAGAAATAGTTGACATTCACCACTTTGCATCAGGTGGGAATTGGACCCGGATCTCTCACATGGGAAGCGAGAATTCTACCATTGGACCACCGATGCTGTTTAGGCCTATGTTACTGGCCATGATGGTGCCATATGTGGAAGGAACTAATGGACAGTGGAGATTGGTTCCAAGTGATTGTGTTCAAATTATGGAATTTACATTTCACACACACTATAATAATCTAATCCTTCCATCTATCTATCTATCTATTCTGAAAGTATTACAGCACTCTGCCAGCCCGTGAGCAACAATAAACTGTTCTCAGACTATACAGACGCAGGGTATTATTGGACTTCTTGTCTATATCTTCTGTCCCTGTTAGTATAGTCACGGTCAGTATATCTGCTTGTCACTCAGGAGACCTGTATTATATTCCCAGACAGGGAGATCCCATACTAGAATTTGGGAACTCTCAGTACTTCAAATACCGCTGCATCAACATTTATCGTACAAGTGACGTTCCTTGCCATAGACAAACCTAAACTTCTATTTTAAAGAATTAGATAAACTGGACCTTAGTCTGGTACATAATCATGACTTTCAGGCTTGAGTTTCATTCCTGTCCTGAAACGCAAAGGGTGTCTCAGTTGTATTCCCACAAAGGCAAAAATGTTCCTGCTCAGAGGTACACATTATATCTGTTCTAATAATGCTACAGATGGAGACTGTATACACTGGGGAAAATCAACTTAACATTTCTTAGAATTAATTAACACCCCCCCCTAGTGAGGCGTTCACCATTCTGCATCAGCCGGAAATCGGACCTAGATCTCTCGCATGGCAAGCGAGAATTCTACCATTGAACCACCGACGCTATTGAGCCCTTGATTACTGGCCATGATGGTGCCATATGTGGAAGGAACTAATGGACAGTGGAGATTGGTTCCAAGTGATTGTGTTCAAATTATGGATTTTACATTTCACACACACTATAAAAATCTAATCCTTCCATCTATCTATCTAGAAATGCAAAAATGTTCCTGCTCAGAGGTACACATTATATCTGTTCTAATAATGCTACTGATGAAAACTGTATACACTTGGGAAAATCAACTTAACATTTCTTAGAATTAATTACCATAATTAGGATGCCCCCTGAACGCCTCCCTAGTGAGGCGTTCACCATTCTGCATCAGCCGGAAATCGGACCTAGATCTCTCGCATGGCAAGCGAGAATTCTACCATTGAACCACCGATGCTATTGAGCCCTCGATTACTGGCCATGATGGTGCCATATGTGGAAGGAACTAATGGACAGTGGTGATTGGTTCCAAGTGATTGTGTTCAAATTATGGATTTTACATTTCACACACACTATAATAATCTTATCCTTCCATCTAGCTATCTATTTATTCTGAAAGTTTTACAGCACTCTGCCAGCCTGTGAGCAACAATAAACTGTTCTCACACTATACAGACGCAGGGTATTATTGGACTTCCTGTCTGTATCTTCTGTCCCTGTTAGTATAGTAACAGTCAGTATATCTGCTTGTCACTCAGGAGACCTGTATTAAATTCCCAAACAGGGAGATCCCATACTAGAATTTGGGAACTCTCAGTACTTCAAATACCGCTGCATCAACATTTATCGTACAAGTGACGTTCCTTGCCATAGACAAACCTAAACTTCTATTTGAAAGAATTAGATAAACTGGACCTTAGTCTGGTACATAATCATGACTTTCAGGCTTGAGTTTCATTCCTGTCCTGAAACGCAAAGGGTGTCTCAGTTGTATTCCCACAAAGGCAAAAATGTTCCTGCTCAGAGGTACACATTATATCTGTTCTAATAATGCTACAGATGGAGACTGTTCACACTGGGGAAAATCAACTTAACATTTCTTAGAATTAATTAACACTCAACACTCTGCATCAGCCGGGAATCGGACCCGGATCCCTCGCATGGCAAGCGAGAATTCTACCATTGAACCACCGATGCTGTTGAGCCCTTTATTACTGGCCATGATGGTGCCATATGTGGAAGGAACTAATGGACAGTGGAGATTGGTTCCAAGTGATTGTGTTCAAATTATGGAATTTACATTTCACACACACTATAATAATCTAATCCTTCCATCTATCTATCTATCTATTCTGAAAGTATTACAGCACTCTGCCAGCCTGTGAGCAACAATAAACTGTTCTCAGATTATACAGACGCAGGGTATTATTGGACTTCGTGTCTATATCTTATGTCCCTGTTAGTATAGTCACGGTCAGTATATCTGCTTGTCACTCAGGAGACCTGTATTAAATTCCCAAACAGGGAGATCCCATACTAGAATTTGGGAACTCTAAGTACTTCAAATACCGCTGCATCAACATTTATCGTCCAAGTGACGTTGCTTGCCATAGACAAACCTAAATGTCTATTTTATAGAATTAGATAAACTGGACTTTAGTCTGGTACATGATCATGACTTTCAGGCTTGAGTTTCATTCCTGTCCTGAAACGCAAAGGGTGTCTCAGTTGTATTCCCACAAAGGCAAAAATGTTCCTGCTCAGAGGTACACATTATATCTGTTCTAATAATGCTACAGATGGAGACTGTATACACTGGGGAAAATCAACTTAACATTTCTTAGAATTAATTAACACTCACCACTCTGCATCAGCCGGGAATCGGACCCGGATCTCTCGCATGGCAAGCGAGAATTCTACCATTGAACCACCGATGCTGTTGTGCCCTTTATCACTGGCCATGATGGTGCCATATGTGGAAGGAACTAATGGACAGTGGAGATTGGTTCCAAGTGATTGTGTTCAAATTATGGATTTTACATTTCACACACACTATAATAATCTAATCCTTCCATCTAGCTATCTATTTATTCTGAAAGTTTTACAGCACTCTGCCAGCCTGTGAGCAACAATAAACTGTTCTCACACTATACAGACGCAGGGTATTATTGGACTTCCTGTCTGTATCTTCTGTCCCTGTTAGTATAGTAACAGTCAGTATATCTGCTTGTCACTCAGGAGACCTGTATTAAATTCCCAAACAGGGAGATCCCATACTAGAATTTGGGAACTCTCAGTACTTCAAATACCGCTGCATCAACATTTATCGTCCAAGTGACGTTGCTTGCCATAGACAAACCTAAATCTCTATTTTAAAGAATTAGATAAACTGGACCTTAGTCTGGTACATAATCATGACTTTCAGGCTTGAGTTTCATTCCTGTCCTGAAACGCAAAGGGTGTCTCAGTTGTATTCCCACAAAGGCAAAAATGTTCCTGCTCAGAGGTACACATTATATCTGTTCTAATAATGCTACAGATGGAGACTGTATACACTGGGGAAAATCAACTTAACATTTCTTAGAATTAATTAACACTCAACACTCTGCATCAGCCGGGAATCGGACCCGGATCTCTCGCATGGCAAGCGAGAATTCTACCATTGAACCACCGATGCTGTTGAGCCCTTTATTACTGGCCATGATGGTGCCATATGTGGAAGGAACTAATGGACAGTGGAGATTGGTTCCAAGTGATTGTGTTCAAATTATGGAATTTACATTTCACACACACTATAATAATCTAATCCTTCCATCTATCTATCTATCTATTCTGAAAGTTTTACAGCACTCTGCCAGCCCGTGAGCAACAATAAACTGTTCTCACACTATACAGACGCAGGGTATTATTGGACTTCGTGTCTATATCTTATGTCCCTGTTAGTATAGTCACGGTCAGTATATCTGCTTGTCACTCAGGAGACCTGTATTAAATTCCCAAACAGGGAGATCCCATACTAGAATTTGGGAACTCTCAGTACTTCAAATACCGCTGCATCAACATTTATCGTCCAAGTGACGTTGCTTGCCATAGACAAACCTAAATCTCTATTTTAAAGAATTAGATATACTGGACCTTAGTCTGGTACATGATCATGACTTTCAGGCTTGAGTTTCATTCCTGTCCTGAAACGCAAAGGGTGTCTCAGTTGTATTCCCACAAAGGCAAAAATGTTCCTGCTCAGAGGTACACATTCTATCTGTTCTAATAATGCTACAGATGGAGACTGTATACACTGGGGAAAATCAACTTAACATTTCTTAGAATTAATTAACACTCAACACTCTGCATCAGCCGGGAATCGGACCCGGATCTCTCGCATGGCAAGCGAGAATTCTACCATTGAACCACCGATGCTGTTGAGCCTTTTATTACTGGCCATGATGGTGCCATATGTGGAAGGAACTAATGGACAGTGGAGATTGGTTCCAAGTGATTGTGTTCAAATTATGGATTTTACATTTCACACACACTATAATAATCTAATCCTTCCATCTATCTATCTATCTATTCTGAAAGTATTACAGCACTCTGCCAGCCTGTGAGCAACAATAAACTGTTCTCAGACTATACAGACGCAGGGTATTATTGGACTTCGTGTCTATATCTTATGTCCCTGTTAGTATAGTCACGGTCAGTATATCTGCTTGTCACTCAGGAGACCTGTATTAAATTCCCAAACAGGGAGATCCCATACTAGAATTTGGGAACTCTCAGTACTTCAAATACCGCTGCATCAACATTTATCGTACAAGTGACGTTCCTTGCCATAGACAAACCTAAACTTCTATTTGAAAGAATTAGATAAACTGGACCTTAGTCTGGTACATAATCATGACTTTCAGGCTTGAGTTTCATTCCTGTCCTGAAACGCAAAGGGTGTCTCAGTTGTATTCCCACAAAGGCAAAAATGTTCCTGCTCAGAGGTACACATTATATCTGTTCTAATAATGCTACAGATGGAGACTGTATACACTGGGGAAAATCAACTTAACATTTCTTAGAATTAATTAACACTCACCACTCTGCATCAGCCGGGAATCGGACCCGGATCTCTCGCATGGCAAGCGAGAATTCTACCATTGAACCACCGATGCTGTTGAACCCTATATTACTGGCCATGATGGTGCCATATGTGGAAGGAACTAATGGACAGTGGAGATTGGTTCCAAGTGATTGTGTTCAAATTATGGATTTACATTTCACACACACTATAATAATCTAATCCTTCCATCTATCTATCTATCTATTCTGAAAGTATTACAGCACTCTGCCAGCCCGTGAGCAACAATAAACTGTTCTCAGACTATACAGACGCAGGGTATTATTGGACTTCCTGTCTATATCTTCTGTCCCTGTTAGTATAGTCACGGTCAGTATATCTGCTTGTCACTCAGGAGACCTGTATTATATTCCCAGACAGGGAGATCCCATACTAGAATTTGGGAACTCTCAGTACTTCAAATACCGCTGCATCAACATTTATCGTACAAGTGACGTTCCTTGCCATAGACAAACCTAAACTTCTATTTGAAAGAATTAGATAAACTGGACCTTAGTCTGGTACATAATCATGACTTTCAGGCTTGAGTTTCATTCCTGTCCTGAAACGCAAAGGGTGTCTCAGTTGTATTCCCACAAAGGCAAAAATGTTCCTGCTCAGAGGTACACATTATATCTGTTCTAATAATGCTACTGATGAAAACTGTATACACTTGGGAAAATCAACTTAACATTTCTTAGAATTAATTACCATAATTAGGATGCCCCCTGAACGCCTCCCTAGTGAGGCGTTCACCATTCTGCATCAGCCGGAAATCGGACCTAGATCTCTCGCATGGCAAGCGAGAATTCTACCATTGAACCACCGATGCTATTGAGACCTCGATTACTGGCCATGATGGTGCCATATGTGGAAGGAACTAATGGACAGTGGAGATTGGTTCCAAGTGATTGTGTTCAAATTATGGATTTTACATTTCACACACACTATAATAATCTTATCCTTCCATCTAGCTATCTATTTATTCTGAAAGTTTTACAGCACTCTGCCAGCCTGTGAGCAACAATAAACTGTTCTCACACTATACAGACGCAGAGTATTATTGGACTTCCTGTCTGTATCTTCTGTCCCTGTTAGTATAGTAACAGTCAGTATATCTGCTTGTCACTCAGGAGACCTGTATTAAATTCCCAAACAGGGAGATCCCATACTAGAATTTGGGAACTCTCAGTACTTCAAATACCGCTGCATCAACATTTATCGTCCAAGTGACGTTGCTTGCCACAGACAAACCTAAATCTCTATTTTAAAGAATTAGATATACTGGACCTTAGTCTGGTACATGATCATGACTTTCAGGCTTGAGTTTCATTCCTGTCCTGAAACGCAAAGGGTGTCTCAGTTGTATTCCCACAAAGGCAAAAATGTTCCTGCTCAGAGGTACACATTCTATCTGTTCTAATAATGCTACAGATGGAGACTGTATACACTGGGGAAAATCAACTTAACATTTCTTAGAATTAATTAACACTCAACACTCTGCATCAGCCGGGAATCGGACCCGGATCTCTCGCATGGCAAGCGAGAATTCTACCATTGAACCACCGATGCTGTTGAGCCCTTTATTACTGGCCATGATGGTGCCATATGTGGAAGGAACTAATGGACAGTGGAGATTGGTTCCAAGTGATTGTGTTCAAATTATGGATTTTACATTTCACACACACTATAATAATCTAATCCTTCCATCTAGCTATCTATTTATTCTGAAAGTTTTACAGCACTCTGCCAGCCTGTGAGCAACAATAAACTGTTCTCACACTATACAGACGCAGGGTATTATTGGACTTCCTGTCTGTATCTTCTGTCCCTGTTAGTATAGTAACAGTCAGTATATCTGCTTGTCACTCAGGAGACCTGTATTAAATTCCCAAACAGGGAGATCCCATACTAGAATTTGGGAACTCTCAGTACTTCAAATACCGCTGCATCAACATTTATCGTCCAAGTGACGTTCCTTGCCATAGACAAACCTAAACTTCTATTTGAAAGAATTAGATAAACTGGACCTTAGTCTGGTACATAATCATGACTTTCAGGCTTGAGTTTCATTCCTGTCCTGAAACGCAAAGGGTGTCTCAGTTGTATTCCCACAAAGGCAAAAATGTTCCTGCTCAGAGGTACACATTCTATCTGTTCTAATAATGCTACAGATGGAGACTGTATACACTGGGGAAAATCAACTTAACATTTCTTAGAATTAATTAACACTCAACACTCTGCATCAGCCGGGAATCGGACCCGGACCTCTCGCATGGCAAGCGAGAATTCTACCATTGAACCACCGATGCTGTTGAGCCCTTTATTACTGGCCATGATGGTGCCATATGTGGAAGGAACTAATGGACAGTGGAGATTGGTTCCAAGTGATTGTGTTCAAATTATGGAATTTACATTTCACACACACTATAATAATCTAATCCTTCCATCTATCTATCTATCTATTCTGAAAGTATTACAGCACTCTGCCAGCCCGTGAGCAACAATAAACTGTTCTCAGACTATACAGACGCAGGGTATTATTGGACTTCCTGTCTATATCTTCTGTCCCTGTTAGTATAGTCACGGTCAGTATATCTGCTTGTCACTCAGGAGACCTGTATTAAATTCCCAGACAGGGAGATCCCATACTAGAATTTGGGAACTCTCAGTACTTCAAATACCGCTGCATCAACATTTATCGTCCAAGTGACGTTCCTTGCCATAGACAAACCTAAACTTCTATTTTAAAGAATTAGATAAACTGGACCTTAGTCTGGTACATAATCATGACTTTCAGGCTTGAGTTTCATTCCTGTCCTGAAACGCAAAGGGTGTCTCAGTTGTATTCCCACAAAGGCAAAAATGTTCCTGCTCAGAGGTACACATTATATCTGTTCTAATAATGCTACAGATGGAGACTGTATACACTGGGGAAA
Organism: Gouania willdenowi; assembly: GCF_900634775.1. Taxonomy (NCBI): domain Eukaryota; kingdom Metazoa; phylum Chordata; class Actinopteri; order Blenniiformes; family Gobiesocidae; genus Gouania; species Gouania willdenowi. Next base: position 29,583,502 of record NC_041049.1, on the reverse strand, counting down.
ATCAACTTAACATTTCTTAGAATTAATTAACACTCACCACTCTGCATCAGCCGGGAATCGGACCCGGATCTCTCGCATGGCAAGCGAGAATTCTACCATTGAACCACCGATGCTGTTGTGCCCTTTATTACTGGCCATGATGGTGCCATATGTGGAAGGAACTAATGGACAGTGGAGATTGGTTCCAAGTGATTGTGTTCAAATTATGGATTTTACATTTCACACACACTATAAAAATCTAATCCTTCCATCTATCTATCTAGAAAGTATTACAGCACTCTGCCAGCCCGTGAGCAACAATAAACTGTTCTCAGACTATACAGACGCAGGGTATTATTGGACTTCCTGTCTATATCTTCTGTCCCTGTTAGTATAGTCACGGTCAGTATATCTGCTTGTCACTCAGGAGACCTGTATTATATTCCCAGACAGGGAGATCCCATACTAGAATTTGGGAACTCTCAGTACTTCAAATACCGCTGCATCAACATTTATCGTAAAAGTGACGTTCCTTGCCATCGACAAACCTAAACTTTTATTTGAAAGAATTAGATAAACTGGACCTTAGTCTGGTACATAATCATGACTTTCAGGCTTGAGTTTCATTCCTGTCCTGAAATGCAAAGAAAGGGTGTCTCAGTTGTATTCCCACAAATGCAAAAATGTTCCTGCTCAGAGGTACACATTATATCTGTTCTAATAATGCTACTGATGAAAGCTGTATACACTTGGGAAAATCAACTTAACGTTTCTTAGAATTAATTACCATAATTAGGATGCCCCCTGAACGCCTCCCTAGTGAGGCATTCACCATTCTGCATCAGCCGGAAATCGGACCTAGATCTCTCGCATGGCAAGCGAGAATTCTACCATTGAACCACCGATGCTATTGAGACCTCGATTACTGGCCATGATGGTGCCATATGTGGAAGGAACTAATGGACAGTGGAGATTGGTACCAAGTGATTGTGTTCAAATTATGGATTTTACATTTCACACACACTATAATAATCTTATCCTTCCATCTAGCTATCTATTTATTCTGAAAGTTTTACAGCACTCTGCCAGCCTGTGAGCAACAATAAACTGTTCTCACACTATACAGACGCAGAGTATTATTGGACTTCCTGTCTGTATCTTCTGTCCCTGTTAGTATAGTAACAGTAAGTATATCTGCTTGTCACTCAGGAGACCTGTATTAAATTCCCAAACAGGGAGATCCCATACTAGAATTTGGGAACTCTCAGTACTTCAAATACCGCTGCATCAACATTTATCGTCCAAGTGACGTTGCTTGCCACAGACAAACCTAAATCTCTATTTTAAAGAATTAGATATACTGGACCTTAGTCTGGTACATGATCATGACTTTCAGGCTTGAGTTTCATTCCTGTCCTGAAACGCAAAGGGTGTCTCAGTTGTATTCCCACAAAGGCAAAAATGTTCCTGCTCAGAGGTACACATTATATCTGTTCTAATAATGCTACAGATGGAGACTGTATACACTGGGGAAAATCAACTTAACATTTCTTAGAATTAATTAACACTCAACACTCTGCATCAGCCGGGAATCGGACCCGGATCTCTCACATGGCAAGCAAGAATTCTTCCATTGAACCACCGATGCTATTGAGCCCTAGATTACTGGCCATGATGGTGCCATATGTGGAAGGAACTAATGGACAGTGGAGATTGGTTCCAAGTGATTGTGTTCAAATTATGGATTTTACATTTCACACACACTATAATAATCTAATCCTTCCATCTAGCTATCTATTTATTCTGAAAGTTTTACAGCACTCTGCCAGCCTGTGAGCAACAATAAACTGTTCTCACACTATACAGACGCAGGGTATTATTGGACTTCCTGTCTGTATCTTCTGTCCCTGTTAGTATAGTAACAGTCAGTATATCTGCTTGTCACTCAGGAGACCTGTATTAAATTCCCAAACAGGGAGATCCCATACTAGAATTTGGGAACTCTCAGTACTTCAAATACTGCTGCATCAACATTTATCCTCCAAGTGACGTTGCTTGCCATAGACAAACCTAAACGTCTATTGTAAAGAATTCGATAAACTGGACCTTCGTCTGGTACATGATCATGACTTTCAGGCTTGAGTTTCATTCCTGTCCTGAAACGCAAAGGGTGTCTCAGTTGTATTCCCACAAAGGCAAAAATGTTCCTGCTCAGAGGTACACATTATATCTGTTCTAATAATGCTACAGATGGAGACTTTATACACTGGGGAAAATCAACTTAACATTTCTTAGAATTAATTAACACTCACCACTCAGCATCAGCTGGGAATCGGACGAGGATCCCTCGCATGGCAAGCTAGAATTCTACCATTGAACCACCGATGTTGCTGAGCCCTATATTACTGGCCATGATGGTGCCATATGTGGAAGGAACTAATGGACAGTGGAGATTGGTTCCAAGTGATTGTGTTCAAATTATGGAATTTACATTTCACACACACTATAATAATCTAATCCTTCCATCTATCTATCTATTTATTCTGAAAGTTTTACAGCACTCTGCCAGCCTGTGAGCAACAATAAACTGTTCTCACACTATACAGACGCAGGGTATTATTGGACTTCCTGTCAGTATCTTCTGTCCCTGTTAGTATGGTGGTCACTATGTCTGCTTGTCACTCAGGAGACCTGTATTAAATTCCCAGACAGGGAGATCCCATACGAAAATTTGGGAACTCTCAGTACTTCAAATACCGCTGCATCAACATTTATCGTCCAAGTGACGTTGCTTGCCATAGACAAACCTAAACGTCTATTTTAAAGAATTCGATAAACTGGACCTTCGTCTGGTACATGATCATGACTTTCAGGCTTGAGTTTCATTCCTGTCCTGAAACGCAAAGGGTGTCTCAGTTGTATTCCCACAAAGGCAAAAATGTTCCTGCTCAGAGGTACACATTATATCTGTTGTAATAATGCTACAGATGGAGACTGTATACACTGGGGAAAATCAACTTCACATTTCTTAGAATTAATTAACACTCACCACTCTGCATTAGCCGGGAATCGGACCCGGATCTCTCGCATGGCAAGCGAGAATTCTACCATTGAACCACCGATGCTGTTGTGCCCTTTATTACTGGCCATGATGGTGCCATATGTGGAAGGAACTAATGGACAATGGAGATTGGTTCCAAGTGATTGTGTTCAAATTATGGATTTCACATTTCACACACACTATAAAAATCTAATCCTTCCATCTATCTATCTAGAAAGTATTACAGCACTCTGCCAGCCCGTGAGCAACAATAAACTGTTCTCAGACTATACAGACGCAGGGTATTATTGGACTTCCTGTCTATATCTTCTGTCCCTGTTAGTATAGTCACGGTCAGTATATCTGCTTGTCACCCAGGAGACCTGTATTATATTCCCAGACAGGGAGATCCCATACTAGAATTTGGGAACTCTCAGTACTTCAAATACCGCTCCATCAACATTTATCGTAAAAGTGACGTTCCTTGCCATCGACAAACCTAAACTTTTATTTGAAAGAATTAGATAAACTGGACCTTAGTCTGGTACATAATCATGACTTTCAGGCTTGAGTTTCATTCCTGTCCTGAAATGCAAAGAAAGGGTGTCTCAGTTGTATTCCCACAAATGCAAAAATGTTCCTGCTCAGAGGTACACATTATATCTGTTCTAATAATGCTACTGATGAAAGCTGTATACACTTGGGAAAATCAACTTAACGTTTCTTAGAATTAATTACCATAATTAGGATGCCCCCTGAACGCCTCCCTAGTGAGGCGTTCACCATTCTGCATCAGCCGGGAATCGGACCTAGATCTCTCGCATGGCAAGCGAGAATTCTACCATTGAACCACCGATGCTATTGCGCCCTAGATTACTGGCCATGATGGTGCCATATGTGGAAGGAACTAATGGACAGTGGAGATTGGTTCCAAGTGATTGTGTTCAAATTATGGATTTTACATTTCACACACACTATAATAATCTTATCCTTCCATCTAGCTATCTATTTATTCTGAAAGTTTTGCAGCACTCTGCCAGCCTGTGAGCAACAATAAACTGTTCTCACACTATACAGACGCAGGGTATTATTGGACTTCCTGTCTGTATCTTCTGTCCCTGTTAGTATAGTAACAGTCAGTATATCTGCTTGTCACTCAGGAGACCTGTATTAAATTCCCAAACAGGGAGATCCCATACTAGAATTTGGGAACTCTCAGTACTTCAAATACCGCTGCATCAACATTTATCGTCCAAGTGACGTTGCTTGCCACAGACAAACCTAAATCTCTATTTTAAAGAATTAGATATACTGGACCTTAGTCTGGTACATGATCATGACTTTCAGGCTTGAGTTTCATTCCTGTCCTGAAACGCAAAGGGTGTCTCAGTTGTATTCCCACAAAGGCAAAAATGTTCCTGCTCAGAGGTACACATTCTATCTGTTCTAATAATGCTACAGATGGAGACTGTATACACTGGGGAAAATCAACTTAACATTTCTTAGAATTAATTAACACTCAACACTCTGCATCAGCCGGGAATCGGACCCGGATCTCTCGCATGGCAAGCGAGAATTCTACCATTGAACCACCGTTGCTGTTGAGCCCTTTATTACTGGCCATGATGGTGCCATATGTGGAAGGAACTAATGGACAGTGGAGATTGGTTCCAAGTGATTGTGTTCAAATTATGGAATTTACATTTCACACACACTATAATAATCTAATCCTTCCATCTATCTATCTATCTATTCTGAAAGTATTACAGCACTCTGCCAGCCCGTGAGCAACAATAAACTGTTCTCAGATTATACAGACGCAGGGTATTATTGGACTTCGTGTCTATATCTTATGTCCCTGTTAGTATAGTCACGGTCAGTATATCTGCTTGTCACTCAGGAGACCTGTATTAAATTCCCAAACAGGGAGATCCCATACTAGAATTTGGGAACTCTCAGTACTTCAAATACCGCTGCATCAACATTTATCGTACAAGTGACGTTGCTTGCCACAGACAAACCTAAATGTCTATTTTAAAGAATTAGATATACTGGACCTTAGTCTGGTACATCATCATGACTTTCAGGCTTGAGTTTCATTCCTGTCCTGAAACGCAAAGGGTGTCTCAGTTGTATTCCCACAAAGGCAAAAATGTTCCTGCTCAGAGGTACACATTCTATCTGTTCTAATAATGCTACAGATGGAGACTGTATACACTGGGGAAAATGAACTTAACATTTCTTAGAATTAATTAACACTCACCACTCTGCATCAGCTGGGAATCGGACCCGGATCTCTCGCATGGCAAGCGAGAATTCTACCATTGAACCACCGATGTTGCTGAGCCCTATATTACTGGCCATGATGGTGCCATATGTGGAAGGAACTAATGGACAGTGGAGATTGGTTCCAAGTGATTGTGTTCAAATTATGGAATTTACATTTCACACACACTATAATAATCTAATCCTTCCATCTATCTATCTATTTATTCTGAAAGTTTTACAGCACTCTGCCAGCCTGTGAGCAACAATAAACTGTTCTCACACTATCTAGACGCAGGGTATTATTGGACTTCCTGTCTGTATCTTCTGTCCCTGTTAGTATAGTAACAGTCAGTATATCTGCTTGTCACTCAGGAGACCTGTATTAAATTCCCAAAGAGGGAGATCCCATACTAGAATTTGGGAACTCTCAGTACTTCAAATACCGCTGCCTCAACATTTATCGTCCAAGTGACGTTGCTTGCCATAGACAAACCTAAATGTCTATTTTTAGAATTAGATAAACTGGACCTTAGTCTGGTACATGATCATGACTTTCAGGCTTGAGTTTCATTCCTGTCCTGAAATGCAAAGGGTGTCTCAGTTGTATTCCCACAAAGGCAAAAATGTTCCTGCTCAGAGGTACACATTATATCTGTTCTAATAATGCTACAGATGGAGACTTTATACACTGGGGAAAATCAACTTAACATTTCTTAGAATTAATTAACACTCACCACTCTGCATCAGCCAGGAATCTGACCCGGATCTCTGGCTTGGCAAGCGAGAATTCTACCATTGAACCACCGATGCTGTTGTGCCCTTTATTACTGGCCATGATGGTGCCATATGTGGAAGGAACTAATGGACAGTGGAGATTGGTTCCAAGTGATTGTGTTCAAATTATGGATTTTACATTTCACACACACTATAAAAATCTAATCCTTCCATCTATCTATCTAGAAAGTATTACAGCACTCTGCCAGCCCGTGAGCAACAATAAACTGTTCTCAGACTATACAGACGCAGGGTATTATTGGACTTCCTGTCTATATCTTCTGTCCCTGTTAGTATAGTCCCGGTCAGTATATCTGCTTTTCACTCAGGAGACCTGTATTAAATTCCCAAACAGGGAGATCCCATACTAGAATTTGGGAACTCTCAGTACTTCAAATACCGCTCCATCAACATTTATCGTAAAAGTGACGTTCCTTGCCATCGACAAACCTAAACTTTTATTTGAAAGAATTAGATAAACTGGACCTTAGTCTGGTACATAATCATGACTTTCAGGCTTGAGTTTCATTCCTGTCCTGAAACGCAAAGGGTGTCTCAGTTGTATTCCCACAAATGCAAAAATATTCCTGGTATAAGGTACACATTATATTTGTTCTAATAATGCTACAGATGGAGACCGTACACATTGGGGAAAATCAACTTAATATTTATTAGAAATAGTTAACATTCACCACTCTGCATCAGTCGGGAATTGGACCCAGAGCTCTCACATGGCAAGCGAGAATTCTACCATTGAACCACCGATGCTGCTGAGCCCTATATTACTGGCCATGATGGTGCCATATGTGGAAGGAACTAATGGACAGTGGAGATTGGTTCCAAGTGATTGTGTTCAAATTATGGATTTTACATTTCACACACACTATTATAATCTAATCCTTCCATCTATCTATCTATCTATTTTCAAAGTATTACAGCACTCTGCCAGCCCATGAGCAACATTAAACTGTTCTAATGCACCTTCTGGCCACTAACGCTCTGTGGCGTTGTAACAGCTTCATTCAGACTGTCCAACAAAGGCAAGTGACTTTTTGACACATCATGGTTGGATTGTAAGCTTGTAAGATTGGATTGTAGGGATGTAACAATTAATCGTAAGGCAGTTAAAAATCGATTCATAGGTATTACGATTCACATCGATGCTGTGAAAATTGAATCGCAGTACTTTTTTTAACCAGCAGAGGGCGCTACCCAGAAGTGTTGGCGGCGAGCGAAATCTGCTAATACTTTCTTTCTGGCCATCTTCTACTCTTAAAGATATTCATAAATGATTCCTTACCCCTTTAGCACCGAAAGAATATCTGTAATATTCCGTGAATATCTGTAAAAGTCACGTTTTTCTATTAGCTCTGTCTGCTAGCATAGCATCTCTTCTTCACTGCAAAATATCTGCATGCCAACCGACCACTGGGGTACCACCGCCCTCTGCTGGTTCAAACAAATATCTGATCTAAATACAGTAAAATGACTGTTTTTTTTTTTTTTTTAATTGTTTGGCACAAAATACATTTTCAGTTGCACTTTTAAAAAGAAAAAGAACTATTATGCAGTTTTGTATTGTTTACTATAGAACCAGAATTTAAATAATAAGCTTCTTCTTTATTTGTATTATTCCTTTATTTATGTCATTCAAGATATATTTTTAGTCAAATTGCATTGTTTTGAATAGTTTATCAAGGGATTCTTTTGACAATGAAAAATAGTATAGTATTTTCCCAAAAAGGAATATTTTTCAGTCATTTATATACAGTCCCATTTTGTAAAATAAATCGTGAGAGAATCGTATCGTGAAACCAGTATCGTGAATCGAATCGTATCGGGAGTTGAGTGAATCGTTACATCCCTATTGGATTGATAGTGGGATTTGATTTAATGTTTAAGATGTGGAGGTTTTAAAGTCGAATGAAAGATTATTCATTTATTATTACAGTAGTATTAGGCGATATGGGCATATTATATATGGCCTTTTAACAAAAATCATACTGGTAGGTTAACATTAAATAAATAAATACATTAATATTTTATTTTATATTATACATATTCCCTAGGTTGAAAATGTTTGTAGAGATTTCTGTATATTCTAGTGGTTCCCAAACTGGGGTACGTGTACCCCTAGGACAGGGGTCTGCAACCTGTGGCTCACGTGCCTTATTGACTTTTTTGCAATGGCTCCCTATAGCTATAAGAACATATTAAAATAATGAATTGTTATTTCTTACAGAGGGTGTTAATGATAAATGACTGACACTAAAAAAAATCGTGATAAAACAATTTGTCAACCAAAAATAATAATAACTTTCATCAACCATAAACTTGCCTTGCACCTGTGGTTAACCTTACATTTTAAATCCCTGGTAAGATAACTTAACCAACAAAAAGACTTTTCTGGAAGAAAATAGTGATTAATATGCATACTTGATATGTTGCAAGAATCTAGCAATTTGTATGTGTTGACCGACATGATCATGTTGCTATGAAATTCAAATGATTTTTTGTAGTACTACAAATACATCAACCATTTAAAAAAATATTATTAATAATCTTATTCAATATAATTGTACAAAAATGTGTAAATAAAGTTTAGTACCATTATATTACTTTTAAATCAGATGAAGTACCCCTTGAATTCATAAGACCAATTGTTTCATGTTTCTAACTGACATAATAATGTCTGTTTTAGTGCCACCTACTTTGCTATCCAGACCACCTGCTGACACCCAAAGGAAACCGCACGAGCCACTTGTAGATGGTAATTGCAGTATAATTTGTTTCTCTATTTGCAGTACATTCATGTTAATCCATTAAATAAATTGGCATACACCATGGTAACATGAGTTACTGTATACTTGCTTTTTGTTATCTGGTTTTCTTTCCGTCCCTGTCGCCCCCTTCGTGCCTCCAGTGAAGCGACCTGTGCCCCTTCCTCCTGAGTTTGGCTTTGAATATGACAACACACTTTAATCTCATCCATCCATCTAGTTGTCTATTCTGAAAGTATTACGGCACTCTGCCAGCCCGTGAACTACAATAAACTGTTCTCACACTGTACAGACACAGGGTATCATTGGCCTTCCTTTCTGTATCTTCAATCCCTGTTATTATAGTGGCCAGTATCTCTGCTTGTCACATTGAAGACCGAGATTCAATTCCCAGACAAGGCGATCCCATACAGTACTAGTACTCTGGCCACAGCTGTAACTGCACAGCTGGAGATACATCACAGTTTGTGCACGGTCCTCTGATATAAGTTTTATAAGCTATTATTTGAGTCTTAAGGGTAGTGTTAAGTGTCGTGGGTGATCTCCATCCTGTTCTGTTCTCTTCCTTCTGTCCACTAACCCCAACCAGTCAAAGCAGATGGCTGCCACCTCTGAACCTGGTTCTGCTGGAGATTTTTTCCTGTTAAAAGCTCGTTGTTTCTTCCCACTGTCACTAAAAGCTTGTTTTTATGTGGATCTTGTTGGGTTTTTTCTTTCTTATTATGAATATTATATTTTAATGATGACTTTATTGTAATTTGTGCTATATAAATAAAGTTGAATTGAATTTAATTGAAATCTTTCTCCAGGAAAACCTAAAATTAATCTAAACACAGAAAAAGGCAGTTTATACTACTTTGATGTCCTTGTAATTATCATTTAATTTGCTGTTACTAGACTGTTTCTATACCTTTGTTGCCTTTAAGTGTTCCTGACTCTAGAATTATTGCACTTTAGCTAAAGAATTTGTATCAGTTAGTGGGCAGTATTCAGTTTATAATGTAATAAATCTAAAAGTATGACGATAAATACTGTCAAAATAGTGAACAGACAATCGCTCAATGGTCATCATTATTGTAGCGTGAGGTTACTACTTTGAATAAACCAAACAGAGAGATTTAGATATCGTTCACCAAGTAAAATTCTTTGTATTGTCTAAAAACTCTATTTGGCAATATAACTGATTCTGATTCTAAAGCGCAACTTTGCGCTGCAGTTTGCTCACAACGCCTGATTTCTGAGAGTAGCGTTTTGCTCCCTGCACTGTTGTGGTGTGTCCCTAAAAATCACGTGTGGTGTAAAGATTTTTGCAGCACAGTTCATTTGGAGGACAGCACAGTGCACCATATGCTATGTTAACAGATCAGAAAACCAACTTTGCTCCATTGAAGAAGGTGTTTTACAGTTTTCACTTGCATAAATAGACATCTGTAACAGTGCATGATGCAGTTTGTTTGTGTGGCTCATCGGTATGTTGTTTTTGATGAGAGGCCTCTCTTTATGCACAACAGCTGCAGTCGTGAATCATTAACTGCCAGCTTTACGCACAGGCGTAAAGATGATTCGCAGTACCTTTCCAACCCAAGACAACTCAGTCGAGTGCAAGAATTTTGTTTTACCCATGCCTAGAATACAACTTTAAAGTATTTGTCTTAATATTAGTACAGTATCAGTACAGCCTGTACCTCTTGAACATGCATATTGTCATTGCATATTTAATATAGTACAAACTAAATATCAGAGGTGGTTTTACATCTAAAAGACGCTGTCCTGCAAATGCAGCCCACGCACAATTCCCTTCAATGATTCATCATTTTCAATGACTTTATTCATAATGAACCTTGTCGGAGTCTGTGCATTATAAAACTAAAACACTGTACTTTGATATTTTAATTTTAAAATGTTCATTTACATAATGAAATTATCTTCTGAGTATTTGATTGTCCACTGTGACCAAATGTATTAACTTGATTAACTAAAATAAATGACATTGGAGAGACAAGTAAAAACTAAAGTTAAAAAAAAAGCTCTTCACACTAGTAAATGATAAGACAAAGAAATATCTCACCTCATCAGCTCAACTGTATATTTGAGGCCAAACCACACTGGACCATTAGTGCACAGCAGAGCAGAAAAGGAAATCATCTATGTTTGACTTCTCCTGTTTGTATATGTGAACTCTAAAGCCCAATAATGCCCTGAAAAAAAGACCTTTCCTATGTACTGAAATAGAAGATAAAGCTGGTCACTTTGAGATGAGCCTCCTGCTCCTTTTTCAATGTGGTCATTCCACTTCCACTATAGAATCATTCAGAATGAGGTGTTCTTTTCCCTTTGGGTGGGCTGATGCAGGCATTCAGTGTGTTGAAAGGGCTTCTCGTTGTTGCTCGGGTCAGGTTTATTGATTGTTTTCTATTAATGTAAAAAAAAGTTGCTTTTAATATCTCACATAATAAACATTACATGCAACACTATACATCTTTAAAGATGTGACTCAGGTTATCAGGCTGTCAGTTATTTCTTTAATCATTTCCAAAGTTACAAGTTACAGTTTTCAATACCCAATAAATCTCAAGGGTTGATATGAGCAGCGTTAGCATTTCAGCAGCTTTTACACCATCACGGGTGAAAAGAGGCAAACCTTCTAGGCTCACAACCTCTGGTGTGTAGGCTGCAGTGCTTTAACTCAGCCACGATGGTTATAGGTTTTAGAGAATTTAGATTTTAGACATTTTGGAAAACACAGGTTGGGGTACGATTGTGAACGTATGTTTGGAGGTAGCAAAGCTAAAGTCGATTGGCATTTGGTTATGGAATGTTCGGGTTATGATTATGTCCACTGGATTTCCTTTGTACCTCACCTTTTTCAAACTAGCATGTGTGGGAAAAAAAAATTATATAATGAATTAACCGCAACATTGTCAAATATGAATTGATTCTGCTGGAGACACTACTTTTTTATCAGTTAAAAACATAGTGTGGGCCTCATTCAATTCAATTAAATTCAATTCAACTCAATTCATTTCAATAAAACTTTCCCCAAGTGGCAATTTAAGGGCATAATAGCAGCATAGGATCCATAATTTGGCAAAATCAGAAAAAAGATACAAATTGCAGCTCAAAGTTTGTTTTCATCTCCACCATAAACACTCTTATTGCCTTTTTTTGAAAAATGTCCTGCATTGCAAGTGTTTCTACGGTAAGAATGAAGTAAAAACACTTTAATGCATCTGTGTACAGGACTCATCATCCCACAATGCAATGCAAGAAACTTTTCCATAATGTCAAAAAACCGAGTGTTTACAGTGAAGATTAAAATAAACTGTTGAGAGGCAATTTCCACCTTTTACATATGTTCTGGTGCAAATGATCTTCAATTTATTGATCAATGAGGTCTACAATATGCGTTTTTTTTTTTTTTGTTTTTTTTTTAATGAAAAAAAAAAAAAATCTTCTCCAGCGGCTTTCCATTTCCAAAGATTGATAATTAACATTTTTACATTTGTGTTTTACATATTTTTTTAAAACAATCCAGGCAGGTCCTCCTAATTTGGATATTTCAATTATGTATTACAATATTGAAAGTGGTGTGTGGTGTTGCACAAGAAACAAGTCAAATAGCAGACAGCAAATGTTAAATGGAAGATCAATAATTAGAACAACTAAAAATCAAATCGATAACCATTAATAATCAAAGATATCTGAATTGTGACTTCAATAATTGGAATTGAATCAGGAAATTAGGCAGATTAAACACCTCTACATTAGATATGAACAGGTGAGGAACAAGCCTTTTCACAAAAAGTCTTGAATGAGTAGTGTGGTGTGTGGTTAGCAGCGTAGAGAGGATGAGTGAAGAATGTGGGTCAGGGAGGGACTCTAGCTGATTAAGCACATGAGAACATGGTTCTCCTGCACAGTAGAGTGTTCACCACATTGTGTGCAAAGGATATACAGATCCTTATATGGAAAACCATCTAAATGTCATTCCTATGAACCCTTACCTGGACTACGGTCCTGTAAAAGGATAGGAAAAAGTATTTACAAATTCACAACTTCAGACCAACTGATTAGAGCACAGTAGTTGATGAAAGTTATTTTTGTAAAAACAATGCGCAAGAAATGTTATGATGAGCAGCACAGCACATAGGTCAATACCATTTTGAAACTTACATGCATTAACTGTACAGTAAATAATAACCGATGCACAAAACAAGGGGTGAGATTGACTTAATGCTGTGTCGTAAACTACGAGCTAATAATGCTAATTCTGGACATGCTTTAAATGTAAAGTGGGATGTGCAAATACATGTTCAGTATATTACGTTAAACAAAAATAAATGGAAACAGGAAAACTGGCATCTACTAATTTTAATTATGTGGAAAATGCACATTAAGGATGCTGCAAATGGAATAATCGAACATTACCTGCAGCAGGGGTTACCAGGCCCAGTGGATCATACACTCCTGCCACCTGGCTAAGCAATTCTCTCCTGGTTAGTGGGTTTAAGGTTTGGGCTCTGACTTGCTCTAGAAAAAGGTCTTGCCCAAGCCTCATTTTCTTTTTCCTCTTCGGGAAATTAATGCCCATCATGACACGAATCTTGTCTTCTTCTACCAGGTAGCCTAACCCATGTGCTTTGCTGACATCATCTTGCATTTGATTTGGCCAAAGCATAGTTTTAACTGGGTTGTCTTTGGTGCTTTATATCCCCTCCCTCCTCCTACTTTGGCCAGAGAAGACCCAAAGCTTCAGTGCAAAGTCTCCTGTCTTCAAGATCTGCTCCACATTGGCAGCAAATTTTTTTAGTTGCAGATGATAGTTTTGAGAGTTGAGGATATCATCAACGTAGGTGTTGTGTCTCACAGAATTGTAGGGATACAATACCTCTTAGGTGAAGAGAAACGTGGTGTAGGGATGATTCTGTCTCCTCACACACAACTCACACACAGGCTGCAGCATTTTTCTTCTGATGAACCACTGCACAACTCCCAATACAGCTCTTTATTGCCCCTACAGGCAGAACAGATAACACAGCACTCTCGATTTGCATAGGCATTCTTATGTTTCTTTTAAGATTAACACCCTTTCTGGTTTAAACACCACAGCTCCTCCCCTGTAGATAAAAACGTCCTTTTCTCTCTGTTTTTCTTTTTCTTTTTTACTCTTAAATGAACATATCATTCAAACAAAAAAAACAATTAAATTCCAGAGCAAATCACTCACAAAACTTGTAAACACAGATACACAAATGTATCAACTTGGTATGTAAATAAGGTTGATATGGACATTATCCCAGAACCCAGTCCATCCTTTCTTTCAGTGAATCCCTTTTAAATCCAAACGTTGAGGAGGAAGCACATTTCGCTTTGGGCTTTCAAAACGTGGTGTGCTGGCAGTATTTTCCAGAGCTCTGTCAGGTTCTTCAAAGCTCTGAGCATTCTCAAGTGTTTTTTCACTGACAACAGAAACCATGTCAGTTTCCTCAGTATCATCATCTGGAGACGTTTCCCAGCTCCCGTCAGTGTTTGTGACAGTCTGTTCAGCAGTAATTTCCTTCCTCTTTGCATCCAGCATTTGATTCACGTGTCTTTTTACACATGCACCTTGTACAATTACTAAATACGTAACAGGACCTAAAACATCTGTTATCACACCATCCAGCCACTTATCCCCTCCCCTGTAGTTTTTTACAAGCACAGCTTTACCCACAGAGAAAGACCTGAGTTTCCTCCCACTGTGTGACCGTCAGGACACCCCCAACGGCTGGAAAAATCGATGACCCTCTGGTTTCACTAAGGACAACCTTGTACGGACCTGTCGTTTCAGAAATAGCTCTGCTGGAGTTTTCTTGGTGGTTGTATGTGGCATGTTCCTGTAACTAACAAGAAGTTAGCAATACAATGCTGCATTGACATGCCACCAACCGCCCTGTTCTCAGCCAAAGACTTTTTGAAGTTTTGGGCCAGGCATTCTGCTAAACCATTTGAGGCGGGGTGATAAGCTGGAGCTTTAATGTGTTTGACCGCATTTAGCTCAAGAAATGATTCAAATTTGCCTGAAGTAAACTGAGGACCATTATCCATTACAACCTGTTTTGGTAACCCATAAGAGGCAAAAAAGTTCCTCAAAACCTCAGCAGTTTTGTTAGCTGTGGTAGTCTGCATGTGTACGATGTCAGGCCAGCGAGCATATGCATCCATAACAACTAAAAACATTTCCTTTTTCACTTCTGCAAAATCCAGGTGTATTCTCTCCCATGGACCTGTAGCCCATTTCCATGTATGTACAGGTGCTGTAGCAGCCATGATACATGTGTCCGGACCGACCACCCTGAAACCCCAGAGAACACATTCACCTTCTAATGTGAGGTCAAACTTCCTTTTCACATATGGTTGTAGCGTGTGGGGCGCGAAATTATTAGTTAGGCTTAATAATATATTTACTCATATATTTTAATCCTTAAGCCTTGGGTAACTTTCCATTGTGTGATTTTCATGTCTTCAACTTTGCTGGGTCAGACTGCCTTGTCCAAAGCACACGATATCTCCCCAAAACAATAATCGCACAAGGACGCATAGGCACTCTGTGTGCGCACTCACATGCTCACACAGTCACATGTCACACATACACACGCCATACACATTCATTCACACACACAAACACATAAACGCACACCCCTCCATCTCTATGACAACCGGCAGATACCAGAACTGGTTGTTTAGACCCAAAGAAGAAACTGTCTTTCTTTTTCACCTTCTGTCCTCAACTCCTCCCTCTCCCTTTATCTCTATCTCCTGGGGGGAGGAGGGAAGGGGACTGAGGGGAATATACGTGTTGGATCAGAACTGTGTGTCACTGAATCATCGGACCTCCGGCCGGGACGGTCACTTCTTTTGTTCCATCTTGTACTTTTTTCTTAGTTTAGAATAAACTTTTTCATAAAATCATCAATGCTTCTCCTGGACTCCATCATTCAACCAGAGCAATAAATCATGTCTCCAAATGAGGTCAACCGCAAATTTTGCCGTAACAAGCGCCTTATCTGGAACATGTTTTGGCCACCCTGATAAAACATACTGTTTTACTTTTGCCAGCAGTGGATCTGTCTGTGTTTCCTGTGCTATATGTTTTTCGGTGACAGGCAGACTATCTAAATATGACACCCTGAACACTGGATTAGGTTTTAGAAAACTGTCATTGGACACAGGGGAGTCTAGATAACGCATAAGCATTCCTGTGCTGCTCTGATGGCTTGTACTGGATTTCATAGGTATAGGCTGCTAAAACCAGAGACCATCTTTGCATCCTCGCAGCAGCTAAGGGTGATACCCCTGTTTATGGACCTAAGATTTTCAGTAACGGTTTGTGGTCTGTTATCAAAGTAAACTTACGACCAAACAAATACTCATGAAACTTCATCACTCCAAAAACCAAACCTAATGCTTCTTTTTCTATCTGAGAATAGTTCTTTTCTGCTTTAGTCAGCATCCTAGAAGCAAAGGCTATAGGTTTCTCATTACCGTCAGGCATTTTGTGTGATATAACAGCACCTACCCCACTGGTGAAGCATTACAAGCTAGTATGAGCGGTAGGTGTGGGTTATAATGTACAAGAACTTTGTTAGAAAGTAGTTGCTTCTTAGCATCCTCAAAAGCTCTCTGGCGTGTCTCTGACCACTCCCACTAAACATCTTTCTGCAATAACCCTGTCATAGGAGCCACCAGGGTTGAGAGATTAGGAATGAAATTCCCATAGTAACTCAACAGAGATAAGAAAGACTTTAGTTGAGTAGTATTAGTAGGCTGCTTTAGCAATAGTCTCACATTTAGCTTGCATGGGGTGTATTCCCTCTGCATCAACGACATGTCCCAAATAAGACACACTGTGCTGAAAGAAATCACACTTTTCTTTTTTAACCCGAAGGTTGTAGTTGTTTAGTCTTTTTAACACTTCAAGATTTCTCATGTGTTTTGCTCTATCTAGCCCCGTGATCTAAGTAGCAAATAACACCATTGAGGCCCTGAAGGACTTGATCCATAAGTTTTTGAAATATTGCAGGTGCACTTGCTACACCGTAAGGAAGTCTGTTTACTTTTATACAGTCCCTTGTGTGTGTTTATGGTCAAGTACTGTTTAGAGCTCTCCTCTAGCTCCACTTGTTGATAAGCTTGTGAGAGATAAAGTTTAGTGAATTTCACACCTCCTGCTAGTTTTGTGAAAAGATCCTGTGGTTTTGGAATGGGGTATTGATCTACCTCGAGCCATGGGTTAATGGATACTTTGTAGTCGCCATGAAGAGCAAAAATAACTCCATTAGTGTTTTTACTGCTGCTGAATCTTGTTTAATTTATCTGATAACGACTTTTACTTGGTCTGTTCCTTTTTTGGAGTGGTTAGCGTTAGCTCTGTGTGTCGGTGGGTTATCATAGCATAATTAGCTTTCGTTGAGTTTCCAGTTCATAATCGTTGCTACAGGTTCATCTCTGTCCCCGTGTTTGTGGAACTTTGGGTGGATCTGACGGGGGAAATTGAATCGGTTCACTTTGTTGGATGGTTATCTGGTTTTAACCAAGTAGTGGTCCGTGATGTATAGCTGTGGCGAGCACCTCACACAGACAGACGGCGATGTGGGGGGGGGGCAGTGCACGTCAGAGCTTCCGTAAACAGCGTTCTGCTCCAGAGAATAAAAGTTGACAACAAACAGGGATAGTATCCGTTTTTACCTACAAAGAGTGTCAGACCTGTTCCTGTGAAATAACCATGGAACTAAACATAACAACCCTGGATCAATCTGCCACTGAGAATGTTCATGTACATACTATTTAATTTAAATGTTCACCTGCACTACTCATCACTGCACTATTATCTTATTATTATTATTATTATTATTATTATTATTATTATTATTATTATTATTATTAGTATTGTTTTCTTGTTTTATTATTTTATTTAGTTTTGCACATATTAGTCTAACTACTGTTTATATTTATGTTTATATTTTTTTTCTAGGTAATTGTTATTAAATGTTTACATTATTAGAGAGAGCACATTTCACCAAGTCAAATTCCTCATGTGTATAACATACATTACATGGCCAATAAAGTTGATTCTATTCTATGTATTAGCAGGCTCGGAGAGTAAGGGATTGTAACAGTGTTACGTAATCAGTATACAAATTTATTTTTAACTGTAATCCATGATAGTATATTAAAAAAAGGTGTTATCATATTACAGGTTTTTTTTTTTTTTTGTAAAAATGGGGATTATTTCAGGGGAGTACATTTTAAAACCAAACAGATTATGCATCAGTTCATCAACACACAGTGCGTACACACGCATTAAGACACTTTTTGGCAGTTCACCACAACAAATGAACACGTAAAATAAGCTGTAACAATGTTGTGGTGACACAAACAGCGCAGTCACCGCGCACTTGTCTGGAAACGGACCAATGTGTCCGTGGACTGACTCAAAGCGGCTGGATTTAACAAGAGGGTCCAGCTGCAGAACCTCCATGCCCAGCTCCTCCACGTTCAGCTCTGGAAGTGACATCAGGAAATGACGCGCTACAGAAATGAAGAAAAAAATACTAAATAAAACCAATGGCATAGCCATGTCGGCTAGGAATTTCCAGAAGGCTTATCATACTAGTATTGTTTAAGTTATAAGCAAGTAATATGGATAAAAATTTGCTAACTCAAGACACAAATAAGTGCTTGACAAAAGGCAATATTTAGTAATGTCAAAAAAAATACAATG
Organism: Gouania willdenowi; assembly: GCF_900634775.1. Taxonomy (NCBI): domain Eukaryota; kingdom Metazoa; phylum Chordata; class Actinopteri; order Blenniiformes; family Gobiesocidae; genus Gouania; species Gouania willdenowi. The sequence continues at coordinate 29,564,898 of NC_041049.1, read as the reverse complement.
GGATGTAAGCATGAAACTTAAGGAAGATATATGTTTCATGTCTTTATCTATCTATGAAAGACGGAAACGTCTGTGTGTGTGTGGAGCAAATATCTCCCCAACGCGGTGTGAGTTCGACCTGAAACTTAGTAAACGGGTTCCAAATACCCCAAGTGTGTGCATCTGTTATTTTGGAGTAATTTGGTGTAGCAAAACGGTCAAAACATAATTTTCATAACTACGGCTCCCTCAGTAAGAGCACGGTATTGAGCGTGCTACTTCCGATTCCGGGTTCATGATGTCACCGTGTCGCAGTTTGGGTTAAAAAAAAAGGTCAATATTAAAAACCTTTTTGTACCGCTAAAAGTCATTTAAGTTAATATTTCATGATTATTTAATATTATTTCTGTGATTCCAAACTTCCTTTAAATCTCCAGTCACGGACTTCACTTCCTCCTTTGTCTCATGACTGTGGGCGGTCGTTAGCTGACGATGCTCCTGTGGACTTCTCTTTTGAGTCTCTTTTGAGGAAAAATATTTTTTTTTACTGTTCCTTATTTGATGATGACGTCGTTTCAAAACGTTAGTTTGACCGTTCGCTATTTAGACTGGACGAACCTCACCAGTATGTGATTGACGGCAATGGCTGCTGTGTTGAAAGCTGCACAATTTTCAGCAGCGCGTGTGTGTGTGAGAACCAACGGAGGAGATTAGAGTTCCAGGTAGAGAGTCTCACACACATACATGCCGATCAGGTGCGCTTCACTATCGATCACCGTCTACGTGACATGTGTGCAGGTATGTGAGTATTGAGTGCATAACGGACCACCATTTAGTCCAGTTACAGTCTGTGTCACGACACTCGTCCATAGGGTGGTAGTGACTGTAGTGTTACGCTCTGAGTCAGATCTAAGTTTTTACATGTTACGTAGACGGTGCTAGAGAGAATGGATTCACCCACGCCCCCCCACACACACACACAACAAACACGACAACAAAAATATGAAAATGACTCAAAATACACAAAACTAAATATTTATATAAAAAATACACAAAAAACTACGCTAAAAAAAGATACAAAATGACTCCAGAATCACACTACAAAAGCAACAAAAAACAATGATTATACAAAAAATGCACAAATGACGTAAAATAAAAAACTAAACAATATTTATTCAGGAAGTACACAAAACGACAACAGAAATGCACAAAAATATACAAAAAGGCTCCAAAAACACACAAAATGACTCCAAAAAACATATATTACAGAAAAATATACCAAACGACCACAAAAATATGAAAATACACAAAAATAAATATTTATACAAAAAAATACACTAAAATGACAACAGAAATGCACAAAAATACACTAAAAAAGACACAAAAATACACAAAATGACTCCAGAATCACACTACAATGGCAACAAAAAACTATAATTATACTAAAAATGCACAAAAATAAAAACAAAAAGATACAAAAAATACACATGACTTCAAAAAAATACATTACAGAAAAATACACCAAACAAAAAAAATACAAAAATGAGTAAAAAAACAACACATTTATCATGCGCATCTATCTATTTATAATGCAAGGATGGTCTTTGTGTGTGTGCGTGTGCAGCAAATATCTCCCCGACGCGGTGCCTGTTATACCTGAAACTTTGTCAATGGCTTTCAAAAACCCACAGCCAAGCAGACACGGACTGCAAACTCACGAGTGAGAGAGAGGAAGATAGTTTAGATCGGAGAGGGGGGAGGGGCGTCTGAGCAGCCGCGCTCACACTGATATACTAGCAAAGCTCTCAAGTCTCACTGATTGGGTCTGATGTGAGTCACTGATGTACGTGCATGTGTGTGGCTAAAGCGCGCGTGTGTGTGAGTCACGGAGTAGCGAGTCACACACACGCACACGTATCATCATCTTTATTATTATCAGGGCTCTACACAAACTTATCCCGTGGTGGCATTGGTGTGACCAACTTTCTCTGTTGGTCGAGGGGGTGTACAGCATAGCCACGCATGCTGATGAATAGTTGACTTAACTGGCGTACCGTAGTTTTGTATGAAGTAAAGATTGACAGTGACTCGAGACATAGTTTTAACCACTTTAATTTTTTAGTGTCAATATTAACCTATTATTAATATTATTATAACATTACTATTATTACTACCTTCACCATGAATATCATAACCCTATCTAATTGTACTACTACTGTATTATTGTTATTGCTATTCTTATATTATTTTTTTATTTTATAGTTACTCAATTCTCATATTATTTTGACAACTCTACTTAAGCTCCTCCCACTATATGAATACATACTTCCGACGTGCACTGTACTAGTTTAATTTATTTTCAATTCAACTTTATTTATAAAAAGCCAACTAAAAGAAAAAGTCACATCATAGTGCTCAAAACAAAATATAAAATTAAGAAAAAACAACAATTCCATATAAACAAGCATCAGCTACAGTGGAGAAAAAACTTCCTTTTAGAATAGAAGCTTTTATTGTCACTATACACATGTACAACGACATTAAGGTGCTCTCCAAGAATGACATAAAACACACTTAAATAAAATACTGGAAAAGGAAAGACATATAAATATTTAATACTAAAAAACTACTCAGCAAACTATATACGTACATTACCATACACACAATACAAATATAAAGTGCCCAGTTGGGAGATAAATAAATATGACTCAGTGTATTGCACTTTGATGTGGATTATTGCACATGTAGTTTCAGTCATGGGAGGAAAAAGGTTCTTTTTTGTTCAGGGTTCTCATGGCCCCCTGGAGGTGGAGCTTTGATTGATACGTATCTTCTTCTGAGGGGAGCAGGGTGGGAGGGGTCGGAGAGGATGGCTCTGATGGTGGCCCAGGAGAGCCCCTCCTGGATGTGAACACCCAGGAACCTGAAGGACGACACCTCAGGTTTGCAGGTAAGCATCAGTGAGTGAACTAGGTTCATTTGGAAAAAGTTGCTTTAATTCTACAACAATAATTCTTCGGTTATTTTGTTTTAAAACCAGATATTTCCTGGTATAGATATAGAATCAACTGTACTTTAAAAAAAAAAGACAAAACAAACAAAACAATATGTTGTCATTGGTATTTTGATTATCTTGAACTTAAAACAAATCAGAAATAAATTGTTTTTTTAGGAATTTGGTTTTTCCATTTTCCTGTTTCTGGTTTTAAATTAATAAAACAGAAAAACAATCCATTTTTAAAAATTTGGTTTTGAAACTCAAAAACCAAAGAACGAAGGGTACACGAATAATCCGCGTATCATCCGTTCATTCGTTTTTTATTACAACAAAAACATGAAAAACGAGAAAAACACTCATTATTTGATATTTGTTTCCAAAACCAAAATGAGAAAACGGGAAATGCCTTGTTTTTCTAATAAAACTCTTTTGCTTCGGTAAAGAAAACGAAAAAGGGAAAATGAACACCTTTATCAGTTTTCTCCATTACCGTTATAGACCAGAATACGTGACCCGGAAGTGAAGCGTTTACCTTGACCACAGACATAAATCACCTGTCCATAGATTTGTCATGGCCGGACTGGAGGAATATAAGGAGTTAGTAGCAAAGTTTTTCGCAGACGGCAACACCTATGCTGAGATATCTCTAGCTTTGCACAATTTAGGAGTCCCTAAGGTTCTGTGCCCAACACCAGCTGAAGCGAAATGGACATGTCTCGGATGCACAGTTGGAAGGAGCAATCATGTCAGCAATAGTCAAGGTGAGATTTTAACAATATTAAAATATACTTGGGTATTTGATTAATATTGTTGCGATAGTGATATTGGTGTCTTACGATTTGTCTCTTACTTGTAGTTACGTTTAGCGTCCAAGGCAACCTGCTAGCATTTAGCATCGAAACCGTATTACATTTTAAGATTGCTATAGCTTTTCAGCCATCACATTTATTTTAGTTTAGAAGCATTTATTTAACATACTTCTAAAACCAGGAGTCGTAAGTCCTAAACGGTAAATACAAATCGGAAGGTCTGAGATTATTTCAGGTAACGAACAATAACAATTGAATAGAGTGGGCTAAATTAATATATTAGAATAGATAAACCATTTCCTTTATCACAAACTTTAACCCTTTCTTATGTGATAGCTGACAAAAAATAAAATCATTGATCTTCAAACAAGAAAACAACTTCCAAACTACACTAATGTTCTCGCCCTATTTTCAGGTGAAGGGCCCATGCATGTGTTTAAACTGATGACATTGTGCAATTAATCGAAATTCCATTATGATTTCAATTATCACATCCAGCAATTAAAAAAATAACATGATCGAGAAAAAAATAATTTAAAGAAATATTTTTTTAATGCATTTTACCTGTTTTATTTGCTAAATAACATAAAAACATATGTACATGCATGGAAAAGTATTGTGGGGGTTTTTTTTAAAAGTCATTTTGTGTGTATTTGGACTACTTGGTGTTTTTTAATTCATTTTGTGTTTTTCTGAAGTCATTTTTGTGTTTTTAAAGTAATTTTGTGTGTTTTTAGAGTATTTTGTGTTATATTTATATTATAATATAAATAATAAAGTAAAGTATAAATAATATACTTTACCCTCTCAGTCTGGTGCCCTTGCACATCACATGCAAAAACTGATTTGTTTTGTGACTGAATGATTATATTTATGTTTAAATAATATATTTTACATTGTTTTGTACAACAAAATGAATAACCTTTTTTTTGACAAATAATTGTTTGAACAATTGTGATTAGTGATTTCAATTATGGTTAAAATTATCTTGATTTTTAATTTTTCTATATTCGAGCAGCCCTAGTACATTGTACTCATAAGTTTGTTTTAGAATTCTTCCACTAACCCATTTTTCAAGCAATTGTGCATGCCATTATATTTGTAGAAACTTTAATTAATGTTTGCTTTGCTAACTGTGTTATTTTAGTTATTAATTAAATGTCTTTATTCTCAAACCCAACAGACAGGTCCATCTTATGGTCGGAAATTCATGACGTCTGTAGGGGTGAAGGTAGGAGAACCTCGAGTAGGAAGGGTTCTGAGAGAGATCCACCAACCTTATCACGAGTTGCGTCGCCAGGTAAGTTGACAATATGAAATTTGACCAAAATGTTTTTTTAAACAGAACAAAGTGGAACGGCATAAGGTCTAAAGATAATTAACCATAGTTTTGTTGTTGTTGTTGTTGTACCAGGGAACCCGGAATTTGAATCCAGTTCCTTATCATGCAGAGTATATGGGACACAAGCTTCACATGGATCAAAATGAGAAGCTGGCGATGTTTGGAGTAACACATGTGTTGGCGATTGATGGATTCAGCAGCCAAATTGTTGCTGAATCCACCATGGCAATAAAGAACAACCTTATTATTTATGAGGATGTTTACAGGTAAGATTATTAAAAGTAAATATATACATATATATATATATATATATATATATATATATATATATATATATATATATATATATATATATAAATGTTTGTGTGCAAGACTAACATTTAAAAATTGCTCAATTTTTAAAGCTATTATAAATACATGTACAAGAACGTCTCTTGCAGATCATTTCATTGGATTGTTAGTCATTTTTGCAAGATTTCAGCCATTCAAGGGGTTTCTTCTTGTACTTTATAAAGATTTATCTTTTGATGAAAAATGGTGATTAACTTTTACTGGCAAAATAACAAATCCTTGTTTTTAACAAAGACATTGCTGTGCTATGGTTTTGTTTATTCAACTTATTAAACCTCTTAGAGTTTAATCTTGTGTTAAAAGAGCAAGCATAAATATTTTATTTCGCTACCAAAATGTAACTTATTTTGGTTTAATGGAGAGGAAACTGCTGTTAATGTCATTATTGAATCACTGATGCACAATTATAACCTACAAATGTCTTAAACAGGAAAGCAGTTTCCAATAATGGCATGTGGGACCAAATCAGAGGAGACCATGGCAGGGAGTTCTACCTGACTCTGTACATGCAAGAGAAGTTGTCTCAACACAGATCCAACCTGAGCAGATTACCTTACATCCAAACAACTTCCTCAAGGGTGAGTTTTGTCTTGATAATTTATTAATAACTATTAATAAGTGTTTTTAATGATATTGGTTCCAAACGTCAGTGAAGTTAGCCAGGTATACATCACAATAGTGACAGGGAAATATTTCTCATCTATCATTTAATCTTGTAAGGGATATGAGGTTTAGTTATTCATTTTTGGCTTTGTCTTTGCATTTTTTCAACCCCAAAAAAATCTATCCTGCTAACATTTTAATGAGTACTTTGATCTAATTTATCACCACATTTGGAAACTGTGTTCAAACAGAACCTCCGTGTGGAAAGGATTTGGCCAGAGGTCAACAACCGGGTGAACTATCCCCTAAAGCAGGCTCTCGTTCATCTCCAGGATCAAGAAATACTTGACATGCAGGACAACGTAAACAAATTTTGTGTCTCCAATCTCACATGCCACGTGAGCCGAATTGGACTGTGCAGGGTTGTAAAGTCCTGGAACGCTCATAGGATACCAGGTAATTCATCTGTAATATTCATAAGTTCATGTCAACTTGATTCATGTTATTTGAAAGTTTAAACATCATATTCTATTTTAGGTAGAGGGATACCAAATAATCTTGCAGGCCATGGTTGTCCAAAAAGAATTCCCCCAGAGCTGTTACCAGATGCTGCAAATGTGTATGAAATGGAATTGGGGTCTTCTCTCCCATGGGTGTCAACCTTTGGTTCTGACCCATTTGCATCCGAGGAACAGCGGTGTCAGGCCGAGCAGCTGTTTGGAGAAAGATTTCCTGATATGTCCCTCCTTTTTGATACCGTGGTCAACAATGACCACACTATGTTTCAGGAGGCACTGCTTTACCTGATCAGAGTTACTGAGAGATGGACTCTCTAAACAGAGTAAAAATGTGAAATGAGCAAATGTAAACATTTTGTTGGCAAAGCTGTGGACCAATTAAATAAAACATTTTTTTCCTGAGCTTCATGTTCTTTTAATACAAAAGTTGTAAAACCTGGACTGACTGCAGTGATAACATATACAGTATAAAAAAACAAAAAGCAGTGCATCAGTCACCACAACAGCATGTAAACATTTTTTTTTACCTGAGTGCCACAACATGTGAATTTAACAAAAATAAAGTTAAAGCAATAACATTTTTTTACTCGTTTGAAATAAACCCAACAGCTAACATCATGATGGGTTGAACTATTGGAATAACTTTTCCAGTGGTGCCAGAGCATCCGCGAGCCCAGAGACCTCATGAATGTTGCCCTCCACGTCTACACAGCGACATTTAGGGCAGTAACTGTGGGTCGCAATCCACTTTTCAATACAGAGCCTCCAACCAATAAGGCTTCTGCAACAGGTAGAGAACATTGGATTCTTCACTGTGCCTGTAGAGAAGAAAGGGGGTCATGTAATGATGGTTTTTCTTTCTGATCTAGCAGCAGGTCTGCTCCTTAAAAGCAAAATAAAATTCCAATACATTTTAAAATCAATTGCAACCAAATCCAGCAGTGAATTTTTTTTTTTTTTTTATTACACTGTCAAATTAATCCACAGCAAAGCAGTACAAACCTGTGCAGACAAGGCAGGCAAAGACCATTTTCAAAGTTGTAACTTCAGCCTCAGAGAGGGACAGTGTGGTTGTGAGCGTGTTATGGGTAAAACCAGAGAATTCCCTGAGCATTTGGGACACGTCTTTGAGTCCTTGAGCTGCTTCGACAACTTCTTCAATATTTGCAATCACGTCTTGGAATCCAGCATCTTCTCGTCGGCTAAAAACACAGAATCAGAATCGTTTTTTATTGCCAGGTACATTTGCATATACAAAAACAAGGCAAAAAAAAAAATCTGAGAAGAAAAAACAAGGCGGAAATAACAAGTACCTAAATAAAAAAGTATGTGAAGCAATTTACAATATAAACAGTAGTAGTGATCGACCAACGTTATCGGCTGATTTTTGTTTTTTTTGTGTATCGGCATCGGCCCTAAAGAATCCATATCACTCTATCCCTATACAGTAGAGCTTTGAAAAAGATGATGTCAATACAATAAGACATTCAAATACACTTTAATTCTAAGATCCCACAGAAATCATTAATGGTGGATCATTGATGTGTAAATGAAAAACCAACATAATGGGTGTGCAGTAAAATTAAAAGAACAACATGCTCCAGTTACCTCAGTCTTCTCCTCTTTCTCACTTGTAACAGCTCCATCTGTTCTTCTGGCACAGCAAATATTTTTCTGGTACTTTGTTTCCAAAATGCTGACCCTTGAGAAAAAAAAACACATGTACAGTAATTTTCATGTAAGTTTAATAGAATAAAGTAATATCACTAAAAAAATTTAAATTATAAATGTTAAATGCGTTTGTAATATTAGAATTACATGTATGTAGGAGCTACTTAATATAGCTGTAAGCTTTGTAATATTTTACTTGATTTTTAGTGATGTTGTATCTCATAGTGTTGATATAAGTTGTTTCACATCAGTCATTCAAACATACCTCTTGTTCCATCAGAATCACATATTCTGTTGCCCTGACTATCAGTCAAAACAAAGGAGTCCTGCTCTCCCAAGGCCTCTTTCACCTTCATGGCAATAGGGGCCACTGATGCCTCCAACTCAGAAAACCGGACCGTTACCATTTTACTAGTCTCCAGCTTTCCATTCACAACCTCAGCAATGAAAACACTCCTAAAAATTGATATTTAGTTATTTTTTCCTGTGTTTATGAAACATTCAAAACATTCATTTTTTTTTTTTTCTTATTAGAACTCATTTTAATGTTGTAGATGACAACATTGCCAGCTGACATTACTCCAGCTAAATAAATCTGAAATTAAATATTATTTCAAGATAAAAACTAATAAAAGGGTCGCTCTTGAGTCAAAGTCCTTTTCTCGCTCTAGATTTTGTCATGCCCCCACATATTATGCAGTACAAAATTTTACATTGTGAATATTTATAATAACTCCAGAGATGGTTTTGTTTTCTCATAAACAATGGCATTATATCATCCAAGTGTAGTACTAATGTCTTTTAGAGTTGTTCATCCAAGTAAAATGTGGTTGTTCAGCTACAGCTCGGACAGGAATTTAGTAATATAAGTAACAAAGCAAATTCAAAGTGAGAACAAAAGTTTGTCACCTTGTGAACGTTTTGGTGGTACTCCTTGAAATAGGAGCGGTGGGATTGGTTGCTGTGCTCGAAGGGCGGTGGAAGGAAAACCGGAGAGGTTGGCCTGACTGGGGTACCTCTGATATTTTTTCCTCAGCGATTCTGTCATCGTGTACCTCATAGTGGCCTCTAGGTGTGAGGTCGAAGGAGGCAAAGTCGCCATCATTTCTTGAAAATTTGGCCACATTGGTATTATCTGTGAGATAGATGGTTTCCTTTTGGACCTATGAAAGGTATTCATAATGTTTATTTTAGACAAGGTCACATTTAAATCCATTTTATTCTTACGTTAAAATGAATATCAAATCTATGACTTGATAAAACATTTTTTTAAATCAGACAAACTGTGTACAAGGTAAAATGGATCACAGAAAAATAAATTAATAAGGAAATAAGAAAGATGACTGATTTGTGTGGATGCTTACTAACTCTAAACATAAGTATAATTATACAGGGTCATTTGTTTCATTGGGAAAATATTGTTGAATGTCACCATCTAATTGTAATTCTAAAAATATTTGTAGTGATAACAGTCTCATTCAAACGTATATTGCACTAACAAAGTTGACAAGGGAGGTTAAAGGTAAAATGTTAACAGAGTTGAAAAAAGAAAAGGGAATTAAAATAACCCTACATCATAGTTGCCAGACTCAGTCTGTGAGAACTGTTCAGGAGGAATATGTAGTGACCACTGATCCACCAAGGAGGGAAAAAAGTGCTGACACACTAGTATCTTAAAAGTTTAGGCAATAACACCAAGGTTCCCAAAGTGGGGTATGTAATAAAAAATAAATAAAAATTGGAAACTATAATATAAATATAAATTAAACAGTGAGGAGCATCTACATTGTCACAAATCATACAATAGCCAACTACCCGTGGTTACAGATTATTATTCTTTTAATAATTACTATGTCTATTATTATTATAAAGTATATTGTTCCTAAATAAGATAGGTACAATTCAGACAAAAATGTATACATTGCACAAAAGGAGACATTGTATAACATTACATCAGTGGTTACCAACTTTTTTTTGGTTGTGTCGTGACCCCATTTTGTTATCACACATTTTTGGTGTTTTCTAGATTTCCCTTTTGATCGTGTTTATTGATGCTAGCATTAGTGCAAAAAGTGATGCGTCCGCACATATATGTTGAGACTGCATTCTATTTAAAATAGATTTATGTTTCAGAAACTAAAAAAAAAAAAAATACAGTTATGTAATATTGTTTTTTATGTGTGTTGTTATAATTGTAACATAATTAAAAACATTGAATTAACTTTAAATGTAATTACATTAATTTAAAATGTAAAAAATATAACATATTTAATTTTGTATCATAAATTAGACTTTTGAGGGACCTCATTTGAAATCCATGCAACCGCACATTGGGTCACAACCTCAAGGTTGAAACACTCAACATTACATTATGTTTTTAAGTGTACAGGAGCAGAGGGTATGCTATATGGGTTTAGGGTAAATGTCTGAAGGGGTACGGGACTGTGAAAACTTTGGGAACCACTGCACCAACTCGTTGATTCTTTGCAAAGGGAACTAGCTCAATGGCAACAGTGCGCAGAAAATCAATACGTTTACAGGTTTAGCATAAATGTCACGTTTTTCTGTAAGAATAAAAACAACTTACCTGAAATATTACGGATATCTTCTCTTATCTTATCTCGGATATCTTTACTTCCACTGAAAAGTACAAGACTATCCATGTTTTTTGCCGCCGATACTGTCGTCGGTGTTAGCCCGAATACGAATCCGTGTGTCATTTGTTCATTCATTGTTTATTCGTTTTCAAATTTGTTCATTCATTTTCAAATTCAAGCTCTTTTGCTTCGGTGCAGAAAACGAAAATCGAACACCTTTATTAGCAATTGGCCAAAGTACGTGACCCGGAAGTGAAGCATTACACATTCGCGCTATCTTTAGCTCTGCAACACTTACGAGTCTCTAAATCCTCCAAAATGTCTGTGAGGAGGTTCTGTGCCAAACACCAGCTAAAGCAAAAAGGACACGTTTCGGATGCACAGTTGGAAGCAGCAATCTTGTCATGCCGAACTGCCGTTAGCATTGGATGAGAGTACGCTTCCGGGTCACGTACTTTGGCCAATCGGTAATGGAGAAAATGGATAAAGGTGTTCGTTTTTCATTTTCTGTACGGAAGCAAAAGAGCTTGAATTTGAAAAACAAGGCGTTTTCCGTTTTTTCATTTTTGTTTTGGAGACAAATATCAAATGAGTGTTTTTTTAATTTTTCATGTTTTTGTTACATAATGAAAAATGATACACAGATTAATAACACACATACAATTTGGTCAGAGAATGATTTCTATGTAACAATCAACACAACACATTTAAAACGTGTATAGTTTTAATTTACATTATGACAAACCGCTGCTAAATAAGACAAACCATGCCATCCTTTTGCCAGACATGTACAAAGAGCTGTGTGTGCATCTAAAGAACATGCTTGGATAATAAATAAAGCCAAGAAGCTGATTTTCATCAATAACTTTTACATTAGATAACATATTTAATGTCACTCTCTTCCAACAGCTCAGTCAGTTAAAGGCCTGTACAACATTATTTAATGTATGAGTGGGGTCAGGTTAAACATGTAATTATTTTTATTTTATATTTTGAATTGTTGGAATGTCCGTGCTAAATAAACATTTTCATATTTTTATTTGATTTATTCTTTTAAGCATCAATATTAATGTAAACAATTGCAATGTTTTCATTTTAGTGATTAGTACACAATCAGAGCCAGAATTGCAATGGGAGACTAATAATTTGCACAATAAATTATTTTGGTGTTTCAGATCTTATGTTGCTTTGACTTCAGAGTCTTTCACTACAAACAGCATTTAAAGATCAGCCATGCTCTTCAGGTGGATTTTCTAAAGCAGCTTGTCATGGTAGAGGAGATGTCAAACTCTGTAGATGTTCAATGTGATTGTGCAGTCTTTCATCTCCATCTGTTATGAGAAGGTTGAACTGACTCACAGTTTGTGGCAGAAAATACAAAGTTTCTTCGTTTGAATCTAGGAAGATAAACAAATACAGAAAAAATGACCCTAATGACAAACACTGACCAATTTCGGTACCATCTTATGTTGCTACATGTCCTTCATAAAGATTTAGTTGTAATAAAGCTTTGCTGAGTTATAAAATTATTATTACTCAATTTACTCAGTTTTTGTTTTAAAGGGGACATATCATGCTAAATCCACTTTTTTAGCCTTTAAATGCATTTTGTTGTATATTTAGTGTTTAGAAGTACAGAAAAAAATCAAATTAGTCTCTTCAGGTGCTCCGTAGATATCTTTATATTCTGTTTTGCTCATATTTTTCAATCTGTTTCGATTTTTCTATTCTCTATTATGTTTTTTGAACTATTACATCACAGTATTTGCAGCGAAACTGCCAAATTAGTACATCAACTCCAGGTCCAACACTTCGAGCAATCCGCCATTTTTATTTCTCGCTTTTATTTTGTAGTCCAAGCTCAAGGATGCCGAAGTTACGAGAGGATAAGTCAAAATGTTCGGTTGTTGGATGTAGTAACCCACACGTTTCATTACACCGTCTCCCAGCATCAGAACCTTTTTGAAGTGCCTGGTTGAGTTTTATTTTTCACAGAAATGTACCGAGTTGAACCGAGTGTCACCTGAAGAGGGGGCGGGGTATGAAGTCTCATTTGCATTTAAAGAGACCGCACCAAAACGAGTTGCTCTCAGAAGCACATTAGAAAAGGGGTAGAAAAGGGGCCTGTGGAGCTATAATAATGAGGAATTCAGAACCAAGCATTGCAGTTCCGCTTTATATAGACCATGATTTATATGTAAAAAGGAAGGATTTAAAACCATGATATGTCCTCTTTAACAAGATACACACCTGTGAGGCACATGGCACATTGCCTCTGGCTTACCAGATGGACAATGGGATTGATGAACTGTGTTCCATACCTACTTGTATTCATCCAGGTCTTCTCGTAGGACACCCAAGAAGCAGAACCGCAGCAAACTTGTGTGTTCATTGCTGCCGTTTAAGACATGCCTCTCCTCAGGTCAGATAGTGGAGCCTAGAGCTCACAGTAAACATGGTGATGCTGCGTTTAATTTTTATGCTGCAAAGAAGTGGAACAAATTGACAGCAGAGCTGAAGTCAGCATCCAATGTGAACATTTTTAAATCAAAGTTAAAGGCAATTTTTTTTCTCTACTGTATATGATTGAGAGAGAGATTTTTGGTCATGTTGTTGATGTCATGTGTTTGTTGATGTCATGTGTTTGTTGATGTCATGTGTTTGTTGATGTCATCTGTTTGTTGATGATTTTACTGATGATTTTAATTGATTTACTGATGACTTTAAATGTTCTTATTTATTTTAAACAATTGAATGTTTTATCATGTAAAGCACATTGAGTTGCCTTGAGTATGAAATGCGCTATTCAAATAAATTTGCCTTGCCTTGCCTCCTCATGCCACCAAAGAGATCAATCAAAAACTGACTCCTAAGAAGAGTCACATTAACAAAAACACTGATTTGACTCCGGAAAATACTGGCTATTAATCCACACAAGAGTTCTGATACATAGGCAGGTATGGGATAGATTTTTCTCAAAAGTATTCACAAATATATTCATGAGTTACACATTTTCATAATTTTGTATATTTATGATGACTAATTTGTAAATCTTCAGTACTGCTTCTGAATTGCTTAAAGTGCATGATAGCATGTGCATTTCATTTTGTGACAAAAGTAACGCATTTTTGGTGAGATTCATAGACACAAAGGTTCAGATTGACACTTGGAAAGCACCGCCCCTCTATCTTCCACACCAAATTATAAAACACATGTCAATCATAAATACTATATATATGTGTGGATCTGAAAAAGACATGTAAATCATGGATTTGTGACTATTATTTAGACAAATCTATGCCCATAAGAATGCTGGTCATGAATACAGGCATTCTGACACTGAGTGATGGCTGAGGGAGCGGTTATATGCAGAGAGGGTTAAAGAGCAAATTAGACACAGCTGAGCAGGTAACAGGAGTAAAGGTGACGCAGATTACCTCAGGGAGGAAGGAGTCTTTCAGATGAAGGCGGCAGCAGACGTGACTAGACTTAAATAAACAATAAATAAGTCATTTTTATTGCAAAGACACTGTAGTCGTTTTGAGCAATCTTTGAAGTTTAGAGGTCATTGTCTGGAGTTTATGTAAACAAAATGATTTATTCAAATAGGCAAAGATGATCTCTAACTGGGGGTGAACTGAGGGAAGAACCTCTTCCCAAGTTTATTCGTCTGCATCGTCAGCACTTGCTTTTAAAGAACACATCTTTGAGGCTGATGTATGCTTCAGTGTACACTGTTATGCAGCTCAAAAGCTTGAATATATCACCATGGATAACCTCTTTACTTGACAGAAATAGTAGCAAAACAATATACAGTATTTATTTTTTATCCCTGCATGAAACTATAACCATGTTCAAACTCTGAGTATGTTCAGGCTCAAATGAGGGAAACTCTGAGTATCTCATTCCTAAACGCGAGGTATGTTCTTCTGAGTATGTTACACTGGCAACATTGTTCGTGAACCAAACCTGAGGTGTATTCCATAAAGGAGGGTTAACAAACTCTGAGTCTATCCATAAACTCTGGGTCAACATACCCCGCGATGGGAAACTCTGGGTATCGGATTCCATTACAGCTGGTATGAAGTGGGTCAATCAACCCTGAGTATGTAAACCTTGGGTTACTGACGTGCACGCGCACGATAAAAAGCCATCATCAATGGATCGAAGATGAGTCGAGCTGCCATGGCAACCACCCGGAAAATAGTGATTTATTCACCGTAATGGGTGAAATAAGCCGGTGTTTGAGGAATATGAGCCTGTTCTAAAGGTGCGTTCAGTCTTCAGTGACAATAGTGGCTTAAATCACCCGTAATTAGTCACACTTTTTGGTCGCTTCATCACTTTATTGCTTCAGTGACGTGACGAGCGGAGAATAATATGAATAAAGTCGTCTGAGGAGACGTGTCAGCAGCATAGGATGGCTATATAGAGAGTCCTCCTGTTACACTGGATATAAAGACAGTAAATGCCGCTTGATATCGCATCGTTTATATTGATTTTTAATGTAATATTGCCGCCAGAGTCATCTCAACGTCCTAAAAAATGTCATAAAAAAACACTGAAGCGGGACGCAAACACACGACCCACCGCTTCGACGCGCAGAATCACAACTATTAATTATTAACTATTAATTAATTTAAGCCACTATTGTCACAGAAGACTGAACGCACCTTTAGAACAGGCTCATATTCCACAAACACCGGCTTATTTAACCCATTAGGGTGAATAAATCACTCTATTCCAGGTGGTTGTCATGGCAGCTGGAGTAAATCTCTGATCCATTGATGATGGCTTTTTATTGTGCGCGTGCACGTCAGTAACCCAAGGTTTACATACTCAGGGTTGATTGACCCACTTCATAACAGCTGTATTAGAATCCGATACCCAGAGTTTCCCATCGCGGGGTATGTTGACCCAGAGTTTATGGATAGACTCAGAGTTTGTTAACCCTCCTTTATGGAATACTCCTCTGCTCTACACACTCTTGTCTTTCCAAAGTGCTCTCAATCTCCAATGTTTTACAGAAAACTACACTTTGCAAAAAAAAAAAAAAAAAAAAAAAAAAATTAATTCCTTTTTGGAATGAATATCTCAGAGTTTCCCTCATTTCAGGGTGAACTTACCTGAGTTTTCGCATAACCTGCTTTCTGGTTTATTATTATTATTATTATTATTATTATTATTATTATTATTATTATTATTATATTATTATTATTTTTTTTGTGTGTGTGTTGTTATCATTTATTATGTTTTTCTCATATTTGTGCGTGTTTTTGGTGCCATTTTAAGTAATATTTTTTCTAATTTTGTCTATTTTTCTTCTTGTTTGTGTGTTCTTGATGTCATTTAGAATTTTTTGATGTCATTTTGCGTGTTTTTTTTTTTCTCTCATTGTGTCTTCTAGTTATTATATAGTATTTTTTCTTATTTTATGTGGGTTTTTTTTGAGTCATTCTGTCCATTTACTTTTTGGGTAGACACGATATTTATTTATTTTATTTTATTTCAGCGAGGTTTCAACGTTTCCTATCGGTCCGTCTGCTAAACGTGTCCGGCTCTTTAGTCCCCCCTACATAATGTGGCCGTAGTGAAACTAGCAAACGTTCAGTGCGAGACAGAAGGACAGAAATGAAGCCACATAGAAAACAGGTGAACATTTTAGAGTTTGGGGTGAATTTTTAACCTGTAACTGTAGAGAAAGTAGTGAGGACGCAGTGAGCCTCAGGCTTTGAGAGCAAACGGAGCAGAGACTGAAGCCTATACGGTGTCTGCAGTTAGAACAACCTGTTCCTGTTGGATTTAACAATGGACTCCCTCATAAAGTTCACTAACCAAAGTCAAGGACGGGACCGTATATTCAGGTGAGTCCCATGGCACAGTTCAGATGGTTATAGTGTGTGGTTTAAAGGGGAAAAAACTTAATGTTTCCTCTGTTGTGTGACTTTTTACCGTCTGGCTCCTCAGGGCTGCGCAGTATGCATGTGCTCTGTCCGTATATTTACTCCGGAACAACGCACACAGCAAAGAGCTCGTGAACAAGCTTAAAAGTCTCGAGAGCCACATGAGTGCTGGACGAAAACGTGAGTGTTTGGAGTGACGTCACCTCCCCATTCATTATTTTTATTTTAATG
Organism: Gouania willdenowi; assembly: GCF_900634775.1. NCBI lineage: Eukaryota > Metazoa > Chordata > Actinopteri > Blenniiformes > Gobiesocidae > Gouania > Gouania willdenowi. The sequence goes on along the minus strand of NC_041049.1, from coordinate 29,547,896 downwards.
AAAAATAATGACTATAAAATGTGCTTTTTGTCACATGTAATGCGGTTTGGTGTTAACACTCAAATAGTGTTTGTATCTCAAGTCTTTACATGAAAACATCGTTTTTGCTTCTTAAAACATTTAGTCAAAGCGTTTTTCAATGGAAAAGTTAATATTTTACTGATGAAATGCATTTTTAACTAAACGGACACTGTGTACTCTCACTTTTAAAATATTTTATCCTAAAAAAATAGTTTGGCAAAAATGCAGAATCTTTTAACAAAAGATTAGGACTATGTACTATTTTGATTATTTAATTAATTTTGGTTTTGTTAAAAATCTAAGCTAAAGGAACCAAGAATAAAAACCTAAATCAAAGCAAGAATAATGTCGCAGAATGGCAATTATTCAAGAACCAAAGAGGTGGTTTGCATCATCACTTTTCCACTACGTAGCTGTAAGAAGACATAAAGCAGTGTATGAAACAAGATTTGCACTAACAAGACACAAGGTGGCTATGCTGCATCTGCAAGGGCTCTCACAGACAAAGGTGTCAAAGCAGAGCCTTACAGGACAAAGTTCTGCTCTCATGGTGTGTTGAGGATAAGAAGCAAGACGTTTAAACACACCATTTTCTTTCTGATGGTGTAAAAGAGAACAAAGTCCTCTGTTATTGCTCAGTCAGTCGTACAACAGCTTAACTGTTCAGGACAGCAGAAACACACATCAGATCAGTTTAGGAGATTTTTTTTCCCAACAATATACTTATTATTTTTAGCTTTTATAACACACAGCAACAATACAACCTCCCAGACACGCATCAGTGCTTCTGTTTCTTCACAAAGGATGACAAGTTACAAAAGTGTACAGAGACTTCAATAATTCCAAGAAAAAAGAAAACGAGTAGGTAAAAAAAAATAAACTCAAGCAAGGTACAGTCCCAAGTCCAGTCAGCCTCCTAATCATGATCCTCGGATAGATTCAAACATTCCACATAAGTGACAGATACAGAGGACGAGGAATGCAACAATTAAATAAATATACCTTTCATTAAATAACTAAAAGTGTCAATAATTAATTAAATCCATTTTACATTTCATTTTCATTCTGAAAAGTATGAAGTATAAATATTTCACTATCTATTTAATGTCTGGTGTTGCAGCACTTAATTAATTTTATCTGTCAAACTTGCTCGTCAAAGTCTGTGGGGGCGGTTTCCTAACACGTGATTGGTTACCTGCACTTCAAGTCTCGCTAAATCGATCCCCGACATTGAATTGAGGCAGAGCTAGTAGACATTATTCTGATGCACGAGGTGGCGCTATACTATCTGTGCCTTGGTTTTGTACTATATTCCTGCTTCTACATTTTCAGCTAGGTCTAAAATCTCTCACCAACTCCCTGGAAAGTTCATGGACATCCTCCATTATTATAGTTGCCATGATTGGAAAAAGTGACGACCAAAGCAATGGATCTGGCTGGATTGATGTTAACCCCGCCCCCACAGACTGTGACTGTTTAACAGATGAAATTAATTCATGAAGTGTTGCAACACCAGACCATGAAATAAATGAATAAATAAATAGTGAAATATTTATACTTCATGTAACGATTAATCGTAAGGCAGTTAAAAATCGATTCATAGGTATCACGGTTGATATCGATTTTCTGAAAATTGAATCGCAGTATTTATTCTTCTCTTGTCCTAATGCTGAGGCGGCGGGCGGAATCTGCTACTACTTTCTTTCTGGCCGCCTTATACTCTTAAACATGTTCATAAATGATTCCTTACCCCTTTAGCACTGAAAGAATATCTGTAATATTACGTGAATATCTGTAAAAGTCACGTTTTTCTATTAGCTCTGTCTGCTAGCATAGCATCTCTTCTTCACTGCACAGAATAGCTGCATCCCAACCGACCACTGGGTTACCAGCGCCCTCTGCTGGTCCAAACAAATATCTGACGTAAATGCATTACAATGACTATTTTTTTTTTTTTTTTTTTTTTTTAAACATTAAATTGTTAAGGGACAAAATACATTTTCAGTTGCACTTTTAAAAAGAAAAATAATTATTATGCAGTTTTGCATTGTTTACTATAGAACCAGAATTTAAATTGATATTGTAATATATATAATATTAATATTTATTTCATTCAATTTATTTTTAGTTAAATTGCATTGTTCTGAATAGTTTATCAAGGGATTCTTTTGACAATGAAAAATAAAAGGAAAATAGTACAGTATTTTCTAGTTTCTTTCCCCAAAAAATAAAGGAATATTTTACAATCATCACTGGTCTACAGTCCCATTTTGGAAAATAAATCGTGAGAGAATCGTATTGTGAACCCAGTATCGTGAATCGAATCGTATCGGGAGTTGAGTGAATCGTTACATCCCTACTTCATACTTTTCTAAAGAAAATGAAATGTAAAATAGATTTCATTAATTATCAGTTTTTCTTCTGACAACTGATCTGAGTTTCTTTTCACAAAAGATCTTTTTAAAGTTTTGACATTTCTAAGAATGAATAATTTGTGTGAATGAAGGTCTCCTCCCGTTTGAACATGCCATTAAAGTGAAGAGGCAGTGGCACTAGAGCAAGGTCAGCCAGTAAAGACTTTGGCCTTCTCTTCATGTGCTCGGAGTGGAGGTGTATGAAAGCTCGTCCCCAGAGGCTTCTGCCATGCACTGTGAGTGGCTCGCTTCATTACCTCGTCTCTTTGAGGGAGCAGAGGTGTCACAGGTCACCATCGCTGTGGATGGCTCAGTAACTGTGGATGAAGATGAGGATGTGGAAGGCTTTGAAAAGCAGGATTTCCTGTGCCTTTGTTTCACCATCACCATATGTAGATACTAACTGTTCTCCTACTGCAGTGGCTCTCAAACTTTTTTGAACTTTCAAGCCCTATCTGTGCTCATTCATTGTCCCCCCCCAAATAATGCTGACAAATAACACATTTCCAAATTCATTGAACAGGGAACAAGTAAATTCATGTTTCATAATGAATCAAAAATAAAAAAAAAAACTAAATTAAAGGCACACTGTGTAACATATAGCCACTAAGGGCGCTAGACCTTTAACTTTCATGTCAAGCGTCCCTTGCGGCAACAAGCTCTGTCACATAAATCAACAAACGGGCCAGTCTCCCTTGTCTTTTGATTGTGTATGCAGACAATAGTTGACCTGTAACTTTGGGGTAAGGATTGGCTCTAAGGGCTGGGTCGGTCGGGCTGGGCTCGTGCCGCGGCTACAGTCTATGGGCTGGAGGAGCAGCCGCCACCGCAATCCTCCTCTCCTCGCTGCTGGAAGCCCGGTGCTCGGCTCTCTTCTCCGCATCAGTGGTGCCCCCCACCCCCACCCCCCCACTCCTTGGCCTCGTCGCCGTTGTGAGAGTGGCAGTGGCGGCTGCTCCTCCAGCCCATGGACGCAACCCCAGCCCAGAGAGCCAATCCTTATCCCGAAGTTACGGATCTGACTTGCCGACTTCCTCTACAAAAGAATCCACGTTTAACTGAACTGTCGTGGTGATTAGTGCGCCATTAACACAACACGAAACTACCATATTGTGCTCTTTTAGCTGTAAACAGAGGCTCACTCGTTTCAGCTGCCCACAGCAATGGCGCCGGGTCGGGAAATGCCCGTATGTTGTGACATCACGTGGGAACTATATATATCCGAGCCTGTGGTCACGTGACTGCCGTAAAGTGAAAAGTTCTCCAGGCATTTTCTAGGTCACATGACCTGGCCAAAAACGGTCCGTCTCTCCAAACTTACATGGTCGGTATTTCAAGAGGGCAGCCCCACTCGGAGCATTGATACCTTCAAGTGCTGTATATTGGCCTGAGGAATCATTTAAAATAACTCATATGGATCAACTCTTTATGTCAAAAAGTCCAATGCAGTCAAAAACAAAATAGGAAATTCAGTGCAAGAATTAAATGAACTGACAGGGAACGCGTAACATCATGTTTCATAATGCAAGTAACATAATTAGATATAATAAATCAAAAACTAAATTAAATCAATCACCTGCATTCAAAAAACAAATTTTAAAGTGCAGTTGTCAAAAATACAGGAAATAACCAAACATTGTTTGCAAGAATCTTAAGAAAACAAAAAGGAAATTATTTTGTAAGTCAGCTATTAAAAATGTGTTCATTGTTCAGCTCCACTTCACATGCCAAAGTAAATCACTTTTTTTGCTCTTTAGTTCCACGTTACATTTTGTTCCTGGTGTCGTATCTAATGCAGACTAATAATTGAATGTTCTTTTGAATTTTAGGCTTCTCATTACTTTCTTTGTGTGGAGGTGTTTTGTCAAGTGTTAATGATCTTTATTGTCAATGAAGAAAGACATTTAAGAAGACTGGCATGAAATTGAAAATGTTCCTCCTGATGAAAAATCTGTTGCTGTCATAATCGTAATGAAATTGTAATTGAGTTCAGATAATTTACTTTGTATTTGTAATTAGATATTTTTTAGGATAAGATCCAGTACTGATATCAGGGTTGGGGTCAATTATAATTGTAATCACGTAATTGATAATTCATTACAATGATGGCTTAATTGTAATTCTAAAATCGTAATGGTAATATAATTGAGTTCAGATAATTTACTTTGTAATTGCTATGAAAATTCTATAAAAAATGTCAATTATAATTTCATGCAAAACTGGGAACCATGTTACAGCTTTATGTACAGTTCTACGCAGATGTAGTTAATAAAAAGGCTCAGATGCCCAAACCAAAAGTATTAAAACCTATATTTTAATTGATTAGGAAGCCAATAGATAGGAAAGACATTAGATGATATAGATATGTTTTAGTGTATTTTACAGCTGATTGAGGATCATAACCGATGCTAATAGAAAGCTAACACAAGAGGAAGGTTAACTGAGAAGGTATTTGTTATTGACTTTCTGAGGATAAAACACAATTGTAATCTAATTGTAATTGGAAAAAAATGCTGGTCACTGTAATCATAATTGAATTGTAATTGAACATGGGTAATTGAAAATGTAATTATAACGGAAAAATGTTATTGACCCCAACCCTGGTCATTCCTCCACACTCACTTTGAGAAGCACAATGATTATTAAGCTGTTGTCCTGCCATCCCAGTCTAACATGATCCCTGCTCATATGTTTCCTCCTCTGTCAGTGTTCAGGCTGGGAAACACAGCACATGCCATTGCGGCTGCTAAACGAAGCCTGCTCCTCCCTGACCGGGTGCTGCGCCTGTGCCTCACCGTGGCCAACCTCAACCGTGCTCTCTACTTCATCTGTGACAACGCACTGTGGGCCAGGAACGTGGGGCTCATCCGCAACATGGACAAGGAGCGCTGGAGCTGGAATTCATCACGCTTCTACTTCTACTCCTTAATAATGAGTCTGATCAGAGACGTATACGACATTCTGGTGCTGATGGTACATGACGCCAGAGACAAACGCGTCAAAGAGAAAATGGAGAAGCACGTGAACGAGAGCCGGGAGGTAGCAGAAGCTGTGTTTCCTCCGCTTGATGCGTTCATCTTCCTGCTCCTGCACACTCTGAAGTCACATCCAGCTGTTGCTCTAGACACTCTGAAAAACATCTGTGATCTCTTCCTCCCTTTAGACAAACTGGGTATTTACCAGTCTAATGCAGGGGTGGTTGGTTTCTGTGGTCTGATCTCTTCTCTGATAGGCATTGTGACACTCACACAACCTGATTTAAAAATAAAGCCTTGATAATGAGCCTGACTGCAGCTGAAACTGCCACTAAGAGCAGTTCATGCTTCAGCTGCTGGACAAAGGTTAACTCTGTGGATCAGATAACATAACATATCACAGGCACACAGTGTGACAATCAATGACTTGTGTTCCAGTTTTTCTCTGAGCACATTAAAAGGGCTACATGTGACTGTTTTCTATCAGCCTGAAATGAATACACTGATTAGAAAGGGAGCAATTATTTTACTGCTGTGTGTTTGTGTCATTTATTCTGACCAGAATTCCTTTGAAAATGGTTTCATTATGACTGTGCTTTATCCAGACAGAGGTGCATTTTGCAGCTTTTGTACCTTATGTGACAAAATGTGAGTAGCTGACACTAAATAATCTTTATAGATTTGTTCTAAAATATTATTTTGAAAGGTGTAATTGTCACTAAAATAGAAGATGGCCAATATTAAGTTTAAAGTTTTTTATTTTTTTTTATTTAGGTTAAAGATGAGCTATCATAATCACAACAGTAGTGATGAAAATAACTTCTGTAAATATTTTTATTATTAATATAATTGATAATAAAAATAACGGCATTAATAAAAAAGTATGACTACAGAAAATTTAAATGAAATGAACATTTTATAAAAATTTGCAATATTTCTTTAGATTTGTTTTAAAGATATTTACCTTTTAACTGTTTATTCACCAACCGTATAACATTTAAATTACTGCTCTAATTGTTGCTGTTTGTCCATATTTATGAAATAAACAAGATAAGGCACAAGGAAAATCAATGTTTAACACTGCAGGCAAAAGGGAAGTTGATCCACTTCAAGATTCCAACCTTTACACAATAGGTCTGGTAACTGAGGACAAATGTTGGAAATATACGCCAGACTGGAACAAACCTGTTTGCTTCTAGTGGAGCCAGAAGGATTACTTAGTACATCAAAGCATGCTTTTATAATAAAAGTGGGGAGGATCACGTCTGCATGCTGATGCTACTGACAATATGTAGTGGCCACGATCAATGATGATCTGGAGAGATTTAGAAAACGTGTTCCATCCACTAAACTGCAATATTTGCAGAAAGACTGAGATTAATTGAAAATGTGCACTTTCCCTTTGTTAGGTTGATTAGAGAGAAACTTTCTGAAAGGGTCGACTTTTAATTTTCTTGTAATTTCAGAAGTGATGTTTAATAGGAGGTACTTTTTTCTATGGCTCGTGGTATTATTGTGTATTGAAAACCATTAACAATTTGGATAAGAAAATAATATATCAGGAAAATGAAATTGTCCTTTATAAGTGTGTGTGTGTGTGTGTGATTTTTGTGTTTCACAAAGCAGTTTAGATTAGTTAGAGTAGTCTTACTGCCACAGCAGATTTTAGGTTCCCAAAGTGTCAGAATATAGACTTTATAACAGCTCCATGATCAATAATTCACAAGCCACAAGCCTTGAGTGTCAAACTCAAGGCTTGTGGCCCTAATCAGGCCTCGGTTTCCAATACTGGATCCGGAGGAGAAAGTGAAAATGACAAAACATGAAGCATTGTGTAATTTACCAGTAGATAATCTCTGTCCCTTTAAATACACAAATGCAATGAAACTCCACATTATTTGCAGGGACTGTGCCTTCATCACGTGACTGCAATCATTTTAATCACAATCTAATTCCAATGTTTGAAAGACCATTCATGTCTTCTAAAATCTTTAAATTGCCTTGAATTACACCAAATCTGATCACAATGTTAGATATTTTTTAAGGTAAGATCCAGCACTGATAACAGGGTTGGGGTCAATTCTAATTTTAATCACGTAATTTATAATTAATTACAATTATGGCCTAATTGTAATTCTAAAAATCTGTTGCTGTTGTAATTGTAATGAAATTGAGTTCAGATAATTTACTTTATAATTGTAATTACCATGAAAATTCTATAAAAATTGTAAATTATAATTCAACACAAAAGTGGGGAACCATGTTACAGTTCTACACAGATGTAGTACATACTTATTAGAATGTGTTTCATATCAAGCTTTTTCACATTTTATCATTTAAAAAAAATTTAAATCCAGGGGTTTACCGACACAGAAAAGACTCAGACGCCCACACCAAAAATATTAAAACCTATATTTTTGTTGATGAGGAAGCCTAACAAGGTTATCAAGAGATAGGAAATACTGTAAATTAGATGTTAGATATGTGTTTTTAGTGTATTTTTCAGCTGATTTAGGCCCCGTTATCATAGGAGATGCTAACAGAAAGGTAACACAAGAGAAAGATGAACTTTTATCAAGTTATTTATTTCAGGCTCAGAAAATGTGATTAATTGTAATTGAACTTTAGTCATTGAGGACGTAATTGCAATTGACTTTGAGGATAAAAAAATTATTGTAATTGAAAAAAATGCTGGTCACTGTAATCATAATTGAACATGGGTAATTGAAAAAATAATTGTTACTGAAAAATGTAATTGACTCTAACCCTGACTGTTATCTGTCAATAATTGCTTGAATATTGTAGGGCCTTAAATACTGTATATATCTGTTATACATGGATATCAAACTAGAACATAAAAATGTTGAAATTCCTCCTTTCCCACTAAGTATCTGCAGCCTACTTGAACTCAAACAGGTTTGTATTGAGGCACCTGAACTAATATGAGTTTGACACTCCTGCATAATGGGAAATGTTTAGGTCAGACCAACATTTGCTGACAATGTAATACTGCCATCTAGCGGACAAATGGAATGGCACCTCGTTGCTTTGAAAATAGCTTTTAATGTTCACTTCCAATGAGACAAGAATACAGTTTTTTGGGAAAGATTTTCTTGACGATAACAAAATACTCAACTTCCCTTTCAGGAGACTTTAGTAGTGAAAATGCCGAGCATACAGAGGAAAGATGAAACACACAAAGCAATAAATAATCTTCTTCTCTGTCGATCTGACGCAGTGATTTAGAGCAGAAACAAGCTTGTTTTTCCTCTCTGTAGCACAGTACCAATTTACCAGTTTTGTAAGCTGTGAAATAAAAAATAAAATTAAAAAATCATACCAAAATCTAGGCCATTCCAACTGATAAGGACACGAGCAAACAAACTGCACCTGAATTGATTTTGCATTTGCAAAGCCCAAGTTTCCCACCATGGAAAGCGCACTTAAACACAACTGTACTAGTTTAGTTTCTGCATATACAAAGCTTCTCATAAGCACTTAAAAACAGATCAAAGCACTTTAAAGAGCGTCAACAGTGTTAAACTACACTTGTGTAAATACTGCTGGTTGTTTGTTTGGCCCAGATACCAGGGACTACAGACAGAGTCTCTCTGCTTTCTGAATGAAAAGGCACTGTCAGTAGTAATCAGCTCCTCCTAAAGTTTCACAACAGACAACACTCGGAGAGTCGTGAGTTTTCACCTTTGCACAAACACTAAGTCCAAATTCCATTCTTGTTTTTCATTAGATATTTCTTCCACACATGATGCATATTCGTCACAATAATACAAAAACAGTATTTCGGAAGCATTATTTTGAACGCAATCTTGTGTTATCGCTGTTGTGGTTTGTTGCATCCTGTTGCAATAAGTTCAAACGTTTGTTTTCGTACCTGCTGAGGAATGGATGTTGTTAAATGCACTTCTGTGTCTAAAGTTGAGGCGTTTGCTGGATTTTTGATCCTGTACCAAAGCAACACATGTGATCCAGTCGAATCAGGCACCTTCATTCAGCTCATTTGATCAAAATGTATTAAGATGAGTTCAGCATGACAGTGCATTGCTGCACTACATCTAAAAATAATACAGAAAATAAACACTTTCTGGGCTTTCAGTTGGCATCAGTGCTTTTCATGTGCCAGGACTAACAGCTGCATGTTTAAAGTCCTTCGAAACACTATATCAACAACACGGTTTGAGTGAAAAAACAGATGCTAATGTGTCCGAGTCTGTTGTATAAATTGCTGAAGAGATTCTGTCTACTGAGATTGATGCATGATTCATGACAGGGTTAAAACCAGGACACAGGAAGCTAAAACAGGCAAATTAAAGTCAATGATAAACTAAAAGACAGAAAACTTAACTCCAAACTATAGCTTGCAGATACAAAATGTAAAAGTGACAGAGGTTTTAAGACAAAAACCATGAAAGGGTATGATGTGTGAAGGCAGCAAGTTTCCTCTATGTCTGATCATATGATTACTGGAACTGGCTTCAGGCAAAAAAGAGAAAGAAAAGATAAGGTGGTTGCTGTGAACACTTATTTTAAGCAGTCCATAATGATGCTGCTCCTTCATCACCAACCATTCAAAGATGTTATATCGTTCACTTTAAGGCAACTATATAATGTACATTATGGAGATATAAAACACAAAGCAGTCAAATTAAATAGATGAGCCCTGCAAGCTCCTATGGAACGTAAAGATTAAACTATCTAACAACGTAAACAGCAGGAATATAATCTGGGCCTTTGATACTTGTGTAAGCTGCTAATATGTGTTGTGGTTAGAACCTAATAAATAGATCATTTTAGGCCAGAAGTTCTCAAACTCTGGGTCACGATCTAAAGGTCTATTATGGAAATGTCCAATCTAAATTTACAGGGAATTTATTCCACCATCATTCTGCTCTCCACAGATTAGATAAATTCTGGTTATTTATCTATTTATTCATTGTTTTAATTTCCATCCATCTTCTGCCGCTTATCCATGGTCGAGCTCTTTATCTTTCTGCTCGGCTGGGATCGGTCCACATCACTGTAGACGCAGCACTCATCCCCCTGTCGACCTCCCCTCACTCCTGAACAAGGTACCTGAACTTCTCCACTTGGGGCAGGATCTCATCCCTGACTGGAAGAAGGCACTCCACCCCTTTTCCAGATGTATTTCATATTATTGCACAATTTGTTAATTTGTTGAATTTCAATTAGCGGAGGGGGGTGACTTGTTCCTGGGTCTGTGGGCTACATGTGGCTAAAGCAGATGCTACAGTAATGCCATGGATCATTTTGGTGTAGAAATGAAAATGGACGATAGCAGCTATAAAAATCTTCTTTTGAAAATGTCGACAGCTAAATCAGATGCAACTGGAAACTTAACATCCAAGGCTGTGTTCAAAACACCATACTCATACTTAGCCTGACGTCAAAATGAGTATGTAGTGCGTTCACATTAGATAGTATGGAAAGATGGAGTACGCAAGAAATACCTGAATGTATACTATATCTAACTATATCATTTATTAAGTATGCACAGTGGGCACACTAGTCATACTCAACCGACCCATGATGCATTGCGAGCGTAATGTAAAATCATCCTGGGACTGACTTCAAGATGAAAGTCAAACTTCCTCTTTTCAAAACAAAAGAATCTCTTCTTCTCTTGTATTAGATTTGAACCCTTTAGTAAACAGGGCTCTGGTTTTGAAGTTAACCAGATGTTTTGTCAGTAGCCAATGACGGCTCTCCAAAAATATCTGAAATGCTGGTAATAAATGTGCTTCAGTGAGTTTTATGGATCAAATGAGCACATGTTGATATTCTACTTGGTCACTTTCTCACTTAAAATGTTTTTGTCCATCAAAGGTGGAGAATCAACAAAAATATTTAGCCTCAGTTTGCTTCAGGTTTTTGTAGTTCTAGGTTTGAAATGCATCCTGGGAAACTTGGAAGTATATTTCAGTGGGAATGCTCATCATCCTAATCCTCCTAACCATACTTATAGTATAGTAGACAGTAAATACTCATTGAGTTTGTAGCGCATAGTATGGAGTATGCCATTTCGAACACAGCCTGTGTTGCTGTTTTTAAATATGTCACCATCCTCATGTCATCTTTTTCTGTAATTAAATTGAACAAAAGAAATGTAACTCTTTTTGTGGTTAAATATAAAGACTTTCAAAGCCTCTATTTTCTCATAGGATTGATTGATTGTACCATCACTTTAAAACTGGAGAATCAACACTTGCTCAGTTCTGATGAGATACGTTTGGCTTTCTCCTACTACCTAAACATTATACAGCAGAACAAATCAAAATCCAGCCGTCCAATTTGTCATCGACGTTGACATCCTCTGCGATAAAGGCTAATGTGTAATCACAAGTCAGTGGTCTCAGCTCACATGAGGGAAAGAAAGCTTCACCCCGGCGTGTAAAGTGATCTGTGTCTCAGAAACAGGGCGACCCGGCTGTGCAGTCTTTGGGTCTGTTCAGAAGTCTTTTAGTCCAGTTGTAGTGCACCACTTAAAGGGCGGGGCCAGTTACTAGCAGAGCTGCTGTGAACGGTCGTAAGCAGTGATCATGCCCTTGATATGAGACAGTTTCTTGTGTAGGTATTCACATCGCTTCTTTTCATCCCGGTACCCAGGGAACTTCTGCAAGTGAACAAAAGCAGGTTTCACTCATTAAACTGTTCTGGCTTGACATTTAAGATACTGTAAGCTGCAGTTAAAGCAGCTGGAACGTAAACAACATCTAAAACGGTCCTTACTTTTCTATACTTGTGGTACTTTTGTAGGATTTGGTCTTCCATGATCTAAAAATAGGGCAGAAGAGAAGTTCATACATGGTCAGTTTGAGGCTTTTTTCTCTTCTTGTGCAGCTACAGAAAATACTCATAACACTCAGTACCTTGTACTCTTGAGTTCCTGGGGAGAGTGTGTTGATCTTTAAACCCAACTGAACAAACATTTCTGTGATGGACCCGATCCGGTCATGAAGTACTCTGTATTCATCGTACTCGGCACAGAAGTCTTCATTGTACTGTTCCCGCTGCTCCAGTGTTGTTATGGGGCAATATTTTCTACACGAAACCCAAATAAATCATCACATTTAATACAAAGCAAGATTATTCCTTCCTTTTAAAATCTGAGCCCTGACTTCCCATTGCTCCCAGTAGATGGCGGTATGTGTTTGACACATCTTTGACTTCACTAGATGATGTGTTGAGCAGATGTATAAATGAAAGACATAAGATAATTTGTTTTCCAAGTCATTCTCAGTGAAGCCTTGTGAAGCTTATTTGGACATGCCTAATGCTTTCCTCTGTTTATACGAGTGTTTAAAGGCTGAACGCAAGCCTTCAGCGACGCTCTCTGCCTAACAACACAAACCATTAACATCAAACACAGCCTTAATATTCCTGAGCAGATGTGGGCAAATAGCGGCTCAGGGGCCACATGTGGCCCTCCGTCTAATTTGGGGTGGTCCCCCAAGAAAAATACAGAATGTTACTCCAAAAACACAAAAACTGATAGAAAAAAATGAAAACAAAAATACACAAAATCAGTAACAAAAAACACACAAGACAATTAGCACCTGTAAAATTTCCCAAATGACAACAAAAACACAAATTGAATCCAAAAACACAAAGAAAAAACACCAAATAACAAAACACAAAGCCAAAAAAATAAATGAACACAAAATGAGAGAATATACAAAACTACAAAAAACACAAAAATATACAAAATTACTAAAAAACAAAAAAACAAATACATGCAAAATGAGAGAAAAGTACACAAAATTACAACAGTAACATACAAGACAAATCCATAAACACACAAGATGACTAAGAAACAACTAGAAAAAATACAAAACGACAACCAAAATACAAGAATTCACAAAATGAATCAAAAGCATCCAAAATGAGAACATAAGCAAATAAACGACAAAAAAATACACAATATAAATCCAAAAACACACAAAATGACTACACAATTCCAAAAAAATTACAGAAAATACACAAAACAACTGACAAAACCTCACAAAATGACATACACTATGCAGAAGTGATCATTTTTTGCATTGCACTTCCAAATAAAAACCATTCACCCTACAAAGACAGACCCTTGGCCACACATTATGATCTTACATTAAATAGTCAGGAAGTTGTTCTGTGCTTCGGCTGACGGATGTTTTCTCTGCATCATGATCTGTAGTCAAGAGAAACATAAATCCATGTAAACAGGTGCTAGTGTGACATTACAAGTCATATCAAGGCCAGTGTGTTTTTATTTTGCACTCAGATAATATATGTCCTATGTATCAAACATGAATCACTGTGTAAATTACCAACTGATTCAGTTGTAGATATCTCAGTCACTCCAACTATACAAAATCAATGAAACTCCACAATATGTGCAGGGCTCACAGTTTCCCCATGCTAATATCACATGATGGCAGTCACTGTGCATTTCTAATTGTTGAAAGAAGTCTCAACTTCTGCAGAATCCTGCAATTTTCTTAAAATTATTCCACAAATTAAAGCTGCTGGAGACATTTAAAAAAAATAAAAAATAAAAAAATCAGATAAAGACATATTGTAGGCCTCATAGGTCAATACATTAAATCAATCATTTGCTCAAAAAATGTAAAATGTTAAAATTGCTGCTCGAAAGTGCTGTAAGCACTCTCTTATTGACATTGTCAAGAGGGGCCAAAGGCGCAGTATGGAAGCATTGCAGGGCAGCTGTGGCTACAATAGTAGCTTACCCCCACTGTGTGTGGAGTGAAAGAATAATGCAATGTAAAGCGCTTTGAGTGTCTATGAAAGGCGCTATATAAAATCCAATAGATTAGATTATTATTTGCAGCGTTTGGCCAATTGCAAACACAGAGAAACCCAGCAGAGTAATTACCAGTGGAGGTGTGGGATCGTTGCGTTGCCTTTTACCTTTGATATTTTCCTGGTTTTGCTTCAGGTCTGGGCTGGTTTCTCTCCAGTTTGGTTTTAAACGCTCCCAGTCCTTCTCCTTGTGTTTCTTGGACCTTTTCTTTTTATGTTGCCCATTGGCGAGCTGCTGGTCAGTGCAAAGGGACGGGCTATTGTGTGTGGGATTGGGGCTGGGTGCAGTGGGAGCCAGTCCTGTCCTCTCCACTTTGGGAATAGTGGACGAGCCACTGAGTTTGTGTGGTGAGCATAGGCCGTTTGGGCTTCCCAGGAGATGATTAGTAGTTCTGTCAAACTCCAGCTTCTTCTGTAGACCAGAGTTTCTGTTAACTGAGGGATTCTGTGACCCATTGGCGCCATAGTCTGTGTGTGTGGCAGGCTGGTCCAATAGCCTTTGCTTTTTAGGGGTTTGAAGGTTGGAAGGGTCCAAAGCCAGCGGGCGTTTCTGTAGGAGGAGAAAGCAGCTCAGTGAGTAGATGGGATGGGCAACGTCAAGCACAGCGAGAGGCATTAAAATGTTCTCAGGATCAGCATTAACACAGGATAGAACAACAGGTCTCTGTGAATTTTAGTTGTAATTCTGTATATTTTCTTTCATTTTGCTTTTTTTGTGTCATTTTGTGTAGTTTTGTGTGTTTTTGTTGTCATCTAGTATATTTTACAGTTGTTTAATTGTAGTCGTCTTGTGTTTTTTCTGATTTATTTTCTGAGTTTTTGTTTGTTTTTGTTGTTTTGTGCATTTTTTGGAGTCATTTTGTTTATTATTCTCATTGGGTTTTTTTTTTACGTCATTTGGAACCATATTGTGCTTTTGATTTTGGTGGCCACAGAATTATTTGCCAGTCTTCCATGTCTGGTGTGTGAACTACATTGCGTTTGTTAAAGTGTGCTTAGATCGAGAGCTACAGGATGCAGCTTTGGATTTCTTTTCACAGCATCCTAATATGTCAGATGTGTTTTCAGGCATTCCTCATCCTCCGTGAAAAGGTTTTGGGGGAAAATACAATCCAAGGTGAGCACTTACCACAGAGAGGTTCTTTGCAGGACTGAGATGTGATGGAGAGTCATCAGGGGTTTTGTGGGATGACTGGTTGGACTGGGGACTCCTAAGCAGGCTGCTATGGAGTGGCTGGAGTTTCCTGTGGAGAGATTATGAACACGGCACCTTTAGTTAAACAGGAAGAGAATGTAAGTAAGTCAGACATGGGCAGGTGGCAGCCCTGGAGCCACATGCGGCCCTTGGTCTAATTTTGTGTGGCCCCCAAAATAAATAAAACAACAAAAAAAATAAAAGATAGCAGAAAAATACAGAGAAAAAAAACCCTCAAAATGACCATGAACACACAAAACGGCAATAAAATACCCACAAAATGACAAAAAAATAAGAAAAAAAAATACACAAAAGGATAAGTGACACCGAAGACACAAGATGACAACAATAATACACAAAAACACATTAAATGACAACAAAAATACACAAAGTGACTCTGAAGACAAAAGATGACCACAAAAAAATTAAAACAACACAAAAGTACAGAAAACAGAATGACACAAAATTGACAAAACTACAAAAATGACTCCAAATAAAAACTAAAATTACACTAAATTAAAATTCCACAAAACATCAAAAATACACAAAAAAAAAACTGAAAAAATTAGTTGACAAACACAGAAAAATACACAAAATTACAGACACACAAGATGACTCAAAAACAGACCCTAGTGTATTTCAAGACACTGGTTGCAGTGGGAAATGATGGGAAATTCAATGAGCAACTATTATTCATCATAAAACCTGCACTTTGAACAGAAAAGCGACAAACAGGGAAGAACTGTAAACTGCAGCTTTTGGTGTTTCCGTGTGTGTCGATAGGAATCACAGCAACACAGACTGAGTCCAGTGGTGGAAACAATAACAGCACATTTAGCTTGTGTCAGACTTAACTCACTTTCCTGGTAATCTGCTTCCTACAGCTTCTTCCTCAAACAAATGCCACGACTAAATGTTCCCCCAGTGGGATCACACACAAGCCCCTCAATCATCGTCTGGTCCCAATGAGTCCAGTTCAGAGCCTTTACACATTAACAACAGGAGCAACAGAGTCCAAATAACAAACGTAGCAATAGGTTTTCTCACACACACAAGTCAACAAGAACTAAAAGTGTTTGTTTTGTGAAGAGAGGATTGAAAAAGACAGGGGGGGTGGACCTGTACTTTTTTCAACAAATGCCTGAGAAGAAGCACGTGCACGTGACTGTGTTTACTGGCAGGCAGAGGAAGGGCTAAAAGGAGGAAACGCAAAGCTTTTCGTGCTAATGCAGTTTGGCAACAGTGCAGGGAATCTTTTCCTCTGCTTTGAAGTGTGTGTTTGAGATTCATCTGTGCAGATTTATGCCCCTCCCCTTTCACAATGATCACAGCACACATCAGTTCACGGACACTCTGTTCTCATGCTCGTACTCTTTAATGGTTTCTTTTATTTACCTGGTCATGGAAGCCCCAAACAAACCCCTGAGAGGTAAAAACCCAGGACTGACACCCAACTAACCATTTTAACTGAAAGGGGACTTTTGAATAAAAACAATGATTTTCGGTAGAATAGATTTAAATAATGCACTCACCTAATTAGACTAACTGTGAAAATCAGTGGAAAACTAAGCTTACAACTTTTTAAAGTTCACTATAAAACAACATTGACATTGAACAGAAGGAAATATGTTACAAGTTGTCTGGTAACATCTGATGATCATAGAAAGCCTCAGAGGCACAACGTCTTCTAGTGCCGCTCGTTAATGAACAGGCTGTATTATGTGTGACTAAAAGGTTCAAATACATACTCATAAATAATTTAAAAAAAGTTACAATTTTAAAATAAATTGTAAAAAAAATATATATAAACACATTCAAATAAAAAAAAATCATAAAAATAAAAAAAAATAAATGTAAAACGAATACATTATAAAAGTAATTTTTACATTAAAATGAAAATAAAGAATTTAAAATTTAAAATGAAATTATTTAAATTTAAGCATTATATAATAAAATTAAATCTTATCATCTCTACCTGCTTATCCTGTACAGAGTAGCAGGGGATGCTGGAGCCTATCACAGCAGACATAGAGCATGAGGCAGTGTAAACCCCTCTGGATAGGACGCCAGTATATTGTAAACAATATACAATAAATCATTTGACATAACTAATATATCACATTTACATTAGAACAGCAATTCTCAACTGGTAGGTCGGGACCCAAAAGTGGGTCACGGGCCTGTACTCGGTGGGTCGCGGACAGCTGGTCAAAAATAAATAAATACTTAGTGTCTCTCATGTTGGACTTGTCTTTTATTTTGAAAGAAACTTTTCTTTTGACAGGCATGCTGTGAAATGCATGTTGCACAGGAAATTGTATAGATTTGTTTAAATAAAAGATTATACATGTGTTTTCAACAGCTATTTTTGAAAAACTAAATTTGGTTGGTTAAATTAAAAAAAAATTGACCGTGGCAAAATGTAGGTCCCAGGGTGAGACCTGTTGAGAACCACTGCATTAAAAGCTTATCATACCTAGAGTACAAAAATAAATTGTGATTTATTCTACAAGAGCATCTGGTCATTACGAGGCATCACAAACCCATGAACGTCCCACCTGATGAGGAGCCTGTGGAGGAGCTGTTTCTCCTCTTCTACATATCCAGGCCAGTCCCTGTTGACGTGTCTGTAGAGCTCGTCTTTTAGAGAGAAGCTTTGGTCTTTTGGGTTCAGTTTTCCAACCTGGGAAAACAAATGTTAGGATTATGAAATCCATCAGGGAAACAGTAAAGAAGCATAGTGAAATCATAGGCTGCAAATCCTCTACAGGCTGGTTTTGGTGGCCTGGCTTATTT
Source organism: Gouania willdenowi (assembly GCF_900634775.1). Taxonomy (NCBI): domain Eukaryota; kingdom Metazoa; phylum Chordata; class Actinopteri; order Blenniiformes; family Gobiesocidae; genus Gouania; species Gouania willdenowi. Next base: position 29,529,657 of record NC_041049.1, on the reverse strand, counting down.
TTGTTAGAAACAGCTTTATATATAACTGCTGCTGCATTTCTCCTCGAACCAATCACTTTCTAAAAATAGTCAAATCCCTGCTTGAACTCCACCTCATTCCTGTCAAAACACAATCTTCCCATCCAAAGATAATTAAAGCTAAGTCCTAATTACAGCTGCCAGCAGCGGTACAGGCTCGACTGGATGACTTCTGTGGGATACTCGGAAATTTAGAACACAGGAAATGTGCTTGAAATAAACTTAACCAACAACAACTACAGGATACTCTCTTCGAACACTAAGTTGTAAGTGAATGCGTAAATAGTTCTTTGAGCTGCAAGTTCTTCCGTTTTAGCTTTTTCTGAGGATGTTCATCACTTGTTGTTAAAGTGATGACATAGCAACAGATAGCTCACCTCCTCCAGTACAGAGATGAGATCTGCCTTGTCTTTTGGAGTGGCTCGCTCCCTCTCCAGCCACAGCAGCAGCTCAGGTTTCTTGTAGGGCTTTAAAGCCAGCAGATGAATGATGCGATCCCTTAAGGGGCGGTGAGCCACAGGGCTGGGAATCAGGCTCCTCTTGTTGCTCGGGGAGTGCTTGTTGCTGCCATCTGAGCCTGATACCAGACCCTGCTTCCTCTGGACCTTCACACACTTACCTGAGATAAACACAAAAGAACACATGGGTGAGTAACAATAGTAAAAAAGGACGACAAGTAGGGATTAAGATAATTAAAAAAAAACATAAATTGTAAATGTAAAAATGCACAAATGACTCCAAAAACACACAAAATGACATTCCATATTAACTTTTCATTGCTATCTGATTTCCTATAGTAATTGATAAGGATATCTTCCCTATTAACATAATTTTAAATCTCATTATGTATCTCTCAATGGAATTAACCCATTAAGCCTCCTTTTAATGTGATGTCCCACTGGATGTATTCCATATAAAATATCATCTGTGCAAAATAAGAAAACTAATTCAACTTCAATTATGGAGAAAGTGCCATATTTATTTTTTTATCATGTTCTAAGGTTGGGGATTGCAGGGTTCCTCACGATATATGTTTTTAATATGTTAAGGTTCTGTTTATTCAGACAGCTTTTCTCACTGGAGAAGAGAATCCCAGGTCCCAAGACGTTTGATATGTCCCTGCGAGTTATTTTATGAGCAAAGTATCAAAGCATCTACTGATCACTTTCGTGTGTCCTTATGAGTTCTTTCTGGGCGTGGCCAACCCGAGAGTTAAGAACTCATAAGATTTGTTTATTTACCAATAAAACGAACCAATTTACCCCAATGAAAATCAAAGATGTTAAAAAGGATAAAAGATAAATTAAGTCTGGGTAATTTCTGAACATTTTTTTACATTCAGATAAACAATTTAGCTTGTTTTATCATGTATGGACAGAGTGCTCTTATCAAGCACTGCCTCTCTATCAGAGTCCCCCTATTCTGTCTGGGGGACTTAGATTAGCACAACACCTGTTTTCTCGCCTTTTGAATTTTGTATTGGGACCAATTTTTTTCTGTCGGAGGTGGCCCGCATCCAACAGAGCAGTAACAGAACCAGAGTTGAGCACGACAAGTGTTTAGATACGACAGACGGAGCACAAAAGGCACATTGGGCCCTATTCTCCCATCTGGACTTCAGTGCTTTTTTACGCGCCTCTCTCCTGCCCAGGCTCCTGACACACCCACCACGCGTAGTCAATGAATGAAGGTGGTCTGAAGCAAAGGAGGTGGACTGGGTCATTACGTCATTATTTTTGGGCTGTCTAGAAATCACGAAACAAGGAGTTTTCCCAATGCTTGTAAATCACAGTGAAATCTGTGAAAATGACTAAGCGCACTTTTAATTTGAAACGCCTTTGTTGATAAACAATGTAACAGATTGATTTGAGCGGATTATTGATCGGATTATTGCAGGGTGCGGATTGGACACATTTTTCTACCCGAGGCACAGTTAAAATCTCTTTTTTCCCCCTCATAATAATGTGTGTTTGTGTGGAAAGCCTGATTTTATTAACTTCTTACATTCCTGCATTCAGAAATGATCATCATCATCAACATCATCATCTGCCATCAATGTTTCACTTGTTATTTACTCTTGTAGTGTGATCCAACTGTGGCTTAACGTTGTACACAGTGTTAAAATAGTTGGATATCAGTCTGACGTCTGTTAGAGTTTCATTGTAACTAGCAGCAGCAGCCGATGCGCGCGCTGCAGCCCACAGCTAATAAGCTCCACGATGCATCCCCTTCCAGGACAAGGAGTCGGCAACACGGGTAAAATATAATGAAATGTAACACATTTTGTTCCATCTAGAACTGGTAAATATGAACATATTAGTAATGCTGATGGTCAATCCTTTGGCTTGCTTGTGTGACTCCTCCCACACATGACAGCATGTCAGTGTTACTTTGGATAGAATCTTTCCAGGAGTCTCTTCTGCAATATTATGAGTCCGTGTGGCTTAAATTGTCACTAGGTCCATTTTTCTAGTGCAATATAATGTTTCACCTTATCGGGGCACAACACTTATTCCAGGTTCAGAAGCGTGTAGGAGGAAAAGGACTTAAGCAGATGGAGAATATGCGTAAGGCCAGATTTGAATGGGAACGCCCACATTTCAGGGCTGCTCCACCCAGAGTGCGTAACTGGGATGAAGGCGCGCAGCGACTGACTTAAGTACAGGGGGAGAATAGCACACAGCCAAAAACAGCACCACTGCGCGACATTTTTGACTTACGCGCATGGGAGAATAGAACCCATTGTGACCAAGTTTGATCCAAAACCAAGAATTATTTCTAAATATCTGCTTGAGCCCGTTGGTATTGTTGGTTCCCTTTTGGATTGGTCGGGTATCCATCCTCTGCCATTACAGAGGTAGAGTTTATTTTAGAGACCAACTCTCACTTTCTCATTCATTAGCAGCTCCGTAGTTAAGGATCAAAAGGGGAGTGGACAAACAAACCAAGACACGGCCTACAGCTCACTCAGATTGGTCTTTTGGTTTGTCCGTATGTAGAGGCTGGCATTTTTTCGGAAATCCCATGGGTCACGAGATTCCCACGGCATTCCTTAATGGGGATATGAAGCTAACTAGCAAATGGTGTGATGTGACTGAGGAAAAAAATACTTTAGAGACACACAGACATATGGTACAGACAGTACTGCGAGGGACAGAGCTGGTTCTACCATCTCTGTGTTTTGGCAGATCGTCATCAAACACCATCACGGTCTAAGATCGTCATATCACACGCCCTTAGATGATACTGATATTATCACGCAAATGGATTTCTCCGATATTCCATATACTGCAGGAAAATCACACAACACTGGAATTTTTTTTCTCAAAGATATTCAACACTGGCTGAGATGAAACAGAAAAAACAGTGCAAAAAGTCAGAGTTTAAAGCAGGGATTGGCAACTGTTTAGTCAGTTTTTAGTCATTTTGTGTGTATTTGGAATCATTGTGTGTGTTTTTGTTATTTTTTGTGTTCTTGCAATTGTGTGTATTTTTCTGTCATTTTCTGCATTTATGTTGTTAATTTGTGCATTTTTGGGGTCACTTTCTGTATTTTCAGTTTGTGCCTCTTTGGAGCTATTCTGTAATGTGTTGTTTTTTGTGTTTTCGTAATCATTTTGTTTGTTGTGGTTGTTGTGTCGGTCTTTGTTGTCATTTTGTGTTTTATGAGTCATTTTGTGTATTTTAGGAGTTTTTTGTGTGTTTTGTGTACTTTGTGCAATTTGCTGTCCATTTGTGGGTTTCGGGAGTTATCTTGTGTATTATGTTGGGCTTTATATTCCTTCCAACTTCTTGAAAGGGGATTTGTTTTGAGGACAGCACAAAATTAGTCCACATGTGGCCCCCGGGCCGCCAGTTGCCTTTGTCTGGTTTAAAGCTTTTCAAAAGTCACACAAACAAGCAGGGCCTTCTTTTTGATCTAATTAAATACATGGTTCTGTCCTCCCTAACCGCTGTACAATTTTATTTTCTTCCACTCAGGTGTAACACTGCCCTCTCTTTTTACATCTTATCCCCTAATAAAGACTAGTGACAGTTGTAATTAGACAATAGAATACTGCCTTTTCTTTTTAAGTATTATCCTCTAATAAAGTCCTTAGGGAAGGTCACAAGTATGCAACAGTATCAATTGATTTCCTATTTTCTGTCAGAAAAAAAACATGCAAATTTGTCAGGAAAAGATTGCACTACATATCATGTCCACCTAAAAAGACAAATGCAGACATGGGTAAAATAAATGAATATATAAATGAAATTAACGTTATTATAAATGAATATATATATATATATATATATATATATATATATATATATATATATATATATATATATATATATATATATCTGTGTTATTATTATTACTGTTGTATATATCTGTGGTTTTTATAGTCTTATTATTATTTTATCTATCTTATTCTTATTTATCTTCTTCCACGGTGTTTGTTCTTTTGATTATTATTACTATTATCTTATTTTACTTTTTACTACGGTGTGAATGTGTTTTCTGGTTTTTGGTCTTTATTTGGTTGACGGTTGCTTAACCATGTACTGTATGTTTCCTTCTTTGTTCTTTTGTGTTTGTTCTTTTATTTGAAGTATTTCTTGAGCCTCTGTAACATGAGCATTTCCTCTCTGGGATAATAAAGTATTTCTGATTCTGAATACAGATATAGGATGTTCAGTACGTTGGAAGGCAGATTCCAAACAAACACACCTTGAACACCTTGTTCTGACAGCATGCGCTGGTTGGTAGACTGAACTGTCAGCTGCATAAACAGAAGCACTTGGAAACAAGAGCAACCAGCACAAAGAGGCCCTTTCTCCTGTTGGTGGACCAAAGGCCACACTTACAGATATCTGCACTGTAATCTCATTACAGCTATAGGCCATACTTTGGAGCACCAATAGGCAACAGGCAACCCGGGGGCCACATGCACTCCTAGGTCTAGTTCTGTGCAGCCCCAAAGGAAAAAAAAAAAACAATAAAATACAAAAAACAAAAATACACAAAATGAATCCAAAAACACACAAAACCACAACAAAAACCGACAAGAAGAAACCCTTTGTTCTTTCCTGTGTTAATGCTTGGATGTGTCATTATTATAAATGCTGACATGAAAGTTGATAATGTGACCCTCAAATCAACCCTGCCATGATAAGAGTTGCATTCACATGGGCAACATAGTTAACAATTGATATTGTATTTGATTCACATTAAGACGTCAGTGTTTCTGTTGAATTTCAGATACTCTTTGAGCTTGCAGGGGCTTGTTTGCAACAGTTCCTCTGAAAGCAGGTGACAAAAAGTTATGTCATCACTAAAACAACCTGCAGAGCAACATTTCCAATGAGCACAAGGAGGCGGGCAACAGTGTTACTGTAGAAGATTTTGTTTAGAAGCTAGGTGATACTTTCCGTTACAGCTTCTACTAACAGATGAGTTTCTAAGTGTAGTGCATATAAGAGCAATGCCAGCCAGTTGCCACGAAATAAAAGACTATGTGTAACTTCTTTAGCAACAAAGTTCATTCTTTAACCAAAAATATCCATTTCAAGATGTGTCTGATCTTTTTGTCGTGGAGTTGCCAGCTTCTTCCTTCCACCAAACAGCCAATCATACGTTATCATTTGAGCTGCAGACATTCTTCTGCAGCAGCCTGTAATTGGGAGTTAGTATGGACATTTTTTCCCTGATGAGTGTGAAATTACTGTGCCATAAAAAGACAGCAAGTCACCACAAAACGAGCCAATGTGCAGCATCCATAAGTCTTTTATTCTCCACTGGCGTCCAGAGAAAGGCGGACACAAGCTGGGTTTCCATTACCCTTGGAAATGCGCAAAATCTAAATAGCGCAATAAACTCTGGTAAACATCTCTAAAAAGCTTTGACGCTTTCATGAGGAGGTATTTCTAATGTTTCGATATTGAAATGTGTCACAAAAGCGCCATGGAAACACTTTTTCCACAAATACACGTCAGAGATAGTGAGGTACCTGGTCACATGACCACTTCTCTCCAAGAAAACATGGTGTGGTACGTGTAGACAAAGGAGGAGACCAGGATTATTAGTGCCACATTAGACATGAAACAACAAAGGAATACAGAGTGTTATAAGGATGTTTTGAACATCCGTCTTTCTGCAGCAAAGTCTCGCGGGATGAGATTTCACAGGAGTTACGAAAAACAACGTTCAATGGAACCACGTTCAAAGAACTTTTATACTTTATAGACATTTAGAAACATCGCTTTTATTTTGCAAAAATCTGTTAGTTAGAGGATGTTAAATAGAATATATATTGAGAAAATGTAATATTTACAGGCTGGGAAAATGAGTTGAAGCCTCAGAGCGACCACTGCACTGAAGGAACACCTGACTCCTCCCACATTCAATGTTGTGTTTTAGTATTTGCCTGATTAGCATGTTTAGCTCATAAAAGAGAGAAAACATTCAACCTTTTCACATGGATGACACCTCAATGTCACAAGGGTTCATGGACTGTTAATGATGAGCATCCAGTACAGTCAGGTTCATTCCAAATGATCCAAGTTCATGTGAAAAGCAGTCGGTTCAGAAAGTGATGGTGAGGAGGAGGTGATGTGCTTTGTGAGGTCAGGAACTCTGGAGGGCTTTCATGAACGATGATGAATTGTCATTTTAGTGTTACTCATTACATTTTAGGCTCAAGCTCTTCTGCATGAGATCTGTTGGTGCACGCTGCTGCCAAACTGTCACAATGATGATGCTGACAGGCACGTTGGCACAGTGCCCAGGCAAGCAGGTCAAAACGAACACAATGAGAAAGAGAGGCATTGCTCTCACATGAAGAAGTATAAGATGACACTTTGATCAGTTACCGGCAGCTCTGGGGCCAAACGTGACCCTTGGTCTAATAATGTGCAGTCCCCAAAGTAAACGCACAAAACACAATGGCAAATACACACAAAATGACTCCCAAAACACAAAAAAAAAACAAGATGAGCAAACATTTATATAAATTGACTGCAAAAAAAAAAACATATACATACACAAAAACATAAAAGTACACAGGATCAAAATAACTGCCAAAAAATACACAGTGACACCAAAAATACACAAAAAGATTTCAAAAGCACACAAAATTACACCAAAAACACACAAAATTTGCAATAAAGCATACAAAATGACACCAAAGACACACGAGACAACAGAACAATATAAAAAAGGACAGCAAAAATACACAAAATGACTCCAAAAAAACCATAAGAAAAATGACACAAAAAGACAACCCCACCCACCCAAACTGATGCTGAAAAAAATCAAACAAAAACACACAAATTGACCAACTAAATGTGCAAAACAAAATACAGTGCAACAACAAAAACCCTAAAAGACCCAAAAACCAAACACAAAGTCTGCAAAAAATACACAAAACAACAACAAACAAAGTCTTTGTGTTGTTATTTCCTGTGTTAATGCTCAGATTGGTCATGATTCTAAAAGCTAATGTAAATGTTGATAATGTGACCCTCAGATCAGACAATTACAGTTTTGTGGCCCTGCTGTGATAAAAGTTACCCCTCTCTGAGTTAGAACTAATACGTGGCTGGCAATTACCAGCAGGACGAAGTGATAAAAGGTTTGCAGAACAATACTAGGAACAGAAAAACACTTCCTGGCAAAAACTTACTGGGACCAGGCTTGATTTCAATCGCTGAGCGACTCCAGATGTCCTTCTCTACCTGCGACATGCGCTCCCGGGTCGTCTGGTAGGAATCATCGGTGGCACAAACAGTGATCTTGTCCTGAATACTTCCCTGTCCCTCCAGGTGATCCCTGCCCTCCCTGAGTGGAGAAATAAGAAGATAAGGAAAACAAAGGAAATGATACGTCCTAACACAGACAAGGCAACTGGGGGCTCGGGGGCCACATGCAACCCTTGGTCTAATTTTGTGTGGCCCAAAAACAAACGAAAGGGAAATAAAAATGCACAAAGCTGCAGCAAACATATACAAAAAAACTCCAAAATATATAAAGAAATTATAGAAATTGCACAAAAAGCAAGTGTTCTCCAAAAACAAGATGATATATGATACAAGTGTACAAAATAGAAAAACACACAAAAATATACCAAAGGTCTCCCAAAACACACAAAAAATACATATATTCAGCATAAATATGATAATGTAAATGCAAAAAATAACTCCAAAATCACAAAAAAATAACAACAAAAATACACAAAATGAACAAATATATACAAAAAACAAAAACTCTTGGTTTTTTTTCCTGTACTAATGTAAATGCTTACATGAGTGTTGATAATGTGGCCCTCAGATAGATTAGATACAATCACATTTTTGTAGCCACTGCTGGGATAGAAGCTGCCCATCTTTGCCCTAACATACACTATGCATCACTTAAAAGGAGCACATGGTCAGTGAGTCCATGCGAGTTCCAGTCCAGCTCAGTGGGAGTGCACTGTAGCTGTTCCCACTCAACGTTCCTGAAGCCAAAATACGGCGCTTAGGGCGATTCAATCTTGCAAATTTGATGTCATTTGGAGCCAGAGTCTGTGCAGTAGAGTCCAGAGGAAGGAGCCCTGGTAACACGCCCCGCTTATTTAGTGTGCTGCCCTGATGAGTTACGCAGCACAGGTACTCCAAGAACAAAAGTATCTTTCCCACTGGAAATTCTACCAACGTCTTGTCCAGATGATCAGATCATAGAGGTTAGTACTAGTTCTAGTAGCTCAAAAAAGACGAAAAAACTGAACTAAAAGTTTAATGGCGTCTCGGCTTTCCTTCACGACGTAACTGCTTATGCTAGTCACAAACAGAGCAACGCAAGACTCGAGGCTGTCAATCATCGTCATATATGATGTCAAATCCAGTTTTTCAACCTCAAATAACTTATTTAAAAACAAACTTCACAGAAAAATGAGCACTTGAACACAATGTAGGGTGATAATAACTAATGATCACAGCAGAGTTTAGGTTTGGAAAAAAATTATGTGACGAGTATTTTAACTTTACAGTTTGACCCACATCCCATCCGTTATCATTGAGGAGGCGGGGTTTTTGACCTATACTGCAGCCAGTCAGCAGGGGGAGCTCTAAAAACAAATGCTTTACTTCCTCGTGAGTGTGTCCGTCCATTCTTTTTACAGTCTATGGTCCAACTATGATGCATCATTGGTAGCATCAACAAGCTGCTCTGTTGTAGCCTTTTAAACTCCTCTGACCATGCAGAGGCGGAAACACTACCTCTGTGTTCTCAATGATTCCTGCTAATAATGTAGTTCAATGTAACTCCACAGTGGTAGTGTCTGTTGTAGGATTGAAGAGAGGCCACTGTTTGTTCTAGGCCTGACACCAAATTTACAACAAATTCCACTTGTGGTCGGTCGGCTGTGGAAAGAGAAGCTCGCAGAGTGCCTCTTACCCTGAGACATACTGGTGAATGCAGTCGAAGCTGGACTGGGGCTTATCTTTGCTGTCACTGGATAAGTAAAAGGAGAAGACTCTGAAACCATCTGGAGACTCTGGAGATGGTGCAGGGATCTTTACATACTAGCCAAGAGAAGAAAAACAAAAACAGATGGTAGAACATTTTAGAGAACACAGTTTATTTTAAAATTATGTTTTTTAAGAAGTTTGTTAAACTAAGCATTGTGTTGGTCTTTTACATACACATAGCACAGTTAATGCTTAACCTGTAATTGTTTTACAGCTTTTCAAAGTATGTTTAAGTCGATTTCATGCCATATTACGTAACAAGCCCATTTTTATCTCTTGCTGTAATATGCCACAAGCTACTGATCTATTGTAACCTTAAAGTAATAAAAACATCTAAAACTACCACAAGACTTTCAACAAATCCAAATGTGACCTATATATTGTCCAAGGGAGGCCATTGATGGACCCGTCAGGCAGCAAAACTCTAAACTCTACAGCTGACTTTTTCCTCCTCATTGATACCGTCCTCAGTCACAGTCTGTGGACTGTGACCAACAATAAGATAGCAGGGTGAAGTCTATCTCCGTGAGCAACCTGTTACGTAAATGACCTCAAAACACATTTCCACTTAAAGGATAGGCAGCAAATGTTTAATCCATGAGTCTTAATAATAATAATAATAATAATAATAATAATAATAATAATAATAATAATAATAATAATAATACATTTTATTTGAAGAATCAGTGCCTTTCAGGTAGGAGTGTGATGATATCTCAATACGGCGATATATCACGATAAGTATTGATTGAAAAAAATAATAATAATAATAATTTTTTTTTTTTTTTTTTTTAAAACCTTTTCTGCTTTTTCACTAAAATGTGCAGGTAGGTCTTCACATAAATGTTGTCACTGTTTGTTGAAGGAACCAATATATTGTTTACTGGAATATTGCACTATAATGGTGTCACTGGATAGAAAGACCCTATTTTTGTTTACAGAAAGCACTATTGGAGATACTTATTCATTTACATTGGCATGTTGACACTTATTTACAGATATGTTGCACTAAAATAGTGTCACTGTTCATAGGACACTTTTTCAATTTTTTGTCTTTCAGAGATATTAAATAAAGATATTAGATATTTTTCCACTTAGTGAATAGTATAAAACCACAATAAAAGTGTAAAACAGCAGTAAAGTTAAGCAAAACAAAAAGCTCAAAAACAGGGCAGTGGTGGTCAGGAGGGAAATGTGTAGTGAATAAGTGGGTTTTGTCCGGTTTTGAATTGTGAGAATGAGTCCTGAGATCCAGAGGTAGTGAGTTCCAGACCATGGGGAGCAGAATGGCTGAAAGCTCTACTCCCTATGGTCTATTGTTGTGTTGACCCAGCATGAATTTGTCCAAAATGGTATGGCAAAAACTCAAGCATTGAGAATAAGATATGACGATATTAAAACGTCACAAGATGTATCGTCGAGAGTACGAGTGGTGTCGCATAATATGAAAAAAATGTTAAAAAACACATCAACTACACAGTTGTTTGTGTGTTTTTAAAAAGTGTGTCATATTCATATTGCTTTGTAAATGTCATACCCAGAGGAAGTATGCAAGTATTGCCAGAGTTAAAGTCACATTTCTTTTCTTCTGTATGTATTGGAAAAGGTAACTTGAACGTTATTTATGTTGGGATATAAGCATTTTTGCTTCTGCCTGTTTCAGTCTTGTTATATATTTCTAAGTTGTGGATTTATGTTTGAATATTTTTTAGTTAGACTGAAACAAAGAAACTGAAATAAAAGCATGGTTATTTTCACAACTGCACTATTTTTGGGACATTTTTCCTTTTCCAAAAAGCAAATCAATGCAATTTGCACGGGTATTTTTTGGTAGAAGGGGGCTTGTAATAGGGGGGTCACTGGTTCCAATTACACCTGAGTTATGACTGTGGGATGTTGAGCAGCTCCTTTAACCCTAATTGCTGATGTTGTTCTTCCCTTTGGATAAAAGCATCTGATAAATGAAATTGTAATCTGTAAAACGTATTATAGCAAACCACTGTTGGGTTATGCCTAGAGTGACTATACATCCTGTTTTACCTGGACATGTCATCTGTTCACGTGATATCTGGAGAGTCCAAGGGTGTTTAACAAATTCATGGATGTGTGGATTTCTCATCCAACATGTTGCCGGCGGTGACACGTTTAACTCCATTAACATTGCACCATGGGAAAAAAAATCTAACAGGTTCTGAAAACTAAGACATTGCTTTTTACAGATAATATGGTTTCATTATGTTATTTTAATCACAAATGTGACAGAACCCATTAAATAGGCCGCTTTGTTTGACAAGAGGCTCATACACAGAGCATAGAGAAAATAAAGTAAAAAACGGTGGATTATAATAAAAAAGCATTAGCAGGAAACACCTCCCAGATAATAAAACCTCCATGGAGGTTCAGAGAGACATTTACCAAAGAAGAAGTCATTAAAAAAGGAAATTAAAGGGAAGAAAGTTAAGCTAAGATAAATTCAATTTCTGGATGAATAAATGTAATTCTGCTTTTCTCCCACTCCCACCATTTTGTACATTCATTTATGTGTAAATGGTTGTTAGTGGTGTGTGGTGAAGTGTATTACGTTTGTTAGTTTAAGCTGTCACTGATTTTTTTGAACAGTTTTAATTTCTAAGGGGCAAGATTTACAAGGAATTCTTGAGATTTATCAATTACATAATAAAGATGATTGACTTCTGCCGGCTCTGATTTCCAATTTCTGTTTATTCTTTGTTGTAAAGAGAAAGTATTTAGTTAAAACAGAAAAAAATAAACTTTTTAAAACCTAACAGAGGATAACCACTAAAGCTGTTTATTTGTGTTACGAGACATATCCACGTAAACATTGAGTACTTCTTGAAAGTGCCATGGTCAGGCCAAGTGTTTCTCATTTTAGAAATCTAAATATGCTCACTCTTTTTATGCCAGACTCTTACTTTGGTAAAAAAAAACAAAAAAAAAACTGCTTTTCGTTGTGTTGAAGTTTAAAAGAAAAGAATAAATGTCACGTAAACAGATAGAAGGCTGCCTTTTAGTCATCAGTTCCTGGTGATTGATTACATACTGGCTGGCTGGGAGTGTAGCGCTGCTGGCAGATGTGACAGGCAGGACTATAGCTGTCACAAATGCCCAGTCATGCAGCAAAGCTATAAGCATTTTTTTTAAAGCATAGGGCCAATGAGCAGCTCCTCTCCTTGACTACCCTCCTCCTCCTCCTCCTCCTCCTCCTCTTCTAAAACCTAATGCCTACCCTACCCCCAATCCGCCTCCAGCTTTCCTTCATGTGCACAAGTCCACCCGTGTCAACACAAAACGGAAAGCAACCCACTCGAGATGCACAGCTGACCATTAATTTTGACCTATTTGTGTCTGACTGTTAACATGAAGTGTGGAATCAGAGTCCTGCATACGGCTGTGGCAGTTTTACGCTAATTAAAAATGATGAATCAAAAAAATAAATAAAATATCAAACCAAGTGAACAAGGACAAAAGAATGGCCTGGCCCTCAGGATCTATTACGTTAAAAAGGAAAGTAGTTGCTGTCACGGCTAAAATTAGAAGTCCCAAAAACAATGTTATTAATCAGTTTTGGAAACCAAGAAGAGCTGGAATTATCTAAACTGAGTGATACCAAACAAAAGCCTTGTTACAAGAGTGCACATTTACACATTTTGCATTGCAATGGTGCCACCACGTCCTCTCTTTGAGTTAATGGCAGCAGCATGAGACCCCTCCAGCCATGCAATAGATTTGCCTGTCACCTCCATCCATGCCACCGTACACACTTCACATTCTAATTCTAATCAATGTCACTCAGGTCAGACTACTCAGGGGTTGTCCCCATTTTATTCACAGCTTCCTTCTCAAGCTTCAAAACCATATGTCATTTAACCCATTAGTTCCCACTGCCTGACTCCACAGGGAAAACCTCCGAGTGTCTCCTCAGGATCACAACATTAACAGGACGCCAAAACCAGGGAGAATAATACACGCCAAACCTTACATTTCAATTTCAAGTACACAAACATCCAACCAATACTTGAGTGTTTTCAGTTGTTCCTAAAATATGAACATCAATAATCATTTTTGTAATTACTTGGCTTGGTAACAGTTATCTTTGTTCAACTGAACTGTTTATTCCCTTACCGCAAACTATAGACATCTACAATTGCTTTTGTTAATAAAGTAGTAAGTTAAATGAATACTAAAATAACGTTCATGTGTTTACATCCGATGCTTTTGATGTGACTTTTTAAATTTGAACCAACGAAAAAACTGATGGAGGATTTAAAGCTTAAAAACCCAATTATTTGCATGATAAAGTAATATATTTCAACTTTTCGCATGCAACATATGCTACTAACGGTCAATATTATGTGTTGCACACCAGCTACTCGCACAAACTACTACCCTGTAACCCTCAATAATTAGGGAGCTTTAAACAAAGCTGAATATCAAATAATAGAACAATTATCATCAAAAATCACAGCATGATGAAGGCGAACCGACTTTTGATTCATTTTCTCACCGACTGCTCATGTCAACAGGTTTTTTGTCCTGAAGCCGCTGTCAGTCAAGAAATGTAAAGATTTGCAGAGACGCTGAGTCACAGGTATTGCTCTGTGTGTGTGTGTGTGTGTGTGTGTGTGTGTGTGTGTGTGTGTGTGTGTGTTTCTCTTTTTTTAATTTTCTTGTGCGACAGAAAAAGCATGCCATGTTCACAGGTCACATGCAGGAAGTAGGTGGTTTGATGATGATTCAGCCAGGATGTCAACAGACAAAACCATTACACAGCAAACTTTGTAAACATGTCTATATAATATTTACATACGATAAAGAAATGACTGCATTCAAATATCAAGAAACCAGTTAGCTGCTAACATAATAGCTGGAAGCTCGACTTAGCGACCCATATGCTGCCAAGCATTCCCTGTCTAAAATATAAGGGTTCATCTATATCTTTACATTATTTATCCCAAATAAACAATGTCAGTAATTACTGTATTCAGCTACAAATACTTCTTATAGCTGCTAAAAAGGAATGATCTTCCATAACAAAAAATGTTCGTCGACTGCAGCTTTAATTTCCCTACTCTTGCAATGATTCATGAATGGTAATGCAGACAAATATTAAAGCTAAGATAACTCAGCCAGAACATGGGGAAGAATTCATTAGTTTGCTTATGTGCTACAATATTATAATTATAATGGTTAGGTCTTTTAATCTGATGATTAATTAATGAGGGAAAAGCTTAATCAGGCAATATTCTAATCAGAGAGCAGCATTAGGCGAGTCTGTTTAAAGATGAACAGCGTAGGAAACACACAGCACAGAGAACCACAGGATCAGTAAAGTTTATTGGTCAGACACCAACAGTTGGACTGAGCTAACAGGCATGCCCCCCAGCCCCTACATGCTAATACAATAACTGCCTCAGTGGCTACAGCCTGGACACATCTGCTGCTTCAGGCCCTGTGTGCGTTTGGAGATGCCAAATACTTTCAAGCTGTTTTAAGGTGTGAACTGGACTGGAACAGAACATGTTGGCATGAGCTCTGCATTTGAACAAGGACAAAAGACACTGTCGGGGATGTAATAAAACTGCTGCTCCTCAGACTTGTTGGAACTGCTCATCAGTTTGATGGGTTTTAACACAGTTCCTGATCTTGTCATATGGTGATGTGAAAAATAAAAGATTCATTACCTAGATCTGATTTGTTAAAGCCAAACATTTCTTTAATGTCATTCCAGCTCTAGTATTTGGCAGGGCAACTCAGAGAATAAAGCCGACACCTGAATATGTGATTTGTTCTGAAGTCTTTGCCTCCTGCCCATGTCTGTACTGACACTAGTTACCATTGTCTTCTCATCTGAGCCTACTCAGCCATGGCTGCTCAGTGCGCTGCCCATCTTTTGTTCTAGCTTCTTCCCCCACAGAGCTGTGTGCTATGGCTGCTTGGCCTGCCTGGATTATTCATGAACAGCAGGGACGTGTGGCTATGTGTTGTTGGGTGGTAAAGGGAGAGATTGAGGGTGAGGGTGTGTGCAGGGATATGGGGATGGATGGGGGGTTGGCAGGGGCTCCCCATAGAAGCACTGCATGAAGGATGGGTCTAAATAGTCTTCCTTTAGGAATGTGCAACCCATTGGAGAGGAGGGGGATGGAGTCTGAGCTGAGGAAGTATGTCTGCTCATATGATTTCCTTTCTGAATAGGCTCACAAATTATTGCTAATGCTTAAACGATTGGTCCTAATTTTGCATTTCAGTTTACAGTTAGAACAAATAACAAAAGGCCATCAGTTAGTAAAGGAAGTGCAGTAATGTTGACAGCATGTCAATAAAGCACAGAAATCTATTAATTGTTTCCCATGGTTGAGCCTAACACACCTAAAATTCCAATCTAAGAAATAATCTTAAAATTAAATGATTCATACCTCCCATAGAGTAAATCATGCTTTTAGTCACTCTCTGTCAATGCGGTAGTGATGCTTGTGGATCTATTCATTGAGGGGGGTTGGTAAATACAGGAAAAGCATAAAAAGAGGGGGTGGGGACTGACGGGAGTTAGTGTGGGGATAATATGAGGATGGGCAACCCCCCGTGGGCTGGCCTGTTATTCCAAAGAGAATCAGTCTTTTTTCAAGAAGCTGGATCTAATCTGTCAACTTCAACAAACACCCTCTGGCTCCATAACCCTGAACCACCACGCCCTACTTGCAGGTACCATCGCCTTCAAAGGCTCAGCCATGGAGGACAAAACTACTCTGAACAATTACATTTTCTCTCCGTTTGTCTTTAATGCAGGGAAACACACTTTGTCGTTAATGAGTGAACACTTCGTATCCTCTTGGACTTCAGATGCACTGGGATTACTATTCTACTACTTCATTGGGTGGCTGTACTTTACTCCCATTACTGGACTTTTCTCCTCACAGGAGTAGCCAGTCCATAATCCGCTAACAATTCACAGATTGTGCATTGGAAAATATGTCCAATCCTGATTAACTTGGAAGAAAACATGAGCAAAGAGGCCAAAATCCAAGAGTTGTTTATGAAAACACATGGTGCAAGACAAAAACAGCACAAGATCTTGTTGCGTTGGTTGGTTGTTATTTTTTTGTGCAATATTATTCAGGAGAAATATGTTTTTAAATCTTTAAAATGAAAAGTCACGACCATCAGATGCAGTTGCATGAGATGCTAGTTTGGGGGTGCTCTGGGAGGATAAATGGAAATATGATAAAGAAACGCGTGTCATCTATTGGTCAAAATAGGCAACCATTCTGTCTCGTCCACCCGCTCTTTCACAGCATTCAACTATAGAACAACAACAAACTGCTGTGCTTTCTGGGATTTGATGTTCCTTAAAGTGGGGTACATATGAATATTTTCTAAATCTAAAAAGACGTTTTTATCTGTTACAGACCACACACATGAAGATAAAAAAATCATGCTTTGAACAGTTTCGATGGTACTGTGTGTGCTCCGACAATCTCAACACAGCACACCACTCCAACACACACACCCATTTTGTCCAACCAACAAAGCCTCTGCCACTATAGTGTAAGTCTGCAATGATTAGTCAACATAATCAATCATAGACTACAATATATCAAAGTCAAATCAATTTCAAAGTTTGGCAACATTTCCCTGAAAAACACTTGAAGCACGAACATTCAAAACGCAAACACCCAAAGCCAGTGTTTTTCCAATAACGTTGGTATCTCATGGATCTTTAATTTTTATTCGCATGTGAATTTGTTCTTTAGCCCAAAGCATGTAGTTATGACGTCTGTGTCGTACGTTTATCTGTTGTAAAATCATGAAAGAAGCCTGCTTAGCAAACACTAGTTCAGTTACGTGGATGCATAATTTACTGCACTAATCAGTGAATTACTGGTGTGATCTGCCTTCTGCTGATATTACTATTTATTCTGAAGAGCAAAACTCTTTCAGTTATTGTCAGCTATATGTGATTTTGATAATATTAATCAGAAAGTACGTTATTATTATTTTTTTTTCTTTTACTTTTATAGACCTGATTGCTTAAATTTAAAGCAACTGTAGATGGTTTAAACCTGACTACACCAGTACTTGTTCAAAACCAATTGCACTTTCAGTTTGTAATATTTAATTTATACCTTTTTTTTTATTCTGATTACAATGATGTTTCATGCTGAAAATATAACCACTATGTTAAAAATGCATGTTTTATTTATCATTGTTTTAGTTTATTTCTGTAAAACATTGTATTTGTATCTTTTGTATTGTATTTATTTATTTAGGTAGGGACAGTACATATCAATGAACATACAACAAATGTAAATACGCCAGATTATAGCCATAGGCTAATTTTCCGTGTCGTCAGATACAACAAGCTAACTTTCACAGGTGTGAATATTAAGAAGCTGCATTACAGCAGCATTCCAAAAAATGTGCTTTAAGATAGAAAAATAATTGTGTTCAAAAATTAATTAATGAAGTTGATATCCATCCATCCATCCATCCATCCATCCATCCATCCATTTTCAGACCCACTTGTTCCTGTTTGTCAGGGTCGTGGGGGTGAAGTTAATCACTCCCACCCCCAAAAAATCATCATTAGTTGCAGCTCTAATATAGTGCACAACAACTGTGTTTTATATGCACTTTCCTGTGACCTGTGAAGTTTACAGCATGGTTGACAATTCTTAAGCAAACTGTAAGTCTGAGACACAGTGTGCTTCAGACTTACAGAGCATGCAGGGACTTTTGCATCGCTAAACACATCTGGATGAATGAAGCGACGCGTGCCCATTCAGAAACACGTGGGACAACTGTCCCCTGCTACGCCACTGGGAGAGGACAGCTCTACAACCACATTCCTGTTTTTGTTATTCTGATTAGCTTCCAGCAAATAAAAAAAGAAAAACAACCGACATGCATCCACACTCACAGAGCGCACAAGCTTATTTGCAGTGTGAGGCGAGGCAAAGCATGGCTGGTGACGGGGGGTAGCGTTAGATCAGCCATGTGTGAGATAGAGGCCCTGGTGTCTCCCAAGGATTCAGCCCAAGCACGGGGTGAAACAGCACAATAATCAGGAGGGCAGGCTGGAGAAGCCCAGGGGAAGCTCTGCCTTCACACAAACATGTCACGAGAAAATCTTTCAGAGCACTTCTACGTTCCCCTATCCAGCACTGCAGCTTTAATGTGACAGCTGTGCACATAAAAACAGACAGGGCTGTAAACTAAAACAATTACTCACACAATTGCAATTCAACATTGATGAAGTGAGTGCAAGAGGATTAAACTGGTGCCACACCTGGCTCAGCACAACTCCTATTTCAATATTAGGTCTATGTTGGTAGTATCACATTCATACTGATGCCTTGTATACTGAAATGAAAAACTACTTGTCTAAATACCTATAGCAGTGATTCTCAACTGGTGGGTCGAGACCCAAAAGTGGGTCGCATACCTGTATTGGGTGGGTCACGGATAGCTGGTCAAAAATAAATTAATACTTAATGTCTTTCATGTTGGACTTGTCTTTTATTTTGAAAGAAACTTTTCTTTTGACAGGCATGCTGTGAAATGCATGTTACACAGGAAAATATAGAGATTTATGTTTTAAAAAAGATTATATACGTGCGTTTTCAATAGCTAATTGAGAAAAAATAAATTTGTGTTTGAATTCTAAAAAAAAAAACTGGGTCACAATTTAATGACAGTGGTAAAATGTGTGTCCCAGGGTGAGACCAGTTGAGAACCCCTGACTTATAGCATCCATACACAGTCCCATCAAACCCAGTGGCTGTTTTGTTTGGAGTAGTGGGGTTCCTGGAAAGAAAATGATGACGACAACAACGACAATGGGGTGAAAGAGGAAAAGGCGGGCATACACTGTGCGATTTTTTCAATCGTACTCAGCTCCAGCTCAAACTGTGCGACTCCATTGCGGAATCTGAATGTTTCCAGCTAAAGATTCATGTTCTCACACTAAACAGACAGACACTCTGACGCAACCTGACTGCTCACACTGTACGTCCATACACGACACGTCGGAGTCTTTTATCCAGAAATGCAACGTACAAATTAGAAGCCATTAAAGCAGAAGAAGAAAAAAAACCAGAAAGTGAATAAACACTTGTGATGCGGCGATGTGTGATGGACTAGGAATTGGCTGGACAGACGTGGGCAGTACGGTCTGTCGCGAATGCGCAGTGTGAGAGTTTGAGGTAAGCCAGTCTGTGGCACTGCTTCAACAGTGTGATACCCTCAGGAGGAGTGACCAGGATTTATAACAGGTTTGATTTTCTAACGACCATACAATTGCTGATTGGGAGCCGGTTGTGAGGTGTTAATGGCTTCTCGTGACCCCATGCACACCATGTATACTACCCTATGTATACTACAAAATGCATGACATACAATTTAACAGAGACTCTACCCGATCCCAAAAATAGTCGCACAAGTAAAAAATATAAGCTCAAAATGGGACAAAGATAGCACAGTGTATGCCCACCTTAAGCCGAGCACGGAGGCTAGAGGGTGTTTGTCAGACCAGCAAAGAGTAGCTGCAGGGCTTTTATGGCAACATATGAAATGACAAACTGTATATGTGTGAAGCACCTTTTCCAATCTTTAGTGCCCCCCAGCATTAAATCAAAACCACAAAGTGGAACCAAAGTGCTTCTATAACTAAATGATTACAGATCATGCCAAGAAGCAGGTGGCTGTGCCAGCGCTGGAGGAGAAGAAACACTTGGATGTGACATTCCAGACCTGGGGAACGCGAGCCAGCAGTCAGTATATCCTTAATCCCTGTGATGATTCAAAATCAATTTGCTCTTCAACTTTAAGCAAAACAAAAAGCAAATACATGTTATCTCTTGTTGATTAGTTAACCTAACTGTCCTCTAACGTCTTGCACACAAGACATCAACATCAATTTGATATCGGTGGTATCAACCATAGTAGAGTTCTACTAGAACTCAGATTTGGAGCATTTAGTGTTCAAGTATTCCGTGTACCTTACACCAAATTTGAGCACTAGTAGAACTTAACTATGGTTGATAACACCGATATCAAATGTGTCCTAGAACAGCTTTCCATCGTTCACTCCGTCAAGAGCATCGGTTCTCCAACTGGGATCAAAGACCCCCCAGATGTCCTTGAGCCGTAGCTCTGTTTCTTTATTATTATATTTTTAACTATTAATGTTGTATCATTACAAAAGTGAAAAACTACATGTGGGGACCACTGCACCAATAAAACAAACATACTGGACACGGCTGTATCACTGAAGTGTGATGGCTGTCTCCATGGCTATTCAATTGTGTAAAAAAAGTACCTCAAAATTGTTTTAAATAAATGTGCATGTATATTGTTAAAACCTTTTTTTTGTTAAATACAAGACTAATGAACATACTCTTTAAGTTTATTTCTATTACAAAATATTAATATTATATTAATTAATTACCATATATATATTATATTAAATATTTCAGTTGAAAGGTTCAGAGAACAGATCATTCCTATGGCATTTAGGGCTACAAATGGCAGTAAATTGTTTATTTGATGTGAGGATTATGTAGAGGGGTCCTTCTAAATGTTCTACCCCGTAAGAAGTCCCTGGATCCCAAAAGTTTGAGAACCCCTGGTGTAGAGGACTTGAGATCTGTGTATGATTCTGAACAGACTGAAAGACTAAATGCTTGAATGCACGGGGTCCCGCTGAGCCCTGGAGTGATGCCAGGAGAATGATTTGAACAATTCTTCTGGTTTTTGTGGCCGTTTGAGGAAAACATGACAGGAGCCAGCCTGGAGGAAGCTCAGAGTAGTTGTAACCTCTGTGTTGTGGCTCCACAGTAGGCAGCAATGGACACATAGGACTTTGTGGACCTCTTACTAAACCTGCAGCACTTTTAAAGGCCAGGGAAATACCTTCATCTTTGAAGCCCTCTACACGTTATCATTTTTTGACTCTGCCATCCTCCCCCACTATAACGGCTTAATCTGGCTTCCCCCACCACCAATGGTTGCAGCTCCCTCATTAAGGCCCAATCGTCCAGCACAGGGACTATTGTCAAAGGGGGAGGGAGCTCATGTCTAAATTCTGCAAAGCAATTTGAATATGTAATGTGCCAGCCAAGATATAATCAGTAAATCCTTTTAGTGATTAAAGCACACTTATTGCACTCACTTAACATTGCTTCACGGAGAAGGCCTAGGCTCAATATGCTGTTACAGCTGTTTCCCTACATGTTTACATGCATTTAATTGGAACGTATTTAGTGGATCTTTCCAGGATACAAATTCCAGTGCTTGTGCACTGTTCCTGTATTTTTTAGATCTTTCATCTGTGCAGAAAGACAACAGGCACTGAGACACGGGGGCTCCCTGGGGTTTACTGGCTCCTCTACCTCCGCCCACCCCTCCCAGAACAAAGCCTCCCCAGTTGCAAGCGTGACCCAGTAACCTGGCAGCCTAAGGGGATAGCGTACCCTGTCTTTGGGCTTCCAGCATCCATGAGCACACAGGGTTAGCGTTTATATACAGAGCAAAGTCACTTTGGTCCTTGCAATCGCCTCTTGCAGGGATTAGAATGGCTTCTTTTAGATGGGGCCAGCATGGTAAATGTGTGGTAGCTGAGCAGGCAGAGCTGTGGACGGCATAAGACTTGGCTGGATAATCTGAGTGGACACAGGCGTCTTTCTCTACAGGAATGCCCCTTTACCTCCATTGTCAAGTGTTTCTTATATACATACTGTACCATCTACACTTATTTACTGTTTTTCTATTTAAACAAAAGAGACTATTTCTCTGAGTAATTTCACTGTGTCAAGCCTTTTCTAACATTCCACACCAGAAAGTAAGTAATAAAAGTATGTATGATATATCGGATCACATTGATATTAGTGTCAAGTCAATACTCAAGGCAGAAATTTCAGTATTGTGTCAGAATTTCAAAAATTGTGTTGTGACGGCTCTAATTCTTGTTACACTTGTCAAGCGTGTCAAATGTAACATGTTTTTGTGTGTTTCAATGGCCAAAAGCAGCTTCATTGATTTGTTCATGCTGTGTGTGATTTATTCTACAGCCCAGCTTCAGGTTCACCAAATACAGCGTTCATATGCGTTTCCTTCATCTAACTGTCGTAATGTTCATTAAATCAAAAGAAATTTTACAAAAATGTATATGTATATATCGTCATTGCATTATGTAATCAAACAAGACCTGATGTCCACTACAATAGACAGATGATACAAATTAAATGAAAAAAAAATTCAGAGATCGTAGATGTTTTCTGTTGTCGTTTTTGGAAATCTATTTAACCTTATGGTAAATGTCTGTGACAGTCTAATAAGATGTCTCTAAAGCAGCTGCCCCCATTGCAGTTCAGAATTATGCTCGTGTTCAGTTTCTGAAGCAAAAAAGGAGAGTATGTAGACCAGCTTACCCCCTGGCTCCCCTTGAAGCAAATTGCTGGCTGATTTGATAGCGTTGCCTGAGGAAAGAAGAAGAAGAAGAAGAAGAAGAAGAATGCAGTCAGTGACTCACAAGCCATGGTTTTTGTTGATCACTTAAAGCCAAAATGCATCTCTTGCTTATTTGGTTCTGAGTGAACAAAACATTTTAATGGGAAAATAAGTAGGTCTTCAAGGGTGTTTAGAGGTTCTCCCATGAGAAGAGGGTTCAATCAATAAATCTTTGACATAAACATTGCTCTATCCTGTGGGTGCATAGGCGATGTTTGACTGTTTACGCTGATTTACAAAGCAAACCCCAAAGGAAAGTTGAAACGTCTTCAACTCAATCACAATTTAAGATAATCTACCTTCAGTCCAGTGCTTTGTACTGTGTAAATCCACACAGCACCAGGCTGAGGCTTCCAAAAGCAACAGTGATTTTTACTCCAGCCTTTGCTCTTGTACAAATGCAAATATAAAAATCGTAAAACATGTGCCTTTGAGAATGTGATAATTGTTAATAGGACAGCTTCTTTCACAGCAGGGCCACAAACGTGTGATTGTATCTGATCTGAGGGGCACATTATCTACCTTCATGTCATCATTTAGAATAATTTTAGCATTAACACAGGAAACAACCATGGTGTTCTCTTTAATCCATCAGTGAGATGTTAGTCGGGTATGAACCCAGCAAAGGGGTATTCCATAAAGCGGGTTATGTTCAAACTCTGAGTGTGTTCAGGCTCAAATGAGGGAAACTCTGAGTATCTCATTCCTAAACGCGAGGTATGTTCTTCTCTGCGTATGTTACCATGGCAACATTGTACGTGAACTGAACCTGCTCGCTGGCAGGTTTTATCGAAGAAACCCTGGGTTTCTACCTGACTCCGCCCACCTGAAGACTTAAATGTACCTTAACACTCTTCTCTGAAACACATTAGTAACATCACACACCACAGACGTGCTCACATCATCACTAATGTTGTGTTGCTTTACTTTTTTTTTTTTTTTGTGCAAACGGTAGTTTTTTTTATAACATTGTGGATACAGAGCATTAAGTGAAAGTCACTGAGCGGCTGATCTGCATTAAAACATTTACTGACGTCTGTAGTAAAGTTCTCTGAATACAAACCTGTGGATAATATAAAGGAGGAGATAATAATTTAAATGAATCCAATTGTTGTTTTATATTGTAATACAGTTTGATCTAGAGATCTCACAATTTTGAAGCTATGATGGTGCAGTGTGGGAGGAGATTACAGTGTCAGACCAATCACAATCACAGAAGAACTGAGGAGAAGAATTCATGTCACAATTGAGGAATAATTCTTTAAAAATTAAAATCCATAATTCAGACCAAAAACAACACTGTTCCTGCAGTAGAAGCAGCAAATAATTAATGCAGGAATTGAAGAGTGTTAATGCTTAAATTAGTGAAATTATGAATGTAGAAAAAGAGAAATTGATCAGTTTCACTTTCTCTTTTATCTTGTCTGTGGCTCTAATTCATGCAGATCAGCCTACATCATAAGGTGGAATATATTTAATATATTTATATATATATATATATAAATAAATATATATATATATAAAATATATTTATATTTTATATCATCTTATCGGACTGAGGCTCTTTGCACCACCTCAGAATACACAAATGAATTAGTTAATTCATTCATTTATTGGTCTGAAAGCGCTCGATGCACGCAGGCTTTATTAAATGACTTATTTTACTTTATCAGTCCATGTAAATCTCTATATTTCCAATATGATGTCATGGGTAAATGAAAGGATAAGTATTCTCTCTCCTGTCAGCGTCACATCAGATCCACACAGAGACGTGTTCACAATGACTCTCCTTTTATTGGACAGGTCGTTTTCTAAGAGAAATGATTGGTCAGGAGGCGGGACTTTACTACTCGCTCAGATCCTACTCAGAACAAGACCTGGTCCCAACCATGTTAGTTGTTAAGCCTAAATTACCATGGTGACTTACAGAGATGGCAAATTACCCAGATTCCTTACTTGAGTAGAAGTTAAATACCTATGTAAAAAAAAATGACTTGAGTGAAAGTCAAAAGTACTGATCCAAATATCTCCTGAAGTAAAAGTACAGGCTCTGAAATGTACTCAAAAGAACTTTTAAAAGTAAAAAGTATTTCTATTGCATGCGTCACTGGCTGCAAAGCTATTAAATACAGGATCATTTATATGGAATCTGCTTTAGCAATGTCATTGTTTGAACAAACACTACCTGTCTAATGTACTTCACTATATAGTCCTTTAGGCATTTGCATTGTACACTTAAGGTTAACACGTCACACTTCTGAACACTGAATTTTGGACCAGGATTAGCTTCTAAAGTGGTGTCACAAATCATGCTCCTACGCCCAACTCTCAGTCAACCTTTTTATGGCACATTTTTTTAATAGCACATCAGGCAACAATTGTTTCTCCTGTACAGGTGTTGAGTTATTGTGACACACCCAGGGACAACAGATGAAAATAACTAAGCTTCTGGAGCCATTATGTTCCTGCCTATTAAACTGATACAAAATGAAAAGACAAAACAAATATGTACACTGTGTGAAGCTCAATGAAAAACCCTCACAATTAAGACAATTCCTGTGCTCCTCTGAACAGTAACTCACTATGTTTAAACCTACACAAACCACTACACATACCAGACCTCCTCTCCATCTCTCTACACTGCATCACTCCATCCCTCTATGTGAGTCTAATATGAAGGCATGGTAAACAAAACAATATAATAAAACCTTTTGTTGAGCTTCAAGAGAAGCAGGTTCTCGAAGTTCTCAACTCTTAATTAAAAATGTTAATGACACATCAGAAAAAAATTATTTAACACTGTACAGGTGTGTTACTGTGAGTGACACACCCAGGGACAACACATGAAAATAACTAAGCTTCTCTGGCCATTATGTCCCTGCCAATTAAATTGATACAAAATGAAAAGACAAAACAAATATGTACGCTATGCATTCAGTGAAGCTCAATGAAAAGCCCTTCACATTAAAGACACAATTCTTGTGCTCCTCAAATAAGTCACTCACCTACAAAACACATACAGTACGAGACCCCCCTCTCCATCTCTGAGCACCAGCTTATGTGCAGCGCTGCCCTGGTCATAACGTCACAGCTGACTAGTAGAAAAAAAGTGTGACTTGGGGCCGTTTCTGCTCAAACCCAAACCGGCTGTGATTGCTGCTCCTGGGACTGTGTGGGACCCTCACCATTGTCCATTTCATGCAGCTGCTCGAACGTTAGCGGTGTAACAGGTGTGGGTGGAGTGGCAGACCTGCTCTGACACACGCAAGCACACCCTCCTCCTGCATCTTTCAAAACCCAAAACAGTTGACGCACATTTGTATCGCTGTGCCAAAAAATAAAAAAAAAAATATATAGGCTTATGCTATACATGTAAAGTAACATGGCTTTTTGGGAAATGTAAGGAGTAGAAAACACCAATATTTATGTTGAAAATGTAACTGAGTAAAAGTAAAAAGTCGTCAGAGAAATAAATACTTCTAAAAGTACAAAGTACCTGAAAAATGTAGAATTTTTACTTTGTTACTTGCCATCTTTGGTGACTTAGCTAGGTGAGACGTTAGACAGCTTCGTAGAACAGCGCACACTAATTAAATCCTGGAAGTTAGCGTGGTAAGAGGTAATCTAGCTTTGTAGTACAGGCCCTTTGTGTATCTTTCATGTATTAATTTGTAGTCACCTTGCATGTTTTTTAAGTAATTTTTGTATTTGTCCTGTACATTGTCTATTTTTCAGTCATTTATGTGTTTATTTCGAGTAATTTTGTGAGCTTACTTTGGGGTCAGTACAAAATTAGGCTCAAATTGACCCTGTACAGGGGCTGTAGGGTAAAGGGTGGGAAAAACCATAACAACACTTAAAGTACAACTCTGCATCAGAGCCCCGATAATCATCTATCAATAACAGTAAGGAGAATCTTCCCTATATATGAGTATCAATGGGATTCCTTATCATACATGGCTGTAAAATATGAAATGACATGATAAATTTAAAGTACATAGCAATGTTTAGTGGTGCAACCATGCCAGACAGGCTAAATGGAAGCCCCATGTTCAATTTTTTTGAAGCGCGCTGAATTGCAGAAAAATACAAAACTGAATTGCAAAAATACACAGGGTGTACTCACACTGGCAACATGGGCCTTTCCAAGCTCACAGCAGGAATCCCCCCCTTCCTGTCCCTTTTCTGGCACGGTAGAACGGACGTGATCACCAGCTCAACTCGGTTCCCACAGAGAAACACGTCATCACGTTAATTTATGACACACGTATGGCGTTACGTCACCATTAAGCGACTCTGGGTTGGTTGTTGACAGTACATTCTGTTAATTTCATATTTTCTGTTGCGTAGGGTAACTATAAACCAAGAATTACCCAGACACGTGCTCTATTCACGGACTGGGTTTCCCAGGGCCCTTGAACGCATCACGTTAATTTAAATGACCGTAACTCTGCTCATATTTGTTCTATCGGAGAAATTCCACCAGTTTATGAAAGATAATAAGTTGCTCTTTACAGCCAGTGTCGGTACATTGCGGTAATTTTACTCACACGTAACGGAAACATTAAAGATGCCGCTTTGTTTTGACGAAATCGACCCAAGGAACAGAGAGAACAAAGTGAGTGAGAAAGAAAGAGATTAAAAACAGACCAAATAATGGTGGATTTATTAAAAATGAAAGACTCTCTGACGATAAAAACCACCATAAATGGAGGTTCAAATGGATTTGAAAACAAAGGAGGAAACTGAGCCTATAAAGGTAAGATCAGTTTAATTTCTGGATCAATAAATGTCGTTCTGATTTTGTGGAGCTAGTCTTTGTGTACATTAATATAAGTGTAAATAGATGCTTTTAATGTGTGAGACAGTTTAGGACAGAGTATTTGTGTGTTTGTTTAAACTTTGTGTGTGTCTGTGTGTCCATCTGAGCATATTAATCTCCATCACATTCAGTTTTCCTTTTGATGAACATGACATTATCTAACTCTTCTTTTATTTCTTCTTCTTTAAGTCCATGCAGAGTGGACACGCCCCTCCCTGGACATTAAAACCATGAGCTGACCCTAGTTTCCATCATCAGGTTTAGACCCATCACTTCTACAGACAACAGACAGAATAAAGCTCAGAGTCAACATGTGATGCACTTATTTATTTTAATGTATATTAAATGATTATTTAATTTTCCGTAATTTTATTTTTTAGGAGATGTTTTTAATTGTTTCAATAATTTAGAGACTTAAGGAACAGATTGTTATAATGCATAATAAAGGTGATTTACTTGAGTCAGCACTAATTTCAGATTGTTTTTAAGTCTTTGTATAAAAATACTTTAACAGGACAACAATGATGTGCAGAGCTGCAGTAATGTTGGCTTCATACAATAATAATAATAATAATAATAATAATAAAAACAACCACCAGAGAAGCTTCCAGTGAATAATTTACAAATAAAAAAAAGTTCACTGATGGTGACATTGAGATTCAATGTCATCAGTGAACTTTTTTTTGTAAATTATTCACTGGAAGCTTAGATATTGTGTGACAAAGATATCAAAGTTTGTTGTTTTGAGAAGAGTCATATTTATGATTAAAAGTTATGATTGTATTATATTCTAAAGTTTAGAATGATCTGGCTCGTCTTTCTTTCTTTCTGTTCACATCATAACCTTATATTTAGTTCTACAAAATGTGTTTACAGCTAATTTTACTGATTATTGTTACACATCATCCTGCATGTGCATTATATACAGTATAAATGAGTAGATTTAACCAACTGTTGGAGAAACTATTTTATTAAATATAAAGAAAACGACATGTAAACAGAAAAACAAAGGTAGAAATAGTGAAATATTTAAATTATGAAATTAGTGAGTTGTTAAAGTGCTGAGGTGCAGCGGAGGGTCTTCTTCTGCAGAGACGTGATGATGAGGGGTCCGAGTAAAACCCAAAATTCCATGGTAATTTTGAGGGTATAAACATGCATATAAACACATTACTGGTATATTAACCCATATAAACCAAAAAATATAGAAATGGGACATTTTACGGCTGCAAATGTGTAACATATTACTGGTATTTTGAGAACAGGACACGTGTAGATTTCTGAGCAATTCATTATAGTTGTGCAGGACTAACAGGAAGTCCACATACTGAAAATTGGTATTGCCACATGTGCATTAACACGACACGACCTAAGAAGAGAACTAAAATAAGATAAAAAATAAATAAATAGTTGCAACAATTTTCAGTCTTGTTCCAGGTTCTGCTGTCATAATATTCACATCCTTGTACTTCCAATGTTTAAATGTTTTGTTTTTAAGGTTCATGTTACATTTTGCAAAAGGTTGCACTTTATTTCTGGCTTATTGATTTTTGTTTGGAAAATTATTACCCTTTCTTTCAGACATTTCATTTATTTGGGCTTGTATTTGTGATGTTCTGTTTTTGGTTACATTTAGATGAATAAATTAATACACTACACTTTGCTCCCCAAGGCACTGTGTTTGTTTTCATTCTACAGAGTTTGTGAGTATGTGTCCCAGAACACTGAAACACCATATATATATTTATATTATTTATACATTAGCAGCAGTACAATGTCCAATGTCCAATTTCCATTTTTTTCTGGGTTATATAATAGCCAACCACATGTGTCCTGTCCACAAAATACCAGTAATGTGTTACACATTTGCAGCAGTAAAATGTCCCATTTCCATATTTTCTGGTTTATATGGGTTAATATACCAGTAATATGTGTTTATATGTATATTTATACCCTCGGAAATACCAGGACCTGATGATGAGCTGCTACACTCCGTTACTGTCCCGCTGTCGGCTGAACAAAGAGAAGTCCTGACGGTCATATTGTCCTCTTCCTCCATGAGTTCTCTGTGGTGTCGTTCATATATATCAGGTAACGCCACTCTGAACTTTTCATCGGCTAACGAGCACTTCTGACACCGCTATCATTGCAGAATGCTGATGTTTATGTGCCGTAAAGCGTCACGCGGTACCAACGTCATCACATTTTGCGCGCGGGTCGAGTCGAGTTGTGCGTGCGCATGCAGGGCCAACCGTGCCAGTCTGGCGCGCTGTTTGGACCACCTCTTCCAGCAGGACCATCGGGCCGTTAACCCCCCTGCAGTGCAGTTCACACCTACGCAGGCCAGACAATGGCCCCCCATGGTTTCACACATGCACAGAGCTGGTTAGGAATGGCCCTGGTTGCCAGTGTGAGTACACCCTGTTACTCCAAAAATACAGAATTTTCTCAAAACAATAAAAGGCCTGTACTACGAAGATGGATTTCCTCTTATCGCACTAACTTCGGGGATTTATTCCATAGGTGTTGTACTACGACGCTAGTTACCAGGGCAAATCACCATGGTAACTTAGGATGAACGGCGCTAACAGGCTAAGTTCTGGATAAGATCAGGGCGAGTACAAAAGCACACGTTGCTGTATGGATCTGACTGGAGATAAACAATATTTGTGGATGGATAATAATATCCACCTTATGATGCAGGCTTACTGAGTGGCATACTGAACACAGCAGCAGAGCCACAGACTGGATTTTAATTTTTCATATTTATAAAGAACTTTTCCTCATGGTGCACGGTTTCTCTGAGTTTGCGATTAGTCAGACACTGCAAGCTCCACCCCTTCTACGTAAGCGTGCATAGTTCCAAGTTGGAAACAGCTGGCTTAAGTTAACATGTTGATAACCTGCTTCGTAGTACAGCTGCTCTGGGATTGAGAATGTTTGGATAAGTGAAGCCAGCTAATAAAGAGATATTCTTATCCAGCTACATAGTAAATGCACAAAAATGTCTCATAACACAAACACAAAATAACAACAACAAAAAACACACAAACCCTTTGTTCTTTCCTGTATTAATGTTCAGTTTGGTCATTATTTTAAATGCTGACATGAATGTTGATAGTGTGCCCTTCAGATGGGATAAAAACATTTGTCGCCCTGCTGTGATAAAAGTTGCCCATCTCTGTAGTTCAAAATGTTCTATTGATTTAGACCAAACATAGCTACCAATATCCTGGCTACCATGGCTACCAGACCAGTATCAAAAAAAAAAGTCTCATTTTAAGGCAAAACATAAAACAGAGCTACAATGCAGCTTGTTGAGTAAGACACAACTTTTATCACAGCGTGGTCACAAAAATGTGATTATATCTGATCAGAGGGTCACATTATCAACATTCAGGTGAGCATTTAGAATGAGTGACCAATGTGAGCGTTAACACAGGTAAAAACCAAAAAAATTGCATATATTTGTTATTCTTTTGTGTGTTTTTGTTGACATTTTGTACATTTTTGTTTCTTTTCGTACATTTTTGTTTTGTGTTACGAGTCATTTTAATGTTTTTTTTTGTTGTTGTTTTGTGGATCTTTGGTATATTTTACAGTTCTTTTGTGCATTTTTGGAGTCATCTTGTGTGTTTTAGGAGGCATTTTGTGTATTTTTTGAGTCGCTTGTGTCGACCTTGGCCCACATTAATCCATGTTTGGACAGGAGTAGAATCTACGGTCATATTAAACCATATCTAAAGTTATAGCTTTGTGTGTTTTCCTAGTTTTGGATTTGATGGTTTTGAGCTCAGTCTACAGTAGAGGATATGACATAAAGAATACAAATCAATTATTGATCTGATTACTTGTGTAATGTTATTTGGTACATCGATGTTGCCTAAATTCTCTAAATGTCCATTGCATTTGGCTGCAGTTGTTTTAACAATAAGTACTGCATGCTTCATTGCTTCTTATAATTTTAGTTGAGCAAATTAAAACATATATTGTCTGCTTAGGATGTGTTTCTGTTTGTTGTAAATCTAAAGCAAATTTCTATCAAAACCGTAGAACTGTCTTGGACCTACTGGCAATTGTGATCATCGCTTTTTTTTTTTTAATTAAATGAATAAAGTCCACTATAAAATAAACACTATTTCCATTTCCAAGAGGTTCTATTAAGTCAGACATAACTAAAAAAAAATTTAATATTATGAACAAATAGTGAAAAACACTAAATGACAACAAAAATACAAACAATTTATTTTACCTGTAATAATTCTCAGATTAGTCATTATTCTAAATGCTAACATGTAAATAAAATAATGTGGCCCTGAAATAAAAAAAAATAAATAATAATATTTTTTGTGGCCCTGCTTTAATAAAATCACTGATAAATATGGTAGATGTTTTACTTAGTTCAAGTTGTTGTATAGGACACGTAATTATTTTGTTAATTTGGTGTCACATAAAGGAAAACCCTCTCAAGATTTTCAATAATCTGGTAAAAAAAAAAACTGTCTATTGATACGGAGACGTACGTTCTCCAGATCTTTTCTACATAAGCGTAATGTGCCAGTGTGTTTTGACCATGTCAAGAAGGCCAAGTGGTCTCAGGCACCTGACTCAAGAAATCTTCCTTCCACTGTCTTGGTTTCGAATCCCACTTTTGTCATACAGTATATATATATATATATATATATATATATATATATATATATATATATATATATATATATATATATATATATATATATATATATATATATATTTTTTTTTTTTTTTTTTTTTTGTTTGTTTTCCATTTTAACATATTTAGCATGGCAAATTCCACCTTTAAAAATACATATACGTTTTAGGGTATTTTCTGGTTTAGGGTTAGGGTTAAAAATACATAAATGAAAAAAATAAACATTTTAGGGTATTTCCTGGGTTAGGGATAGGGCTAAAATAAAAGAGTTATGGGGGTAGCTAAAAATAAATATGAGCTAAAATATAACTGACTGTACTGTCTTTAAGTCGTGGTGCACCTATCACATCACATAAACTGGCCAATGAGGGGCGTTCCGTATGAATAGTCATGGCCAAAAAGAAGGATGAATACTTTCCCATGTCATAAACCTGGATTGGTGTTCTTCTATATGTAACAGTGCCATGGTGGTTGGATAGCTCAGCTAGCATTCAGTGTTAGTGCAACAGCTGTTTTGGAAATAAGCGAGTTTTCCTTGAGTGGCCCTTCCTGATGTGGAGGAAGCTGTCAGACGTGAGGAGCCCCGGGCCACCACCACAACAACAAGACGCACGCGCACACCCACGCGCACGACTTTTGACTGTTTCAAACACACTTCATAGTTTTAGGAGTCATAGAAATGGAGTATTTTTCATGTTTCCTCCACAGTCTGTGAAACAGGCTAAAATAATGTCGCTCTAATAATCCAATGAACCGTAAATGTAAGAAAACTGTCTCTATTCAGCAAGTTCCGTGATTTATTCGCAGAAGCAAACAGACTTTGTTAAAAAAATAAAAATAAAAAATAAAAAAAAAGAAAGAAAGAAAAGAAAAACAACAACCATAGTGTAAT